>NC_057864.1:340825681-341133538 GCF_019393635.1 Dromiciops gliroides | reverse complement strand
CAGAATTATGGTGTTCGTTTTAAGAAGCAAAATCAGCAATATCAGTTGTTCCCCATGGGTTAATTATACTGACTGAGAGCAGCTACCATGGAAATGAAAGTACTGGTGTACTTCCTGGTACAACGATTGCACTTGCTTCTTCCTACCCCTGTAGGACCCCTGTGTAACCCCTGTTTTGGGGTTCCTTATTCTGTTAACAATGTGTAGGCACTCACCAAGAGGCAAAATTTGAGCCCAAATCTTCTTGACTACAAATCCACCACTTTAACAATAGTAACACTGTATGACTTTTTTTTTTTTTAGCCCTTAATCATATATTAAACCATTAGATTTTTTATGTGTGGATATATGCATGCATACTTATTCTATTTCTCTAACAAGATTCCAGGATCTGTGCATCACACTTCTTTGACTTCCTACAACTCCTAACACAATGCTATTTATATAGTTGTTGCTTAAAATACTTTAGAAATTTGTTTTTAAAAACCTACAGAACCTTATTCATATCTAGCTCCCGGCACAACCTTAACTATTCTCTCTTCACAATGACTCTTAAGCTAATCTCTTCCTTTTTAAAAAAAATAGATTTTTTTATCATGAACTTAACAATCATTAACTTTCAGTGACTCCCCACTTTCAATAGGCCAAACTCTTTAGCTTGCCATCGAAAGTCCTCTTAGCCCCACATTTAAAGTTTTCTAAAATCAGAACCTAACCTGACTTTCCAATTTTATTCTCTTCTACACAAACCTTTTAGTTTAGCTACTGGTTCACTTAATATTTTTTTGAAAACACTTGTGTATTCCCATTTCCCTGCTTTCCAGTATTTTCTTTGTCTCTCCTGGGATACTTATCCTGTCCATTAATATAAATCCTACTCATCCTTTAAGGGCAGTACAAGGTCCAGCTTCTCTTACTACTTCAACTCAGCCCATGATAACTTTGCCTTTCTCTGAAATCCCTTTGGACTCCCTAAACTATGCCACTTAAAGTCAATAAGTCAAGTTTCTGTGATTTTGTTAGTGGGGGAACTCCCTTCATTAAAACCAGTCACAAATTCTCCATTCCTTAGTAGATAAGCCTTAGAGAGTTGCCTGAGGCTCAGAGATTGTCCCATACTTCTCCCTTTTATGGCTAAACTTCTTTCAGTCTTTTTTTTTTTTTGTAAATAGTATTTGACTTTTTTCCAATTACAGGTAAAGATAGTTTTCAACATTCTTTTTATTTTTACAAGATTTTTGAGTTCCAAATTTTTCTCCCTCCCTCTCTTCCATCCTTCCCAAGATGGCAAGCAATCTGTTAAACATATTTCCACATTAGTCATATTGTGAAAGGAGAATCAGAACAAAAAGGGAAAAAACACAAGAAGAAAAAACAAAAAAACAACAAAAAAGTGAAAATGGTATCTTTTGATCTGCATTCAGACTCACTCCATAGTTCTTTCTCTAGATGTGGATAGCATTTTCCATCATGAGTCTTTTGGCATTGTCTTGGCTCATTGTATTGCTGAGAGGAGTTGTCTATAACAGTTGATCATCTCACAATGTTTCTGTTACTGTGCACACTGTTCTCCCGGATCTGCTCACTTCACTCAGCATCAGTTCAAGTAAGCCTTTCCTGGGCTTTTCAAAAATCCACCTGCTCATCATTTCTTATAGCACAATAGTATTCCATTACATTTCTATACTACAACTTGCTCAACCATTCCCCAGTTGATGGGCATTCTCTCAATTTCCAATTCTTTGTGTGGCTAAAATTCTTGAGAAGGAGGTCTATAATTTAAACTTCCACATCTTTTCCTCTCACTCTCTTCTTAATTCTCTACAATTAGGCCTCCAAGCTTATCATTCAATTGAAACTATTCCTTCCAAAGTTACCAATGATCTCTTTAATTAAAAAAAAAATTATTTTTATTTCAATGATCTCTCTCTTTTTTTTTTTTTCTTAGTGAGGCAACTGGGTGCTAAGTGACTTGCCCAGGGTCACACAGCTAGTAAGTGTTAAGTGTCTGAGGCCGGATTTGAACTCAGGTCCACTGCACCATTTAGCCGCCCCTCAGTGATCTCTTAATTGATAAATCTCATGGCTTTTTCTCATTCCTCATCTTTTTTGATCTCTCTTCAGTCTTTGACACTATCACCCCTTCTCCTTGATACCTTCTTCTCTCTAGATTTCCATGACACTATTCTATCCTGGTTTTTCTTCTGTTTGCATGACTTCTTCTCAGTCTTCTTTGTTGGATTTTCATCCAGGTCATGCCTGCTAACCATGGGTGTCATCCAGGGCTGTGTCCTAGACCATCTTACCTTCTCCTTCTATATTATTTTGTTTGGTGATCTCATCAGGCCCCATGGATTCCATTATCATCTCAGATCTCCTTATTCAGCACTAACCTCTTCCCTAACCTCCAGACTCCCATCTCCAACTGCCTTTTAGACATTTCCTCCTTTTTTTTTTTTTGGCAGGGCAATGAGGGCTAAGTGACTTGCCCAGAGTCACACAGCTAGTAAATGTCAAGTGTCTGATGTCAGATTTGAACTCAGGTCTTCCTGAATCCAGGGCTGGTGCTTTATCCACTGAGCCACCTAGCTGCCCCAGCCTTTTAGACATTTCGAACTAGTTATCCTATAAACATCTTAAGTTCAACATGTCCAAAACAGAACATGCCCAAACTCTTCCTCCTGAATTTCCCTATTACAGTTGAGGTTACCATCATCCTTCAAGTCACCCATCCAATTTGTTGCTAAGTACCATTGATTCTACCTTTATAACATGCCTATCTTTCCTCTGATACTCCTTGGTACAGGCCCTAATCATCTCATACTTGGACTATGGCAATAGCCTGCTGGTTGGTGCCCTGGTCCCAAGCCTTTCCCCACTCCATTTCATCCTCTCCTTGGATGTTAAGTTAATCTTCCTAAAAAGCAAGTCTGAGCATTTCACCCTCTTATTCAATAAAATCTAATGCCCAATTATCACCTCCAGGGTCAAATATAAAATCTTTTTGGTGTTGAAAATTCTGCATAATCTGCCCTCCTCCTACCTCTCTAGTCTTCTCACATTTTACTCACACCCATGTATTCTGTGATCCAGCAACACTGACTTCCTTTTTGTTCCTTGCTCAAGACACTTATCTCTGACTCCAGGTCTTTTCACTGACTATCCTGCAGACCTGGAACGTTCTCCTTCCTCACCTCTGTATAACCAGCTTTCCTGGCTTCTTTCAAATCCCAGGTAAAATCTCACCTTCTACAGGAAGACTTTCCCAGTCCCCCTTACTGCCTTTTCTGATAATCAGTTTCAAATTACCTCGTTTGTATACAGTTGTTTGCATGTTGTGTCCCCATTAGATTGTGAGGGCAGGAACTGTCTTTTCCCTTTCTTTGTAACCCCAGACCTTAGTACAGTTCCTGGCACAAAGTAGGTGCTTAATAAATGCTTACTGACTGATTGGCCAATGGTCATATGTGAGTAAGTGCAGAAGCAAAATTTGATCCCAAGTCTTCCTGATTTTGATGCTTATCTCTATCCAGTAAGTCATACACCCATAATTACACCCATAATTCTATATTGTATCTCTGCTTCTTCCTCTTCATCTTCCTCTCACTCATAGTTCCTAACAGTGCTATTTGCATAGTCTGTGCTCAAAATATTTGAGAAATTTATGTTTAAAAAAATTAAAAATCAAAGAACTTTCCCTTCCTGCCCTAACCCAGATTGTTCCTAACATGGAGCACACTCATTATTCAACTACAAATACCAATACAAGTAAAGAATATGTTTCCATGTTGTGCTTTTGGCCAAGAACTATGACTCCCCTTTCTTGAGGACAACTAAGGTGAGATTCTAGTTATAGATGTGGGTGGAGAGAACGTTGATAACTATTATCCTAAGGAGAGGATCATGGGTCAGAGAAGGGCCTGGTTCCTTCTGTTGACAGAGCTAAGGATGCTGTCAGCAGACCCCAAACTGCTGGGAAGCAGATACAAGATAAGATACAACTGGACCAGATTTTGAACCTCTGTATTGCCCTCACCCCAAACTTACTTGAACTGACTTTTTTTTTTTTACCTCCATGGGCTTGCCAGAAGAAAAAGGTTAACAAACTAAGAAAACCATCCCTTATAGCCTGGGGACATTGTTGGGAAATTTTTAGCGACACTGGAAGTTTTTTGTAACTGAGTTTCATTCCATAATAGTAGCCTCTGTCTTGAAGCTCCTCCAGGGGAATTTAGTTATTAAAGGACCAAGAAAGCATTAATGGGAGGTTCTGGGCATTATGAGTGAGCACTTTAGATCCATGATTCACCTGAATTCAAGAAGGCTGGGGGAGTGTTAAGATAGGTCACTTCAAAGGCAAGCTCTTTTGAGATGCTATTGATGGGTAACTGCAAGCAACAATTATATTCAGTCACTTCTTAATAAGAAAGGCATTTTCTCATAAAGTTGCTCTGTTTCCAGGCCTGGATATGATGCTGGGCTGGCTACAACAAAGAGGCGTTTGTGTATTATCCCTTTGTTATTGTTTCGTAAGCCGTGCTGCTGGCACTGCCAGGCCCCACACTGTTTGGGCTCATTTATTTAGGGACTACTCTGCTTGGTTTGTATTCTGGTCTTTGCTCCTAGCATCAGTTACCAGACAGCACTGGCAAGGCAAACCCGGGGGGGGGGGCAGCTTGAGGGAAACAACATGATGAATCAGTAGGGCTGGGGGGGGGGCAAGTCAGAGGCCAGGTCCTGTCCAGGAATACAATGAAGGAGGGCATCTTTGGAAACATTCTACAGCAGAAGGAAGGGGGAAGCAGAAGGAGAGGGCAGGAGGACATTAAGCCTGTGACGAATGTATTGGATTCTCAAAGAAGTTACAGTAAAGAGAAGGCCTATGCATTTGTGAAACAGGTTAAGTTGCAAGAGGTTTACTGATAGTTCTGTATTACTTATTCCTCACAGGAAAGACTCAAGTTTGAATCTTAGCTCTGATATTTATTAGCTAAGTGATTCTGGGTAAGTCATATCACCAGAATCTCTACCTACCTTCCAGGGTTGTTATAAAGTTTCAAAATGCTATAGGAACATGGGCTACTTTTATTATTGTTGTTTTTCTTGCACCTAAATTTGAATGTCTTTTTTATTATTGCCGTGCTTGTGCACAGGCTGTCTCTACCCCCCTCTCCCCCAGGTCTAAAATGCACTTCTTCCTTGCTTCCCCTCTACCTTTTAGTGTCCCTAACTTACCTCAAAGCATAGTACATATGTCACCTCCTCCATGAAGCCCTTCCTCATCCCACTAGGGTAGCTTGATATTTTACTTAATCTGTCTACATGTTATATCTCTCTAGTAGAATGTAAGTCCTTTGAGGACAGAAACTGTTTTCTTCCTTTCTTTTTTTGTTTCTTTCATTCTTTTTCCTTCCTTCTATCCTTCCTTCTTTTCTTTTTTCTTCTTTCCTTCCTTCCTTTTCCCTTTCCTTCTTTCTTTCCCTCCTTCCTTTATTCTTTCCAAGTCGCTCACCATTTTAGTCTAC
Source organism: Dromiciops gliroides (assembly GCF_019393635.1). Lineage (NCBI taxonomy): Eukaryota > Metazoa > Chordata > Mammalia > Microbiotheria > Microbiotheriidae > Dromiciops > Dromiciops gliroides. The sequence continues at coordinate 341,128,013 of NC_057864.1, read as the reverse complement.
CCTATAGATTGCTATCAAAATGATTAACTATTCCTTTTTTTTTTTAAAGTGTCAAGTGTCTGAGGTCGGACCTGAACTCAGGTCCTCCTGAATCCAAGGCCAGTGCTTTATCCACTGTGCCACCTAGCTGCCCCATGATTAATTATTCTTAAGTGTCATCTGACATCACACTTCTACTTATTCAACTTCACTGCCTGCCTATTGCCTATAGGATCAAATTTGATCTCCTCTGTTTAACTTTTTTTTTTTTTTTTGTGGGGCAATTGGGGTTAAGTAACTCGCCCAGGGTCACACAGCTGGTTAGTGTTAAGTGTCTGAGGCCAGATTTGAACTCAGGTACTCCTGAATCCAGGCCCAGTGCTCTATCCACTGCGCCATCTAGCTGCCCCACTCTGTTTAACTTTTAAAGCCCATCCCAACCTTACCCCAACCTATATTTCTAACCTCCATTGCACATCATTCCCCTCCTCTATGTTATGATCCAAACAAATTGTCCATCTCTCTACTTCCCATACACATAATGGAGGTTTGGTGCACACCCAGATTGCCTAAAATGTAGTAATTCCCATAGGAGATTGTGAGGACTTGCTTCTAAAAGATAGAAGAACTGGCATACAAAGCCTTTTTCTGGGGGCAGCTAGGTGGCACAGTGGATAAAGCACTGGCCCTGGACTCAGGAGGTCCTGAGTTCAAATCTGGCCTCAGACACTTGATACTTACTAGCTGTGTGACCTTGGGCAAGTCACTTAACCTTCATTGCCCCCCCCCCAAAACAAACACACACAGCCTTTTTCCATTGGCTGAGTAGCTAGAATTGGTAGACTGAGCACAGTCTACTACTCTTTCCCTCCTGCATTTATGTCTAGAGGTGAAAGACTTTCATTTACAGCAGGTATCACAAATTGGTAAGGCAGAAGGCGCTGAGGACCACTTCCCTTCCTCTTAGGCCCCATGGCCTTGAGAAATGGATTTGGTAGTAGTCTGTTTCATTTATCTTTTCAGCTCTAGGTGCAGGGAAGGGAATCTCTAACCTGGAAACCTGAGCCATGGAGATTCCAGAATCCAGGAAGCGGAGCCAAATGTTGCAGCTAGAAGTCCTGAGAAGCAAAGGTACAGGTTGCTTTGGATTTGAACTTAGTGGGAATTCATACTATAGAGGAATTGAATTAAACTACCAGACATATACTTTCCCCTCCCCAGAGACGAAGATGGTATGAGGATTATGCCCCCAAGGTATTGGAGATATATTTTTCTTGCTATATCTTTGGAGGAAATATTCCTTTGTAAATGCTAATTTGATGTTAAGTGGGGTACTAGTCACTGGTCTCCTAAAAATGGAGGAGCCCAATGGAAGGGCCTGAGTTGATGGCAGAAGAATGGAGAATCCACCACCTTCTGGGGTAGTGGGTTAAAATGTAACAAGACCAGACCATTAGGCAGTGAGTTCAAAGCAAATCCATGTCTCTCTCTCTCTCTCTCTCTCTCTCTCTCTCTCACACACACACACACAGAAAGACAAACACCCATTTCCCTTTGTATTGGATGTCTCCCACTCTTGGAATGTACTTCTTTCCTTACCTCCATCTCATAGGATTCTTCTCTTCTTTGAAGGCAAGGCTCTAGTACCATCTTCTAAATGAAGGTTCAAGTGCTAGCACTCTCCCTCCCAAACTACCTTATACTGAACTACTTTGTATTTAGTTTCTGAATATATGTATGCATATACATATTTATGTATATAATTGTTGTTTCTTCAGTTAGAATATAAGTTCCTCTCAAGTAGGGATGGTTTCATTCATTGTATTTGTAACCCCAGTACCTAGCACATTAAGCACCTAGGTTCTTAATAAATGTTTTGTTGATTGATTGATTGGCAATATATACAGCATTCTGCCCTAGTAGCAAATCCATCTGTTAACAGTACTAGGTTCTAGGACCATTACTGGTCTTTTAATTATTCAGTTAGTTTACTTTTAGTGATCTTTTAATTTATTGTGTATATTACTCTTTTTGCTTCTGCTATTTCAATCTGCTGTGGTCATATACACCTTTCTATATTTCTCTGAGTTCTTCATATTCATTATTTCTTATAACAGAATAATATTCTATTATATTCCTGGACCATGCTTTTTCTTTTCTTTTCTTTTCTTTTTTTTTTACGGGGCAATGAGGGTTAAGTGACTTGCTGAGGGTCACACAGCTAGTAAGTGTCAAGTGTCTGAGGCTAGATTTGAACTCAGGTCCTCTTGAATCCAGGGCCAGTGCTTTATCCCCTGCGCCACCTAGCTGCCCCCTGGACCATGCTTTTTCAAAGTCATTCTCCAGTTTCTTGGTCACTTCTTTCTTCCAGTTATTTGCTACCACAAAGGTACTACCTTTATTTCTACCCTTGGCTTCCTTGGGGTATCTGTTCCACTGTGAGATTGCTAGGTCAAGAATTTAGTCCTTTTTCTTGCATAATCCCAAATTTTTACCCCAAAGAGTTGGGAAAATTCGTAGTTCTACCATCACTGTATTAGTGTGAAGGGCCAGCATCCTAATCATTAGTTCATGCTTTTACATCCCAAGGAACACATCTCATTTTGACAGAAATGTCCAAGCTCCTAGTCTGAACATTACAGCAACAACTTAATTGCTTCTCTCTTCCTTGTTTCCATATCAACACTACAATCCCTTAACACCTTATGATACCAAGTGAGACTCTGAGGCTTGGCAAACATCTGATTTGTTTATAAAAAAAAAGGCAACCTTCCTCTTTTCACTCCCCACGCCCCCCCCCCCAACCAATTCCTTCCAGAGGAAGCCACACTGGTCAAAGATTTAATCAGTACAAGTAACAACTATAATCTGTCAGCGAACAACTTTAGGACTTGTGCAGCCAGCCCCAAGCCACTTAGTCAATCTGGTCCTCTTCCTCAATGTTTTTTTTATTTTTTTCCTGACCACCCTGTCATTGTTACCATAGAAACAATGTTTAACCAAGAGGAGATCTAAATAAGATGCTCTAGGATGTTTGAGGAATAAGAGGGAAAGTTACAGTAATGTTCTTGAGCAACCACAGAGGAGAAAGCCAGTGTAGCTTCTCTCATTCCTCAAACATCTTGGTAAATCTTGTTTAGACTTCACCTTGCCTTTGACACATTGTTGTTGTTCAGTCATTTCAGTCATGGCTGACTTTTCATGACCTAGCTTCCCAGTTGATAAATTCTACCTTGTGTCATACTTGTTTACTTCCCTGATTTGCTCCTGTTGACCTGTAAACTCCTTGAGTTCAGGGAGGTGTTTTTCCATCTTAGGAACCTAGTTTGTAAGAATGCATTTATTACAAGTAGGGGTTTGTTTTTTTAAGTACACCAAGATATGCTCCCTGCAAAGAGTTTATTATCTTTGGGAAGATGATATAGACAGAAAGCAACTAGCAATGCAATAATCAAGGTTCAGGAAGTGCAGAGCAAGATAACAGACAGTATTGGCTTACAAGGGCATCTAGGTGGCGCAGTGGATAGAGCACCAGGTCTGGAGTCAGGAAGACCTGAGTTCAAATCTAACCTCAGACACTTACTAGCTGTGTGACCGTGGGCAAGTCACTTAACCTCTGTTTGCCTTAGTTTCCTCATCTGTAAAATGAGCTGGAGAAGGAAATGGCAAATTACTTCAGTATCTTTTCCAAAGAAACCCCAAATGGGGCCATGAAGAATTAAACATGGGGGCAGCTAGGTGGCACAGTGGATAGAGCACCGGCCCTGGAGTCAGGAGTACCTGAGTTCAAATCCGGCATCAGACACTTAACACTTACTAGCTGTGTGACTCTGGGCAAGTCACTTAACTCCCATTGCCTCACTTTAAAAAAAAAAAAAAGAATTAAACATGACCGAAAAGAACTAAACAACAGACTGGCTTACACTAAGAAAGTCACATGAAAGAGCTGACCTCTGAAGAATGGGTCAAGTTTGAATTTGTTGAGAGGAGAAGAGGAGAACCTATACTAGGTTTGAGGACTAAGCAACTAAGCATCATGAGCCAGTTTGAGCACCAAAGTGGAATGAGAAGCCATACTTCTTCATAAGTGAGATCTCCCTGTATTCTAATTCTGGTTTCTCCATTCCAGTATGTGTGTGTGTGTGTGTGTGTGTGTGTGTGTGTATGTATGTGTATATACACACACACACACACACACACACACATATATATCTATACACATACAGACACACATATATATATATATATATTTATAAGAACATTCCTTTTTAAAGCCCAATGCAAATTCTCCATGTATATTTGATTTAATGTGGCTCCTTAGAGTTTACCCTCCCCCTTGCCCAGCTTTGCTAAAGTTATTTTTATATTGGAGGTGATGTATTTTTAAAAAATTTATCTTTGCAGATGGCTGCGTGGTCACATGCCATCACAGGGCCAGCTAAAACAAACTGATTAGCGGGGCCTCAAGCACCTTGACCAGATACAGCCCAAGTCTCCTATTTGTGTGTGTTAGATGAGTGGTTTCCCCCTTTTTCCCTCTTCCATTTATTTTGGTAGCATTTACAAATATTATTTGGTTGGGGGCATGTGTATGTTTTGTTTTTAATGACATTTTGAAATCATCTCTGCTGTTTATAAACCTTCTTCATAGTACAACAAAAGCATTTTTGGCTCAGGTTTGGTCTCTGTGGCATTCCACTCGAATTCAGGGTTTTTTCCCCCTACTCTTCAAAAACAAAACAAAACCAGAAAGGGCCTATTTCTGGGTTAAAATTAGCTGTAGAGGGAAAAAAAAACTGGGCCCTGAACAAAAACCACCCTTGAGAGTGTCTTTTGTTTTTTTGGCTCTTTGCTTTGTAATAGCAAAGTGGAAAAAATCCCAGCTGTTAGCTGTTTATACAATATTTTTTTTTATTTTTTAAACATTAAACAATAGCTGTTTTCTTCTCCAAAATAATGGCACATTCTTTCTTGCACCATCTAAAGTCCTCTGTCCATGTGGCAAATGAGGATTGGTATCCCACCCTGCTGTTTTTTGGAGGACATGGATAAATACCCAGCATCTTAAGAAAAACTTCTTTTGAAGACAGAATTCAATTTCCCAGCATGGATTATTTGGTATAATAACATTTTAGAATCCTGTAAGTCACATTTGGATCTGCCTAGACACAGAAACCATAGGGCTGGGAGGAGTTCCCACATTTTTTTAGTTCTTATACCCATGGTGCACCCTCCCTCCCCAACTTTCAATAAGTCTCTCACCTTTCTTTGCATTTCCAGCACTTAGCACAATGCCTAGTACATAGTAGAAATGTAATAAATGCTTTTTGACTTATTGACTATATTCTTTGCTCTCTACCATATGAAAATCAGTTCCAGAGTTTACTATGTACATAGACATAAGAAATGAAACAGATTTTTTTTCATAAAGGAAACTTTGGTACATGACAACTTTTTTAATATCATAAGGCTGTTAGATGTTTACCAGAACACAGTCAAATAAATTAATGAGGACTTTGATTCTGTTTCTTGTCAACCAACAGCTTTATTCTTGGTGTTGTCTTTGAAAGAGACGCCCACATATCATACTCAGCCTCCAGTTTGTTTCTTGCTTTGGATTTGATTGAGAACAGGAGTGAGGATCCTGATTCACAGAGATAAGTTGTTATAAACAGAATTCAAACCCTCTCTGAGCCCATGTAGTAAAAATGGCATGTGCTTCTCTAAGGGTACAAGAGACATTTTGTGACTTCATTGATTGGAAAGCAATGTGGAGTTTCTGGTTTTGAAGAGATAAATTTTCTGATCTTTCATTGAGTCACTGATACTGTTTTTTTTTTTTTTCTAGCTCACTGTGAAAATAGCTTCATATCCAAGCCTCTTTACTCTGGTTTTAATTAGTGGGAAAAAATTGGGGCAGTTAAGTGGTACAGTGGATGGAGTGCCAGGCCTGGAGTCAAGAAGACTCCTCTTCCTGATTTCAATCTGCTCTCAGACACTTAGCTGTGTGATCCTGGGCAAGTCACTTCACCTGCTTGCCTCAGTTTCATCATCTGTCAAATGAGCTGGAGAAGGAAACAGCAAACCACTCTAGTATCTTTGCCAAGAAAACCCCAAATGGGGTCCTGAAGAATCAGATATGACTAAAGAAATGACTCAATAACAATACCTATTATGTTCCTAGCACACTGCACTAAGTGCTTTACAAATATTAACTCATTTTATCCTCACAACAACCTTGGAGGTAGGTGCTATTATTATCCTCATTTTGAGAAAACCAAGGCAAACAGAGGTTGAGTGACTTGCCCAAAGTCTAGTAAGTGTTAGAGGTCTGATTTGAGCTCAGGTCTTCCTGACTCTAGACCCAGTGCTCAATCCACTGTGCCACCCAGCTACTTCATAATTATTCCTTCAACTGTGTCTTTGAAACTCTTAGTTGTACTCTAATAGCACCTATCCTCCCCTTTGCCCCTAGTCCACTTCTTTGTGGAAAAAAACCTACACTCCCCCCTCCCCCCACTAAAATGACTATTTTTGGAGTATTTCAATAAGATATTATTGTTATTTACCAAATATTCTCTGTACCCCTTTGACAAACCTCCTTATAGTGTGTGCAGGCCAGGTTGGGAATCTCTTGCCATGAGGAAACATCTATATATGATTCAATTCAACCAATATTTATTTATAATCACTCAGCAGGCCCTGTGCTAGCTCTTGGGGATACCAAAAAAGAAAAACAAAACAACTGAATAGTATCTGCCCCCAAGGAGTTTAATTCCTCTGGCGTCAACCCCATAGAACAGGTGTGACCAAAGGTGGCTTCTCTTCTGTTTGATCAAATGAGTTAACATATGTAATGTGCTTTGCAAACTTTAAAGTGCTAAATAAAAGTTATTATTATTAGCAAGAATAATAATGACTAGCACTTACATAGTGCTTACTATGTGCCAGGTACTGTATTAAGTGCTTTACAGTTATTATCTTATTTGATGCTCCCAATAATACTGAGAGGTGGGTGCAATTATAACCCCCATTTTACAGTTGGGGAAATTGAGGCAAACAGAGGTTAAGTGACTTGCCCAGGGTCATACAGCTAAGTGTGTGAGCCTGCATTTGAATTCAGGTCTTCCTGGCTCCGGGCCTCATCATCCTCATCCTCATCCTCATCATCAATACCTTTAAGGGGAAGGTGGCATAAAATAGCAGCAAAAGCACAAAGGAGGACCCCTGCATTCTATCCTTTGCACCCTCTGTGTTCTGCCTGTGGACCCAGTACATGAATAACTTGATCAGCCTCATCTACAGAATTAAGAGACTCACTCTTACTACTCCCCACTTCCCTGAGTTACTAATGAGGTAAAGTATCCTTTATACTCATCCCAGTGACTTGGAGTAACATAAAGTTCCAGAAATTTAGAACCTCCTTGTAGATTGATTGTTTGCAACACTCTTTAGTTTACAAAAATTACAAGTACCTTTTCCTCTATCTTTTTCGCCCTCTTCCTCGACTTATACCCTTGGCATATATCTCACTCTAACAATTCATATTTATTAATACAAAGTCAACATATTAACTTTTGTTTTTTTCTGTGTTCAATGAATATCAGTTATTTCTCTGGAGGTGGATAGTATGCTTTATCATCAGTCCTTTGGCATTGTCTTGGATCTTTATATTGCTGAGAGTAGTTAAGTCATTCACAATTGCTCATAGAACAATAATGCTGTGACCGTGCACAATGTTCTCCTGGTTCTGCTCACTTCACTATATATCAGTTCATATAAGTCTTTCCAGGTTTTTCTGAAATCATCCTGCTTGTCATTTCTTATAGCACAATAATATTATATTACAATCATATACCACAGCTTATTTAGTCATTCCCCATTTGATGGGCATTCCTTCGATTTAACTTTTCATTAACATTTTTAAACCCCCAAAGACTGTTTCCTTTTAGACTTTGTCATTTCTTTCAGCAGCTAGGTTGCTCAATAGTTAGAAGGCCAGGCCTAGAGTCAGGAAGACCTGAATTCAAATCCAACCTTAGATACTTACTAGTTGTGTGACCCTGACCAAGTCATTTTACCCTCTTTGCCTCAGTTTATGAGCTAGAGAAAGAAATGGCAAACCACTCCAGTATCTTTGCCGAGAAAACTCCAAATGGGATCATGAAGAGTCAGACATGACTGAAAAAAATGACCAAACAACAATTTCTTTCAGAATCTCTCAGGCTTTTACAGGTGTCTACACTTTTGTAGGTAAGGTATTGTCTAAAACTACAGAAAAGGATGTCATTATGCATTCATTATAATGAGAGGCAGTTGCTGTACTTTTTTCACCCTAGTATATTACACCTTTAAATCCAACATAACAAATGTTTTCCTGGATTTAAAGTAGTCTCTTTGCTACTGACCTAGTTTCTAGAGCTTAGTTATAATTGTCTGAAAAGTACTCTGAATGCCTTAGAGGAAAAATACACCTGGTTAGAAAATATAATCTTTTATCCCTCCTTTCACGTGACCATGAGTCAGTCACTTAAAACCATAAAAGGGTATTACAAACTCTAATGCCCTAATAAACTAGAAACCCTAACACTACCTCAAAATACCATGTTATAGTGCTGTTTCTCATTAACACACATTGATTTCATTTTCAATGAAAGAGACATTGCATCACACTTTTCTTTCTTTTTTTCAAATTTAATTTGATTTACTGTTTTGTTACATTTTGAGTTCTGAGCTGTCTTCCTCCCTCATTCCTCATCCCACATTAGAGAACAATTTTCTTTTCTTTTCTTTCCTTCCTTTCTTTCCTCCTTCCTTTCTTCCTTCCTTTCTTCCTTCCTTTCCTTCCTTTCTTCCTTCCTTTCCTTCCTTCCTTTCCTTCCTTCCTTCCTTCCTTCCTTCCTTCCTTCCTTCCTTCCTTCCTTCCTTCCTTCCTTCCTTCCTTCCTTCCTTCCTTCCTTCCTTCCTTCCTTCCTTCCTTCCTTCCTTCCTTCCTTTCTTTCTTTCTTTCTTTCTTTCTTTCTTTTTCTTTCTTTCTTTCTTTTTCACTTGATTCAATTATGATGACTAGATACCAAGAAAATATTTTTGTGGTTTAGGGGTCAGTCACCAGTCTGTCTGGCATCCTATCCTTGGTTTTCATTTGGCTACCACAACTCTCTACCAACATCTCTGCCAACCTTCCCTTCTGTGGCAACCCATACTCCTTTTTCATCTTTGCCATTATTTCTGCTCAAACATAAGGGTCCTGGGTGAGGTGCTCAAGTATCCAGTCACAAGGTTGGCCTGAGTCCCACTGCCCTCTTTTCAGCCCAGTTGAGGAAAGGTTGTTGATTGAAGTCTGTTATGTTACGGTTTCTTATTGAAACAAAAAATGTTTCTATTCCCAGATCACCTTGTCCTACTCACTTAACTTAATGAAAGCTACTTCCCTAGGAAGGCAACATGAAGGAATGCCATGTGGTCATACATTCTCTTCCATTAATAGCAGTTGGGGAAGCCAACTATTTTCTATTAGCCTTGAACTTGAGGCTAGCCTTGGGTTATGTAGCACTCAGGATGATAGGATGCTAACAAGGAGTTCATTCACTCTAGAAGACAAATAGAGCCTTTCATTTTTAGTCCATGTATGTCTTTGCTTTTGGGGATGTGTTTCTTATAAGCATCAGATTGTGAAAGTCATATCTAATCTGTCACTATCTTTTGTTTTATAGGATTATGTAATCCATTCACACTTAAAATTGTGAGAGTTAGATTTATGCTTTCCCATGTTCTTTTCTTTAATATTCTAAATTTTTCTAAATTCTAAATATTTCTAAATTTGGATTTTTTTGGGTCCCTCTTTGTCTCTATAAGTAGCTTTGTTTAATCTACTTTAATACAACTCTTTCCCCATGGGCTTTCTTAATATCCTCCCCTTCTAAACTTCTTGCCCTTCTTCTTTGTTAACCCTTTCCCATATTTTGAAGTTTTATTTAAGTTATTGATTTATTTTTATTTCTTTCTTTGATTTATCTAATTGTTCCTATTTCCCCCCCTTTCTACTCCTCTATAATGAATTCATAACAATATGGCATTAGACTAGGTGGGTGGGTGGGGTAGGTCAAGTACTTTTCAAAATTCTCTGCCAAGGTTCCAACCTTTCTTCTTGTGCATATATTGGAAGTCAGAGGGAAACAATACTTTACCAGCCTGGGGATTGAATGATTGAGTACAACTCATCTGAGCAGGAGACTGACTCCTGTGGTTAGCAATCTACCAAAGAAAATACTCACACACACACACACACACACACACACACACACACACACACACACACACACACATACTGTCAATCTATAAAACAGATTGTACAGTGAACTTATGACACAAAATAAAAAGCATCCATGCAATTATTGATTAGATAAACTACATGACAACGGTATAACTTGGAGAGCACAGCCTATGGAAAATCTAACTTTCTCTTGTTGACTAGGGACACTGAATCTCATATGTATAATTACATCTGGCTTTTCTTATAAAAAAAACCACAGTAAATTTCTATGGTCTGCACATATATAAAACAACCATAAAGAGAACAATAGGTGACAAGATTTTCCTGCTGTTAAAAAAAAGAAGAAAAATATGCTTAATTTTCATTTAAGTATGGTTATTATATCATCATCTGGGAATATCTGAGCAGTTGGTTGGACACTTGGGTCCTTTCCAGTTCTAGGGCTATGGTCTTGCAATCCTAAATCATTGTGTAGGTTAGAGCTAGTTGGTGAAGTGGATAGAGTGCTGGGCCTGGAGTCAGGAAGTTGTTGTTCTTCAGTAGTGTCCCAGTCTCCGTGACCCCGTTTGGGGTTTTCCTGGCAAAGTTACTGGAGTGGTTTGCCATTTCCTCCTCCAGCTCCTTTTACAATTGAGGAACTAGGGCAAACAGGGTTAAGTGACTTGCCCAGGGACATATAGTTGGTAAATGTCTGAGGCTGGATTTGAACTCAGGAAGATGAGTCTTCTTGACTTCAGGCCCAGTGCTCAATCCATTGCGCCACCAAGCTGCCTAGAGTCAGGAATACCTGCATTTAAATCCAGCTTCAGACACCTACTGGTTGTGTGACCCTGGACAAGTCACTTAACCTCTTTTTGCCTCAGTTTCTTCATGTATAAGATGGGGATAATAATTGTACCTGCCTCCCAGGGTTGTATCAGATGAGATAATAATCATAAAGTGTTTAGCACAGTTCCTGACATATAGTAGGCACTTAATGCTTATTGATTGATTGATTATTGTGGTAGATAAAATATCTGGATAAGGCTCTTGATCTTTAGGAACTTACATGCTAGTGGAGGAGATGATTTGCACATGTGTATAGTAGACATGTACAAGAGTTGACTGAGCCTAATTCTCTTCCATTTACCCTCTAGGAAGGAAGGAAGGAAGGGAGAGAGGGAGGGATTGGGGAGGGGGGGGAGGAGGGAGGGAAGGAAGGAAAGAAGGAAGGAAGGAAGGAAGGAAGGAAGGAAGGAAGGAAGGAAGGAAGGAAGGAAGGAAGGAAGGAAGGAAGGAAGGAAGGAAGGAAGGAAGGAAGGAAGGAAGGAAGGAAGGAAGGAAGAAGGCACAAGTGGACTATGCTGTGGTATATATAGTACAGATAGGAAAACATTCCATTTCCCAAAATGCTTTGGGCTGAAGGCATGTGCTCCAAAAGGACCAGCTGGACAAGACCAGGGTAGTTGCTGGCCAGGATCACCGGAGGCAAACTGGGAGTAACGGAAGAGACAATAATAGCAGCTGAAGTTTTAGTGAATTGTCTGGGCTATGTGTCTACCTATCATGGGTCTAGAAATAGTGATGTTCTCTAGCTAATGAGACTTTCTCTAGATTATCCCTTTTGGTGATGCAAGTTTCTGGGCTTTGAGACAAAATCATTCTGGGGAGAGAGGGAACAGTAAGAAAGGACACTCACCTAGAAGTGAGAAGCATTTCCCATTATTTCATCAAAGAGTTGGAATTCTAGGTCCTTTTTACTTTCATACTGTCCTGGATAAATATCCTTTTAAAAATGCTCATTGGAAAGTGGCAGCAAGGTAGCACAGTGTATAGAGTACCAGGCCTGGGAGTCAGGAAGTCCTGAGCTAAATCCAGCCTCAGATACTTAATAGTTGTGGGACTCTGGGCAAGTCACTTCACTGTTTGCCTCAATTTCTTCACTTGTAAAATGAGCTGGAGAAGGAAATAGCCAACCACTCCAGTTCCTTTGCCAAGAAAACCCAAAAAGGGATCATAAAGAGTCAGACATGACTGAAAAAGACTAGACAACAATACAATAATATTAATATGTGGTTTTCTAAGTCAAAATGTGGCCTTCAGGAGCTTACAACTTAATAAGGGAGACGACATAAAAATATATACAAAGTAGGCCATGTACAGGATAAATAAGAAATAATTAAAAGAAGGAAGACACTAGTATTAAGAAAGATTGGAAAAGATTTCCTGTAAAAGATGGGAACTTGGTACTTAAAGCAAGCCAGGGAAGCCAGTAGGCAGAGACAACGAAAGATAACATTCTAGGCATGGAGGACAGTTAGAGAAAGTGCCCAGACCCAAGAAATTGAAGTGTCTTATTAATGGAACATTTACATTGCAGGAGTCATTGTATGTAATGTTTTCTTGGCTTTGCTTACTTTACTGTGCATCAGTTTATGTAAATCTTTCCATGCTTTTCTATATTCATCAGGGTCATCATTTCTTTGTTTTTGTTTTTGTTTTTTTTTTAGTGAGGCAATTGGGGTTAAGTGACTTGCCCAGTGTCACACAGCTAGTAAGTGTTAAGTGTCTGAGGCTGGATTTGAACTCAGGTACTCCTGACTCCAAGACCAGTGCTCTATCCACTGCGCCACCTAGCTGCCCCCATCATTTCTTACAGTACAATAATATTCCACTACATTTATGTACCACAATTCGTTAGCCATTCCCCAATTGATGGACATCTACTTTGTTTTCAGTTCTTTGCTACCACAACAAGTGCTGCTATAAATATTTTGGTGTATATGGAGACTGTCTTTTTATTAATGATCTCCTGGGGTGTATTACCAGGAGTGGAATCTGGGAAACAAAATGTATGGACATTTCCATAATTGTTTTCCAAAATGATTATACTGATTCACAGCTCCACCACCAATTCACTAGTGTGCCTCTTTTCCAATAACCCCTCCCATATTACCTATTTCCCATATTTTACATCTTCATCAATGTGACTTTTACATCTTTCATTTCTTGGTGAAGTGAAAAGGAACTTTTGAGTTGAACTTCTCTTATTATTAGTGGTTTGGTACATTCATTAACATGGCTGTTAATAATTTTCAGTTCTTTTGAGAACTGTTTGTTCATATGCTTTGACCACTTATCTATTGAGAAATGACTTTTTGGTCATTCAGCCTTCACAAGGCTGAAGGAAGACCAGAATGGTGCCAGTTAAACATCTGGGACTCCTTGAGGAATTGGGGTTTCAAAAGACTTACAGAAGACAATATTGGTGAGACATGGGGAATGAGGGAGAGTGAATAATGGAAATTTTGTGTATTTAAGAAAGCTTGAAAACAAAAGGGATTCTGCTTTAAACTTACTGCTTAATAAATTTGAGCAAAAGAAAAACAGTTTAAAAATAAAGGAGCAAATAACGAAAGCTAATTTATGAGCCAATATTTAGTCATTAGATCAAGAGGGTCACAAGAATGTTGAAATTTACAAAATCCAAATAGGTTTACCAAAATTTCCACAAAGCTTAAGCTTTTAAAAATAGCATTTTCTTTTTAAAACAGAAAGATTTTATTTTGACATAAATTATTTCCCAATAAGAAATCCCATCTCATTTGTACCTTCCCATAAAAAATTAAGTACGGAAATCTAATACAGCTATTATGATAGACAGCTCATGTAATTTTCCAATATTACAGTTTGCCATTTCTTAAGAGAAAGGAAATTTATTTTAGCCTCAGTCAGCCCTAGACCAACACTGGTCATGATATTTGGTCTGAGTTCTGTTATGTTTTTATATTATCTCATTTCACATTGTTGCAGTCATTTGTATAAATATTTCAGGGAAGCAGCTAGCCTGAGAGAAGAAGATAGAGCCACAAACCTTTCACTATTGCTTAGGCAAAGGAAAGGGTCTGAACATCATTTGATTTCAACAAGCATTTACCAAGTACTTAATATGTTCCAGGCACTAGCCTAAGTTCTGAGGATACAAAAACAAAAAGAAGTGTCTTTGTCCTTAAGGAGACTGTAGTAAATATATTGTTCTTAAGGAGCCTATAGTATACTAGAAGAAAATAACATGTATATGTGTAAATAAAAAGTCTATACAAATGAAATATAATTTTCAGAGTTGGAGGAGGGGGACAACAGTTACAGGGATCAAGAAAGGTCTATGGTAGGAAGTATATATTAGGGCAGCTAGGTGGTGCAGTGAATAGAGTACTGGACCTGGGATCAGGAAGACTCATCTTCCTTAGTCCAAATCTGACCTGAGATACTTCCTAAGCTGTGTAACCCTGGACAAGTCACTTAACCCTGTTTGCCTCAGTTTCTTCATCTGTTAAATAAGCTGGAGAAGAAAATGGGAAACCACTTCCAGTATCTTTCCCAAGAAAATCTCAAATGGGATCAAGAAGAGTTGGATACGACTGAAATGACTGAACAACAACAGGAAGTGAAACTTGAGGCTAGGGAGTCCAAGAACTGGAGGTGAGGTGAGACAGCATTCCAGGTATGAGTGCAACCCTGCAGACAGGAGATAGAACAGCAAGTAAGCTGGGTTTAGCTAGAATACAGCATTTGAAAGGGAGAAATATGAAAGCAATCTAAAAAAGTTGGGTAGAGGGGAGAAGAAAAATTGTTTGGATTAAGAAGTCTTTCTGTGCCAAAAAGAGAAATTGATATTTTATCTTATTGGAACTAGGGAGCTACAAAAGCTTTTTGAGCAGGGGAGTTATATTGACTAGAACTCTATTTTAGAAATGTGGATTCATCAGTTGTATGGAAGATGTAACTGGGAGACCACTTAGGAGGCTATCTCAATAGCCTGAGTAAGAGCTGATAAGGACCTAGACTAGGGTGACGGTGGCTGTGTGAATGGAGGGAAGGGAATGAATGGGGGAGATATTGTAGAGGTAGAATCAGTAAGACTTGGCAACTGATTGGTTATGAGGGAGAGGGAGAGCTATAACTCAGAGTGTGACTATGTGACTGGTAACCTCAACAGAAAGAGGAAAGTTAGGAAGTAAGATGGGATTTTGGAGGAAGATGATGAATTGTTTTGGACATGTTGAACTGGGGATGCCTATGGAATATCCAAGTGGAAATGTTGAGTTGGCAGTTGGTGATGTGGGATTGGAGTTCAAGAAACAGGCAAAGGATATACACACACACATTCATTGTATTTATATATGTGTGTGTGTGCATGTATGTATATATATATATATGTATATGTATGTATGTATATGTATATGGGAGTTATCTGCATAGAATTGATGACAGCATTGAGTATAGTGTATCTGAAAGGTCTTAGTGCAGTAGTTAAGCTATTAAAGTTTAAATAGAGTGGATTCAGATTGTGCTACCTTCTGGGAATACTCTGTATAGAGAGAAGAGAGCCTAGTACAGAGTTTAGGGGCATATTCTCTAAGGAGTAGGAACTTGATTGATGATCCAGAAAAGGAGAATAAGGAGTGGTCAGACAGGAGAACCAGAAAAGAGCTGTGGCCTGAAAACCCAGGCATCTAGGAGGTAGGTGTGGTCAAAATGTCAGATGTCAGACATTGTACAGGGTTTTAAAAAATGTCACTGTCTTTTGGGACACCTGATATTTAGCAGTTAAGAGATCATTGGTAACCTTGGAGAGAGCAATTTTATTTGACTAGTAAGTTAAAGTAAGATCACAAGGGATTGAGAAATAAATGTGAATTTATGATGGGAAGGTAAGGAATGTAGATAGCTTTTTCAGGAAATTTAGCAGTAAAAGGGAAGTAGGATATGGGACCATAGTTTGAAGGGATAGCAAGGCCAGGTGAAACTTTTTTAAAGGGCAAGGGATAGGGGAGGATGTTTGTTGGAAGCAGGAAAAGAAAATGTGGATTAGAGAAATATCCAAGGGGTAATCTTGGGGAGGAGAAACGTGGGAGGGAATGCTGTCAAGGGTACATGTAGAGGGGTTGGTCTTGACAAGCAGAGTGATCATGTCTCCCTCTGAGACTGGAGCAAAGGAAAAGAGAATGGGGGATGGTGAGAAAATGTGAAGTATAAAATTGGGGAGATAATTGTCACCATTTTCTACATAAAAAGTCCTTTGTATTAAAAGATGGCAGAGAAGGGTTGACAGGTGGGTTGAAAAGAGAAAACTTGAAGCAGATGCTGTGGAGGCTGTGATAGGGGTTGAAGAAAAATGATTAACACTCACAGTGTGCTCTGCAATTTAGGCACCAGTCTTCCAGAAAGTTTAATTTTATGTTAGTATATATCCAAGCCATTTCTAGCTTGAAGAGAGAGAGATCTTCAAACTGGAATAGTCCCCTCAGGACCTTCAATATGATTCTGCTCCAAGAAAACTTGAAGTAATATTTGTAGGGATTTTCAACAAGTTAAAGGTAAAAATATGTCATAATATGGTTTTGGATTGACATTTCAGAACTATTCAGTTGCTTCCTGGACCACTCCCCTTAAGGATTGAAAAAGAGTTCCTTCCTGTGATCAATATCTTAATCTTGATTACAAAAGAAGACTCTCCCTTTTAGGTGGGTCTAGGCACCAATCATTTGAGGTGGGTGGAGAGGCACCGGTCTTATCTAGACCAGAGTTAAATTTTGTTATCTTCCTCCCCATCTTCATTTTATCTTCCTCCTTATTTAATTTCAAAGGAAAACTTTAGCTTTTGTTCTTTCTGCTTTTCTAAATAGAAAAGTCTCCAAAGAGTTTTAGACTAGAGAAATGTTATTTCTTACTTTTTCTACAGACGTGGCAAAGGAGGTTTTTGTTTTGTTTTGTTTTCTGGTGAGGCAATTGGGGTTAAGTGACTTGCCCAGGGTCACACAGCTAGTAGGTGTTAAGTGTCTGAGGCAGAATTTGAACTCAGTTCCTCCTGAATCCAGGGCCGGTGCTCTATCTACTTCACCACCTAGCTGCCCCAGCAAAGGAGGTTTTTACATGCACTTCCACAGGTCAAATAGGAAGGAGTAAAGGAAATGCTTATTGACAATCAGAAGTGAGGGTTGAAATCAGATGTTAGTGGATTAAGATGAAATGGTTGTGTGAATTCATTGGTATTTATCAGATGAGTAGAAGTAGATAGAACACTGGGCTTGGAATCTGGAACACTCATCTTCCTGAGTTCAAATCCAGCATCAGACACTTAGTGGCTGTGTGACTTTGGGTAAATCACTTAACCCTGTTTGCCTCAGTTTCCTCATCTATAAAAAGGACTGGAGAACAAAATGGCAAATCACTCCAATATCTTTGCTAAGAAAACTCCCAAATGGGCTTTCAGTAGGACACAACTGAAATGACTGAACAATAACAAAGACGTTGATAGAAAGAAATAAATAGTAATAGAACCAACTGGTTAGGAATTTGGGGACAGAACACCAAAATGATGAGCTGGTTAACTATACATCCAGAAATCATTCACTATGGCATACCTCCCTCATCAAAGGGAGGAAAGTGAGAAAACAAAGAAGGGGGTTGCAATTGGAGGTTTTGATGAAGATGAATAGATTTAGGAGGAATAAGACACTAGAAGATATAGAAAGGCAGGAAATTAAGGATAGAGAGAATTTTAGAGGTCTGGATCATGGTGGCATAACACTTGTGGGTGATGATAAGACTAAAGGTATGACCATCCCTGTGTATGGTTGAGATGGAATAAAGGTACAGTAGGTCATGTGAGTTGAGAAGGTAGATGAATAGGGAAGCCAGTAGTATCAGCTGATATACAGGGTGTCTGAAAACCTTTAACAGCTTAAAACTTCTGTAAGACTTTTGGGAACACTATAAACAAAGAACTCTCAAAGTGCTCTTTGGTGACTTCTTTTTTTGCTATAATCTGTCATTTATCTTAATTTTAAGTTCATTTGTATGACTGAAAAATGAAGAAAAATATACAGTCCCACTGTGCTTATTGTTGGTTGACTACAAAATAAGGATCTGATCTCATAGATCAAAATTTTATTTTTACGGCTCTCCTCCAATGCAGTGTCTCTCAAACACATGGCAAAACTACCCATGATTCTGTTGTTATCATGGAGGATGTCTAGCACAGAGCCATAGGATCATAAATCTAGAGTTGAAAGGGATCCCAAAGGCCACCTAGTTCAATCCTCTCGTTTTACAGATGAGAAAATTGAGACCAATTGAAGTTAAGTGAGTTGCCCAAGACAACACAGATAGTAAGCACCAATGGTTAGAATTGAACCCAAGTCCTCTGTCTCAAGAGCTAGTGCTTTTTCTATCTGGAAGAAGTATTTTCCCTATGTTGAGGTCTTTCAGATGCTCCTACTTACAGATGGTGCTAGCCTATCAAACCAGGTAGCATTGTAGAGCCTTCTAAACAAGATCTATAATCATTCAAAAGAGTTTGGTGTAGGGGCAGCTAGGTGTCACAGTGGATAGAGCACCAGTCCTGGAGTCAGGAGGACTAATTTAAATCTGGCCTTAGATACTTACTAGCTGTGTGATCCTGGGCAAGTCACTTAACCCCAAATATCTACCAAAAAAAAAAAGAGCTTGTCTTAACTATACACACAGGGAAAAATGTGCCTGAAGAGCACCTATTTTTCAGACTACAATATGCAATTAGAAAGACAATGGGGGCAGCTAGGTGGTGCAGTGGATAAAGCACTAGCCCTGGATTCAGGAATACCTGAGTTCAAATCTGGCCTCAGACACTTGACACTTACTAGCTGTGTGACCCTGGACAAGTCACTTAACCCCCGTTTCCCTTAAAAAAAAAAAGACAATCAATAGAGTTACTCTATTCACAGTATATATTGGATATGTACTGGAAGAACAAGGAACCAGGCCCAAAACTGAATAGGAGAAGAGTGGACTAGATTAACTTTGGGAAATTGCCTGGTGCTCTTGATGACCCAGGCTTCTTCCTGAAACAAAGGCCCATGTTTGAAAAATCAAAATTTTTCTCATGATGCCAAATGGCTGTGAGTGATGGGATACCAGTCTCTAAAGCATGAAAGCTGCATAGTACTCAGAGGGAGAGGCCTGGAATGGGCATGAGTAAGTTGTCAATGTCTTCCCCTCTTAGATTGCCTTCCTACTCTGTATTTTTGATATCTTGTATATACCTACTTATTTCTACACTGTCCTCCCATATTGGAATGTATGCTCCCTGAGGGTAGGGGTTGCTTCTTCCTTTCTTTATATCCTCAGCTCTTAGTATTGCCTAGCCCATAGGATGTGTTTAATAAATGCTTTTTGACTGACTTACAGAATGATCTATGCCTGCATATTGTCAGTGAAAGATTGTTCAGGAGGAACTTTACTCAGGAAAGTAAAGGGCATCCTTGGAGAGGTGTATGAAAGGACCTGAGCCAGTTATGTATCGAGATAACCCGGGACAGGCTGTAAACTCCATTATGTATATCCATTGTCTCAAAGAAGGCACCTGGCACACTGGGTGGACTGGGAGGATTGGTAGGAGGACATAGACAAGAGTTGTACAGGATAAGACATTTTAGATGGGTTGTGTGCCTCGCACATAGTAGGTATTTAAATGTTTATTGACTTACAGAGGATTCCATTGTTGGAGGAAGTCCCCATGTTGATAAGATCATAGATTCATAAGAGGATTCACCTGACCTATAAGTTTCCTTCCAGTTCTACAGATATGATTCCATAATTATATGATCCTATGACTCTGTGCCGGCCATGTTTCATGATGAAACAACCATTGTGAATCCTACAGGGCTGACTCATCAAACTGTGATTATCCCAGACAAATCCCCAGATTACTCCGGACAAGGGTGAAAGACATCTTGCTGCTTTCGCTTAGTCTGTGATCCTTCCCCTTCTCCCTCCCCGCACCCCCTTTTGCCAGGTACAGAAGGGAAAGAGAAGAAAGTGGTCAATCCACTGTTGTTGGGTGGGGTTTTTTTTTTTAATTTTTTTTAGTGACTACTATATGCATAGACATGTGCTAATAGTCTTGTGGCACGACTGTCCTATCTCCCAAGAAGCTAACAGTCCATTTGGAGAGATAAGACTAACACATCAAAATGTCATATAGCAGCAGACAGGAGATAGTTATGTGTTAAAGTGGGTTTAAGGAAGGAGCCGGTCAAATCTAGTGAATTTTCCTTTCTCTGATCAGGACTTACTAATGTCTCTATTAATGCCTTGTGAAGTGGGTCCACATTTTTGGGGATGGAAAACACATTTCTTCTTCCTTTAATGACAATGTAGGGGGAAGACAGGTGGCACAGTGGATAAAACACCGGCCCTGGATTCAGTAGGTCCTGAGTTCAAATCCAGCCTCAGACACTTGACACTGCTGTGTGACCTTGGGCAAGTCACTTAACCCTCATCGCCCTGCAAAAACAAACAAACAAAAAATAAAGACAATATAATGAGAAACAACACATGGTTTTACTCCATACTAATAAATTCAGGCACTTTAGGAAAACTGAACTGGGAGCCGCTGGAATTTAGCATATCATAGCTTCATATAGGGAGCGTTAGGAGAATAAGAAGTCTCTCCCTTCTTATGATACTGACTTGCAGCCTCATGCTTGTTTTGATGCCTCAATTTTCTCCTCTGGGCAAGGGAACTGATGTTACTTTGCTAATGGCAGACCTGGAGGGACTGAATTGTGAAATGATGCTGACTCATCTGATCCAAGTCTTTGACTAGTAAAATGTCGAATAGAATTGTGCTGATGAAGCTGTTGTTATTTGTCCTTCATTCCCACTGATAGCTCAGGTTGATATCTCAACTAGTACATGAATTAGATTTAAGTGAGGTAGGGTTTTACAAAGTCATCAGCTTTACTCTCTCTTCCAGTCATCAAAGTCCTGTTGCAAGACAAAAGTCAGGATGGCTGCGATGGCCGGGGATGCAGTGGATGGCATGGGTATCTTTGATGTCTGACCAAATTCTAAATGCTTCAGCCACCTTCATGGCCATTGGAACAAAGAGCTCCACTGGGGGAAGTCTTTATATGCTTGGGGTAGACACTCCACTAATTCACTGATGAGTTTAAGACCTTTTGTTTACCCTCAACCTGATTTAGCCCATCTGCTGAGATGGTGTGGCCACTGGGAATGATACAGCTCCTTGGAGACAATGGTGAGAGTTGGGTGATGGGTGGACACCAAAGGTAGATGAGTAGCCCTGAAAAGGGCTCAGCAAGTCCTAACACTAGAGATCCTAGTCCTTCCTGAACACACCACATACCCCGCTGCTAAAACTAGAGGTTTAAAGAAGTGGAAATTCTTTATGGCACCCAGAAAATCTAATCCAATTGCTTTCAAGAAACATTTATTAATGAGAGGTAGTATACAATTGTGGAAATGTTGAATTTGGGACACCTGGGTTCAAATCCTGACTTTGCAACTTAGAAGTTAGGGGCAAAACAATTCTGAGGAATCAAGTTTCCTTTTTTTATAAAATAAAGGAGACAGGACTAGGTGACTTCTTTCCCCTCCCCCTTCCCCCCTTTGCAGGGCAATTGGGGTTAAATATGACTTGCCCAGGGTCACACAGCTAGTGTCAAGTGTCTGAGGTTGGATTTGAACTCAGGACCTCCTGAATCCAGGGCCAGTGCTTTATCCACTGCACCACCTAGCTGCCCCAGGACTAGGTGACTTCTAAGAGTCTTCCCACTTTCAAGTTTATGATCTTGTTAAGTACTTACCATGTGCACGGCTCTGTGCTAGGCACTGAGACATACAAAGCTTAGGTAAGACTTGCTTCCCATTCTTATAGGAGTCTATTAGACATAGTGGTAGGCCTGGTATACTTTCTTTGCTTGTCACATAATAAAGGTCAATAGCATTCATACAGTGCATTAATGTTTGCCAGTCACTTTATAAATATTTCATCTGAGCCACAAAATAAACCTTAGATGCAGGTACTATTATTATCCCCATTTTACAGATGAAGAAACTGAGGTAGAGAGAGGCTAGGTGACTTACCCAGAGCCATATAGCTAAGTGTCTGAGACAGGATTCCCCCAGGCCACCTAGCTGCCTAGTTGTCACATCATTGTGACAACTTTTATCATAATTTAATGCTTTGGATTGTAGCTATGGACAGATTCCCAGTCGATTCAGAGTGCATGCTCTCTTATCTAATCCTGACCATATTATTCCTATCTGCTGTATCCCCACTCTAGGAGAGTAGGAAAATGAAGGGGAAAGAATTTAAGTAAGGGGAGAGGAAAAGATGATCCATAGTATAGGTGGTACAGAAGAAGGAATGGTTTTGAAACCGGTTTTCAAGATTCAGGAGTATAGGATCAAAAGACCTGGAAGAGGAGGGAAGAAACATTTATTAAGCAAATACCATGTGGTTTCTCATATCATCTATATCATATATTATAAATACCATATGCTTTCTCAGCCAGTTAGGCTAGTAACATAGATAGAGGACTATACCTGGACGTGGAAAGACTCATCTTCCTGAGTTCAAATCCTGCCTCAGACACTTACTAGCTGTGTGACCCTGGACAAGTCACTTAGCCCTCTTTGCTTTAGTTTCCTCAACTATAAAATGAGCTGGAGAAGGAAATGGCAACCACTCCAGTATCTTTTGCCAAGAAAACCCCCAATGGGGTCACAAAGAGTTGGCCATGACTGAAAATGAATGGAAAAACAACAGACTATGTGCTTTACAGATCTTTTCTCATTTGATCCTCACAGTAACCCTGGGAGAGGTAAGTACTGTTTGTTATTCCCATTTTACAGTTGGGGAAATTGAGGCAAACAGAGGTTAAACGACTTCCAAAGGATCACACAGCTAGAAAGTGTCTGAACCTAGATTTGAACTTAGGTCTTCCCAACTCTCTTTTATCATTTTAATTGCCCCTATAATAAATGCAGATCAGCACAGAATCGAATCCTCATGGTGGAAAAGACTTTTGAGAGTCCCTTGGACAGCAAGGAAGTCAAATCAAGTCAATACTTAAACTAATTCAGGCTATTCACTGGTTGGTCAAATACTGAAGCTTAAAAACTTTGGCCACCTAAGAATATGGAACTCATTGTAAAAGACCCTGATGTTGGGAAATATTGAAGGCAAAAGGAGAATGACAGAGGATGAGATGGAGAGATAATGTCATGGAAGCCACAAACATGAGCTTGGACAGACTTTGGGAGATAGTGGAGGACAAACAGAAGGGGCTGGCATGCTGTGGTTCATGAGGTCACAACCAAACAATAAATTCTTGATCCTAGCCCCAGTGCTCTATCTATTGCACCACCTGGCTGCCTCTAGTAACATCACCTGGAGGCCTAGTCCTCTTTGTTTCTCCTCTTTCCCCAAACCCAGGCTGTTTACAGGTAAGTTCTTTAATTTTAAGAAAAAAAAATGTAGTGTTTATTTGGGCAGCAGAACTTGTCTGTGCCTTATTTATTCTGTATTGGTGCCATCTGCTGGTGAAGTCTGATATTGTAGCCCAATTTTTCAAAGGCATCGTACACGCCCAGAACAAAGCTTGTATCATAATGAGGATTGTGAGGTTTAAGGCTGGAAGAGATTTCAGAGACCATCAGATCTAACTCCCTCATTTTAAAGAAGAGGGACTTGAGGCCTCAAGTCAATTCAGTGGGTGTTTATTAAGTGTCTACTCTAGGGGAGGTACTAAACTAGGCCCTGGGGATGTAAAGATATAAAGCAAATTATCCCAACCCTTGGTAAATTTATTTTCTCCAGGTTAGGGGAATACAACATAAATACAAATAAGTATTGTTTAGTCATTTTTAGTAGAGTCTGACTCTTTGTGACCTCTTTTTGAGGCTTCCTTTGCAAAGACACTGAAGTGGTTTGCCATTTCCTTTTCCAACTCTTTCTACAGATGAAGAAACAAATGAAGCAAACAGAGTTAAATGACTTGCCCAGGGTCACACAGCTAGTAAGTGTCTGAGGCCAGATTTGAACTCAGGTCTTCCTGACTCTAGGACTGGCACTCTATCTACTTCCACACCTAGCTGCCCACAAATAAGTATAATATGATAACAATAAATAATGAAAATCAAGGGAAAAAAGAGAACACTGATGGATGGGAGGAGACTGGGGGCAGGGGACAGGGAGAATGTTGCCCATCTGGCAAGTTTGCATAGAAGAAGTATATCCTAAATTGGACCTTAAGGAAGATAAGGATTCTGAGAGGTGGAGTTATGGAGGAAGTGTGTGCATTCCAGGCATTTGAACTAGCTGGTTAAAAGGCCTCTAGGTGGGAAATAGTGTCACTTTCTAGGGAACAGGTGCAAGAAATCTTGGTGTACTATGTGTGTGACCCTGGGCAAGTCACTTAACCCTCCAAAAAAAAAAAGAAAAAGAAAAAGAAATCTTGCTGCTCTCATCTAGCCTGTCCTGCCTCCTCAATGGGCTGGAACGTGCTGTCTTTAAAGGGGACTAATATAAAATATGTATGGAAATATAGGTAGGAGCTTGATAGTGGAGGATCCTAAATATCAGTCAATAAGCATTTATTAAGAGCCTACTCTAAGGTAAGGTAAGGACTGGGACCACAAAGAAAGGCAAAAGACAGTCTCTGGTCCTGTGTAGCTCCAAAATCGAATGGGGAAGACAATAAGCAAGCAACTATGTGCAAACAAGCTATATGCAGGATAAACTGGAAATAATCCACAGAAGGAAGGCACTAGAATTAAGAGAGATTGGGCAAGGCTTCTTATAGAAGGTGGGGTTTTAGCTGGATTTTCTTTTTCTTATTTGTATTCCCAGGATAGCACAGAGCCTGGCACAAAGTAGGTGATTGTTGTTCAGTCTCATATCCAACTCTTTGTGAGCTCATTTGTGGGTTTTTTTGGCAAGGATATTGGAGTGGTGAGACATTTCCTTCTCCAGCTCATTTTAAAGATGAGGAAACAGGCAAACAGGGTGAAGTGACTTGCCCAGGGTCCCACGGCTAGTAAGTGTCTAAGACCAGATTTGAACTCATGGATATGAATCTTCCTGATTCCAAGCCCAGTGCTTTATCTACTGCAACACCCAGCTGGTGCAGTAGGTCCTTAGTAAAGGTTTATTGGTAATTTGCTTGAAGAAAGCCAGGGAAACCAGGAGGCAGAAATGAGGAAGCACAGCGTTCTAGGCATGGGAGTGAGCCATTGAAAATGCCTGGAGCCAAGAAATGAAATGTCTTGTTTGAGGAAAAGCAAAGAGGGCAATGCCACTGATTTAAAGTGTGTGTGTGTATGTAGGGGGAGGGTAAGGTATATAGAAGACTTGAAAGGTGGGGGGTGGTAGATTATGAATGCTAAGGACTTTGCATTTTATCCTATGGACAATGGGAAACTATTGAAGGTTTTTGAGGAAGGTAGTGACATGGTGAGACCTAAGCTTTAGGAAAGCTATTTTTGTAGCTTTGTAGAGAATGCATTAGAAAGGGGAGAGTCTTCCCCCGAACAGGGGAAAGGACCTATTTCTACAAAAATATTTATAGCAGCTCTTTTTTGGTGGCTAAGAATTGGAAAACAAAGGGATGCCCATCAACTGGAGAATGGTTAAACAAGCTGTGGTATGTGATTGTAATGGAATATTATTGTACTATAAGAAATGACAAGCAGGATGATTTCAGAAAAACCTGGAAAGACTTACATGAACTGATATATGGTGAGGCGGAACCAGGAGAACATTGTACACAGTAACAGCAATATTGTTTGATGAAGAACTGTGAATGACTTAACTATTCTCAGCAATACAATGTTCCAAGACAATCCTAAAGGGCTAATGATGAAGCATACTATCCATCTCTAGAGAAAGAACTGATATTGACTGAAGCATGCTATTTTTCACTTTATTTCTTCCATTTCTTCTTTTATTAGAGTTTTTTTGTACAAAATGACTAACATGGTAATGTTTCACATAATTAACATGTATAACCTATATCTGATTGCTTCCTGCCTCAGGGAGGGGGAAGGGGAGAAAGAGAAGGAAGTATAGAATTTGGAACTTGTAACTTTAAATAAAAATGTTGTTTGTTTTTTGTTAAAGGGGAGAGTCTAAAAGGGCCCATTAGGGAAACAGTGGTAATAATCTAGGGCAGAGGTGATAAGGGCCTGAACCAGATGAAGTGTATCAGTCAATTAACAAGTATTTATTAAGAGTGTACTAGGTAGTAGATACTTCAGCTAGGTGCTGAAGATAATAAATAAATAAGATGTGTGGCTGGTGTGGCAGTAGGGGGAATGTCTTGGATTTCAGAATTATTTTGCTTCAGATTCCTACTTCTATTCTCTGTTCTCCATGGAGGTCAGAAATTGCCTGGAGCTCTTGAAGATTGATCAGTCATACCTTACAATTAGTTTGTTCTAGCCTTGAGGCAAACTGGCCCTCTGGTCCAGGAAGCTTTCTTTCTCTGTTTTTTTTTTGGGAGGAATTTTAAGAATACTGGAAATCTTAGCTGTTTTAAACAGAGATACAGCCTCAGAGTTTTGATTACAATTCTAACTAGCCATTGGTGTTTCCCTCCCCCACGCCATTTTGCCTTTTCAATATGTAATTAAAGAAAAAAATTAAGATTGATCTTATTTTTATCAAGGGAATGCCCACTCCCTTTGGTACTCATTAAAACAGAAAGTGTAAACCTGACTTTATCCATGAGGAAACTTTTCAGAAGAAAACTACTCTAGGGGAAAGACAGAGAGAAGGGTGGAGGGGAGGTAATTGTGGAGAAAGGTCATCCTTGTCCATTTCACCAGAATCAAGCAGCCATTTTGTCTCTCTCACAGCCTAAAATTAATTCATCCAGAGTTTAAATGTTTAAAACCTTGAATGACATTTCTAATCCTGTCTGTCCAGAGAGGTTGTACCTTTTAAAGTTGCTAGAAAAAAACGTTCACACCTCATAAAGGGATCATTGGGTGACTACAATTTCGCAATTTAACACCTTGTTACCACATTAAATCTCCATCAACTGTGACTAAATCCTGTTACTACATTAACTGAGCTGCAGTAGGGAGAGAGGAGGAAAAACCACATTTCCCCTCCCTATCTTGCTTGTTTAACCTGACAGAAAACACAAAAGACTTACTTATACTTGTAATGGTGGGAAATGGGGTACGGGTTGGGGTTCTCAGGAATTCCTCTTTAAAGAATTACACCCTCCTGCACACAAAAGTAGTTAGAATAAGGTGATAGTTTATTTAGGAGCAAGGGAAGGGAAGGGTGGGGGGAGGGAAACCATGAAAGAAATCCTTGGACTTTTCATGGGGAGATTTGTCATAAAGCACATGGCTCAGAGGTACCAAATCTCCTCGAACAGGAGACTGGAAGGTACTTTTATAGGGGACTGATGGGGGTGGCCCATCTGCCCGTGAAAAGTTCCTTTAGTGAGAGAGGACCATCCCCCACTGGTGGTAGCTGGGGGAATTGGGTGAGGAGTGGAGGACCATCCCCCACTGGTAGTGGCTAGAGGAATTGGGTGAGGGGTGGCTACGGATCCCTCTTCAGAACATAAAGGCCGCAGCCACACCCAAAATTATCTCGCAGGGTAAGGGAGACCAGAATGAAGGGTAGGAATCCCAAGATAGCTCAGTCCGATTTGGTTCAGTTTATCTCTCTAGGCCTTATCTGTACTCTGGTTTAGTTTCTCAAGGAGAAGATTCCTTGGTGTGCCCCAGAGAACTTCTGGGGTGCTCTGCACCCCGTGACATACTCAAGTCCATAAACAATAAAGATAACTTTTCTTATCCAGTGGTACCAATCCTCCCAAGGACTTTAATGATTCACATGCCTCCCTACATCTACCAAGTAGTAGACTTTCCCCTAGACCTTGGAGTTTTCTCTTTAGGGGTCGATGCACATGATTCGTTCCTCAGAAATCCAGTTTATCCTGCAAAAATAAAAGTTGCTTTTTTTTTTTTGCACCAGGGCAAACAGAAAATACACCCTCAATCAATCAACAACAGCCATTGAGCATTTATTAGCTACTTATATGGACATAACTACAGAAGTGCCACAGTCCCTTCCCTCAAGGGACATACATTCAAGGGACATACAAGGGACTTAATTTAGTTGGGGCAAGAACAATAGAGAACCTATTGACCGGGAGGCTCTGGTGGACTGGATCAGGTAATCCAGTTATTTTATGACTATTCCTGATCTTTCTCTTAATAACCAGGTTAACATTTTATTTTATTTTTAAAATTTAACTTAACTTCCCCCCAATTACATGTATAAACAATTTTAACATTCTTTTCCCCTCCCAAATTCTGAGTTCCAAATTCTCTCTCACACCCTTCATTGAGAAGGCAAGCAATTTGACATATTTGACAATTTGACATTTATACATGTGTAGTCATGCAAAACACATTTCTATGTAAGTCATGCTGTGAGAGAGAAAACAGACAAAAGAAAACCTCAAGAATAATAAAGAAAGTAAAGAAAAAGTATCTTTGATTTGTATTCAGGCTCCACCAGTTCTTTCTCTGGATGGCACTTTTCATCGTAAATCCTTCAGAATTGGTGGACAGGACCAGGAAAGCAGAATGGGTCCAGGCCATGGAGAAACTCTCTTGGGGGACCCCTCTTCCCTAACAGGAATAGGAAAACAGGAAGCACTGACTATCTGGTAGATTCCTATTTTAACTATGTTGTTCAGTTGTGTCCAACTCTTCATGACCTCATTTAGGGTTTTCTTGGCAAAGATACTGGAGTGGCTTGCCATTTCCCTCTCCAGTTCATTTTACATATGAGGAAACCGAGGCAAAGAAGTTTTAGTGACTATTCCAGGGTTACACATCTAGTAAGTGTCTGAGGCCAGATTTGAACTCAGGAAGATGAATCTTCATGACTCCAGGTCAGGTACTCTATCTACTGTGCCATCTAGTTGCCCCTTAACTAAGTATATTTGTTAATGAATAAGCTTAGTTGTTCCTACCTATTTGCAAATGCTGTAAGTACCCTTCAATTTTTGTTACCTGGGGGAAAATCCCCTGTTGTGCTGCCCAATTTGTGGCTCTACTTTCCTGCATCAGTGCCTTAATAGCTCCTCATACTGTACCTTTGTTGCTGGTACTTATTCTGTCTGTGAATTTGTATTGTCTATTCTGCTGTCTCTCCTACTGGTTGGAATGGGCAAGGGGGAAATTATACTCTTAGACCCATATTACTGCTTGAAGTGAGTATTCCTTGTCTCCAAAGGCCTGCTCATGTATGTAAATTTTATCATCATGGTGATGTTAGGTTAGTGACCCTCACAGCTACTTGTCATTAGCCAGAAAAATTATTTTTTCTGGATCTAGACATTTCTTGTAAGAGGCTGTCTCTTCTCTTGAGGTGATCCCCTTTAGTCTCATGTCCTTGACTTGACTTGCCCCTTTCTTACAACCTCCAACACCTGGAATCTTTCTTTCTTTCTTTTTTTTTTTTTTGGTGAGGCAATTGGGGTTAAGTGACTTGCCTAGGGTCTCACAGCTAGTAAGTGTTAAGTGTCTGAGGCTGTATTTGAACTCAGGTTCTCCTGACTTCAGGGCCGGTGCTCTATCCACTGCGCCACCTAGCTGCCCCACCTGGAATCTTTCTTACTGGAAACTTCCAGCTAATTGGTACCACTCTGATATCACAGGTGGGAAACCAATGAAATACACCCAATCAATACTTTACCTGGCCTTTTTTAGTGTCTATATTCAGTCCTGGGTCAGGATGCTTATGGAACGGGGGAGGGGAGTTAACATTACACTTCTGCAACATCGGTCTGCAAGCAACAAAGTCTTAGGCCTGATCTGGGATACTTTATTTTAACTTTGTCAGGAGGTGGATAGATTTGGAACCAAGCAGGAAAATCCTTTTATTCTTCTCTAATTGATTACTTATCCTATTCTCCACAGAAACTATTCTAAACTTTTTCTTTCCTCCTCAGACCTTCCATATTTCTCTCTCTCCCAGTCTTCTGACCTTAACTCTTATTTTGCTTAGAAAATTGAGATCATTCAAACATGAGCTTCCTATTTTCCCTTTTTCTTCACCTTAAAACTGCTTGAGGACATCTTTCCTTCAGTCTCTGACAAAAAGATGGCTCTTTCTTTGCCACTGCCAACTTCCTTGGTGTGTTCACTTGAAAAAAAAATCCTCTCTTAATTTCTCTAGCAGATTGCAACTTCAGTCATCCTCATTTCTTTCTCAAATCTTCAACTTCTCCCTATCTACTGGTTTCTTCTCCATTGCCTTCAAACATGCCCAAATCTACCCTAATTTGTAAAAAACCCAAAAAACCAAAAGTGAAAAACCTTTGCTAGACCTTGCCATCCCTTCCTACTGTCATCCTATATCACTCCCCCATTTTAAAGCCAAATTCCTTGAAAAAATTCTCTACAGTTACTGAATCCAGTTCTTACCTACCCACTCCTCAGCCCCTTGCAGTCTGAATTTTTGCTTCACCACTCAGCTGAAACTGCTCTTTCTGAATTTACCAGTGACCTCTTAACTGCCAAATCCAATGATCTTTTCTCGGCCCACATCGTGACCTGTTTCCTGCCTTTGACATGGTTAGCACCTTGGGTATTCACTCCTCTGTGTCTTTGTGATGCTATTCTCTCCTGGGTCTTCTCCTACCTGTCTACCTACTCTTCCATCTCCTTTGCTGCTTCATGATATATATCACATCCTGGAATTGTGGGTGTACTCCAAGTTTCCATTCCAGGTGCTCCTTTTCTCTCTCGGTTATTAATCCTATTAGGTCCCATGGGTTTAACTATCATCTCTATGCAGATATCTCAGATCTAGAAATCCATCTTCAGTTTGTATTGCTAGGGCTGCTCCAACCCTAGGGCTAGCCCCCACCACTCCAGAATTGTTGATCCTTATCATTGCTACTTCTCATTATCACAGGACACAATTCTGATCTCTAATAGGCTCTAATTACTTTTCTCTTCCATTCATTTTTGGTTCTTTCTTTCATATTTCATCCTGAAGTGCCTTCTTCCCATTTGCTTGACCCAAGAGTCTTCTTGTAACTTCCTTTTCCAAAAAGGGCAATGGGTAGAGCAAGTTTGGAAGTTAAATACAACTTCTCCTCCAAGATGTAGTGTGCTGGTGAATGTTTAACAACTGACCCCCTCAAACTAATGTCTAACACACTTTTTTTGTTTGTTTTTTTAGTGAGGCAGTTGGGGTTAAGTGACTTGCCCAGGGTCTCACAGCTAGTAAGTGTTAAGTGTCTGAGGCTGGATTTGAACCCAGGTACTCCTGACTCCAGGGCCGGTGCTCTATCCACTGCGCCACTCAGCTGCCCCCTCTAACACACTTTTAAGTTTAATCTGTATTATTAATATTTTCTCAATCACTTTCTTAAGTCTAGACAATCAACTAGACAATAAATTGAGTCCTGATTTGTAGCAATTGAAATTTTAACCTAAAGTTCTCTTGAGCATCTACAAGCAGACTCTAACACACCCCTGCTTCCAAATTTCTGTGCTCCAAAGGCAGGTTACATTCACGTAATCAGTTTCTATAACCAAATAACTCATCATCAAGTGGCCAGACTACTTAGCTAGGCTGGCACTTAACAAGTAGACATAGGTTGATGCTGGGATCATGTTTGAAGCCCTTCCAGCATCATAGAACCTACTTGACATTGCACTTTGCTGGCAATCTTTTGTTTTTTTTGGTGAGGCAATTGGGGTTAAGTGGCTTGCCTAGGGTCACTTAGCTAGTAAGTGTTAAGTGTTTGAGGCCGGATTTGAACTCAGGTCCTCCTGACTCCAGGGCCAGTGCTCTATCCACTTTACCACCTAGCTGCCCCCTTTGCTGGCAATCTTTGAGAACCTGGGATCACTTCTATGCTAGGATGAGGTATGAAAGGTATGAATATAAAAATAAAGGGAAAAATCCTTTGTCATGTCATGCATTCTGATGCTTGGTTTAGAAAACTTTGGGTCAAGGTAACTCTAATACCTTGCTAAAACCCCAGAACTTGCCACTGTCTTAGTCCCTTCATTGATTGATATAGATTTCCTAAGATTTAGAGCCAAAAAGGATTTCAGAGATTGTCTAATCCAAGTTGCTGATTTTATAGATAACTGAAGTTCAGAGATGTGATTTACCGCTGGTCACATAGATTCAAATAGTAGAGCCAGGATTTTAATATAGGGCTGGTCTTTTGATTCCAAATTCAGTGTTTTTCTTACATTCATTCATTGAAACTCATTCTATTGTAAATTACCCCCCCCCAACCCAGCCCCACCTCCCCCCCATGTAGGAATAAGTCCACAATTTTATAATTGAAATTTACTGGAAAAGGAATCAAAGCTTCATTTTGCATTTTTATATTTTCTGGTACAAATCTATCTCAAGAATCTATCCACAAGAATCCCAATCTTCCTAGCCAGCCTTCTGCCCATATTCCTTCTCCAGCCTACAAAGCTTCCAATTAAATTTGCTGACAACAGTGCCACCTAATGGGAAAACCCTGGCATTCCATCTGCAGATCACCTGCTACTTGCTGTTCAGTTTTTTCAGTCCCATCCGACCCTTTGCTACCCCATTTGGGATTTTCTAAGCAAAGGAGTGGTTTGCCATTTCCTTCTCCAGTTTATTTTACAGATGAGGAACTTAATCACCTGATAGTTATAAAATCACAAAGGTGGAGCTGGAAAGACCTTTAAAGAACTCTATCTAAAAAATTGTCCCCTACTGATTAGCAAAACCCATCCAACTACAGTACCAACACTGACCCTTCTGGAGAGAGTCTTTCCTCAAGGTTTTCAATATGCTTTGGAAATAACAATTATGACCCCCTAGTTGGATTTGTTTTGTTTAATGAAATCGGGCAACCAAACTTCATCAGTTAAGTGTTCAAAGAAATGTATATTTATAGTTGGAAGATTTGACTTAAAAGTCATATAGTCCAGATATGATCTCGTTTGATAAGGATCACGATAATGATATCACATTTGTGCAATGCTCACTACACTCCACGAATTGTGCTAAGTGCTTTAGGATTATCTCATTTGATCAGCACAGCAATACTGGGAGGTAGGTGCTATTTATGATCACTATTTTATAGATGAAAAAACTGAGGTAGAGGTGAAGTGATTTTCTTAGGGTTATAGAGGTAGTAAGTGTCAAAGGGCTGTATTTGAACTCAGGCCCTCCTTGTACTTAGAAAAGGACTGTGTATTGGATGATTTTATTTTATTTTATTTTATTTTTTGTTTGTTTGTTTTTTGTTTTTTTAGTGAGGCAATTGGGGTTAAGTGACTTGCCCAGGGTCACACAGCTAGTAAGTGTCAAGTGTCTGAGGCCAGATTTGAACTCAGGTCCTCCTGAATCCAGGGCCGGTGCTCTATCCACTGCGCCACCTAGCTGCCCCTTTATTGGATGATTTTAAAATTTGTTTTTCTTTGTATCTACCTGTAGCTGGGAAATGTCTGTGATGTAAAGATGATAAGCATTTCTAAAACATACTAAATATATGTGTATGTATATACTAAATATATGTACAATATATTAAATATAAGTTTAATTTAAATTCCAGGGCTTGAGAATTATAATTTAAAAGGTAAATCTTGAAATGTGGCCTATTGACTATTTCCAATCCCTGAGGTAGGGTTTTTTTTTTTTTTTAGTGAGGCAATTGGGGTTAAGTGACAAGTGTCTGAGGCCGGATTTGAACTCAGGTATACCTGACTCCAGGGCCGGTGCTCTATCCACTGCACCACCTAGCTGCCCCTAGGGTGTTTTTTTTTTTAATTAAAATTTTTTTTTTTTGGTGAGGCAATTGGGGTTAAGTGACTTACCCAAGGTCACACAGCTAGTAAGTGTTAAGTGTCTGAGGCCAGATTTGAACTCAGGTACTCCTGAATTCAGGGCCAGTGCTCTATCTACTGCACCATCTAGCTGCCCGTGGGGTAGGGTTTTAAAAAATACATATTGAGGATAGAGCACCGGCCCTGGAGTCAGGAGTACCTGAGTTCAAATCCGGCCTCAGACACTTAACACTTACTAGCTGTGTGACCCTGGGCAAGTCACTTAACCCCAATTGCCTCACTAAAAAAAAAGTGTTAAAAAAATACACGTTGACTCAATATTCAAAAGTTTTGTCCCTTAGACTTTCTGTAACACAAACATGCATAAAATGCTTGGGGTGGGGCATTATACATGTAATAAAAGACTAGCCAGTGATATCCTAGGTCTTGTGATATCCTAGGTCTTGCTTTACTATTTGGTGCAGTGCCTCACCTGCATGTTTGGTAATCCTAATTCTGGGCATGCATTTTTGGTTGACTGTTCAGGTGTACAAAAGGTTTCAGCTGAGAAACTTTCTTTTTCCTTTTTCCTTTTTCCTTACCAAGAGGTGTAAGGATGATTCTCTGAGTTCTGGAAGAGGGGAGGGGGTCCTACAGTAGGCTGATCTATGTGTACCTGACAGCCTAGACAAGTGGTGCAGGTCTTTGTGAGATCTTGAAAAATCTGGGAACTGGAATTCATGCCAGAGTTTGCTAGTAGTAGCTCTAGGAATGACTAAGTCCAAAAGTGTATTGGCAGCCTGTGTCCTGTAGTAAGGAAGCAATTCATCCAGTGGCTTTGCCTTATTCAGGAGTAAACAAAGTGGAGTCATTTGTGACAATGACTTCAAGTCTGAGCCTATCCTACCCAGCACCAAGGCTGTGGTGGGGCATTGTGTCCCTAGTGTTGGAGGACATGTTTTGTAACTTCTATTCTTATTTTGTTAAGAAGTTAATTGATGTTAATTGGGGTAGTTAGGTGCTGCAGATCCAGCTGCAGAGATACTAGCTGTATGATTAGTCACTTAACCTTTCTGACCCTCAGTTTTCTCATCTGTAAAATAGAGGAAAATAGCACTTTCCTTCTAAGGTTATCATGAGGATCAAATGAGATAATATGTGTAAAGCTCTGCAAAACTCAAAGGGCTAAATAAAGACTTATTATTAAATGATGTTGTTGAGTTGTTTTAGTCAAGTCTGACTCTGTGACGCCGTCTTGGGTTTTCTTGGTAAATATACTGGAGGGTTTGCCATGTCCTTCTCAAACTCATTTTACAGATAAGGAAACTGAGGCAAACAGGCTTAAAGTGGTTCCCCCAGAGTCACACAGCTAGTAAGTGTATGAGACTGGATTTGAACTCAGGTCCTCTTGACTCCAGGGCTAGTACTCTATCCACTTTGCCACCTAGCTGCCCCTTAATAAATGATAACAGAATAGATGTTATTGAAGAGATAACTGGTGATTACTATTGGTAAGAACACACTGGAATGGGGTCTTGAGCCAATAACATCAGGAGAATCACCCTAATCCCATGGAGTTACCTCTAGAATACTGATAGAGAGTAGCTACCCTGGGAGGGGTGTCTCTTTACTACATTTCCTTCTTACCACATGAATTCTAATGAATACCAATGAATCTTAACAGAGCAGACATGTCCTCCACTGGTGCAGACTATATTCCAGCTGTGACTTCTCATCCTTTGTGTACTGATCCAAATCACTGGAAGAGGGCAGCTAGGTGGCACAGTGGATAAAAAGCACCAGCCCTGGATTCAGGAGGACCTGAGTTCAAATTCTGCCTCAGACACCTGACACTTACTAGCTGTGTGACCCTGGGCAAGTCACTTAAACCCTCATTGCCCCCCCCCCTCCAAAGTCCAAATTACTGAAAGACTTAACTCTTTTTAAATGTGGCACATCAGCAATACAGTGTGAGAGCATCAATTCATTATTCCTAGGATATAGCATGCAACTGTCACGGGGTAGAGTTTCATGCTATAACTAAATACACAGGTCACAGCCTAAAAGTATATCTGTACATATCTTCATATATGTATATATATATATGCATAGACATATGATATTATCATCCACAGCAAAAAAAAGCACACAGCAAGAATATAAAATATAACATATGTTGAGCTTGCATACAATAACAATAATCATAGTAATAATAAACAACAATAATAATCCTGTATATGATGTTTGAAGGTTTACAAAGCACTTTACAAATGTCTGCTGATCTGCTGAACAATCCTGGGAGTTAGATACTATTATTATCCCCATTTTAAAGTTGAGGAGACTGAGGAAGACCAAAGCTAAGTGACTTGCCCAGGGTTACACAGCTAATAAGTGTTTGAAACAGGATTCAGATTCAGCTCTTCCTGACTTCAAGCCCAGGACTGTGTTACCTAACAAGAGTAGGCCTTCTTGGGCTACATTTATAATACTTCTTAAGCATTGGCTATAGGTTAACTTGGTTACTGGCCAAATGGTCAAAGTTTTCAAATGATTATTGATGTGTTTTTTTATATCACTTTATTTCCCCAGTATATTTCTCTCCCTCCCTTATATCCAGAGAATCTTTCTTTAAAAAAAAAAAAAGGAAGGAAGAAAAAAAAAAGATGGGAGGTTGATGGGAAGCAAGTCACCAAAACTAAAACATCCTTTCTTAGTCTTTAAAATATTTGTAGCTACCAGTACAATTCCTGGCCCAGTCGTCTATTATTTCTTGCTTTCACTGATATCACTAGCCCACCTCCTTTTCCAGTCATGTATGTTAGACTCTGGGACTGAGCAAGGTGAAAAACAGACGGGGTTAAATATGTCTACAAATTCTTGGACTAATTTGAGAGCATCGATGGATGCATTCCTTTGAAGCTGGTGAGCATTTGGTGGCTAGTTGTCCTTGTGGGGGGGAATGGATCCCTGGGAGTGTTTGTAGCAGAAGGTAATGGGAAAAGAAAGAGGTTAGTGACATGATTGTGAGAACTGAAGGAGTTCATTCAAGCAAGTGTGTTCAGAAGGAGTATCTGGATATAGAAGGCTATGGCTCTTGAGGAAATTTGCAGTTGGGTCAGCCGCAGAACCCACTGGGGAGTGGGAAGTGGGGAGATCAGGGTGGTTTCTTAGGCATCTTCTGCTATAGTAACTAGTCAGAGAGATTGGGGACAATTCCTGGTGCCCTGAGTTCTAGTGCTTATTTCTGCAGTCTTATAATTGGGGAACAAATAACCCTCAATGACTATAAATAACTTTGACTTCATCTGAAAATTGCCTGTTCATATCCTTGACCATTTATCAATTCTGGAATGACTTATTGTCTTATGAATTTGACTCCGTTCTCTACATATTTGGGAAATGAGGCCTTCAGCAGAGACATGTACTATAACAATTATTTCCCAACTTTCTGCTTTCCTTCTAAACTTGGTTGCATTGTTTTTTTAAAAAATAAAACCTTTTAAATTTAATGTAATAAAAATTGTCCATTTTACACCTAATAATGCTCCCTATCTCTTGTTTGGTCATACATTCTTGCTTTATCCATAGATCTGATGAGTAAACCAATCCATGTTCTCTTAATTTGTTTATGGTATCACCCTTTCTGTTTAAAACATGTAACCATTTTGATCTTAGCATATAGTGTAAGATGTTGGTCTATATATAGTTTCTGCCATGCTATTTTCCAGTTTCCCCAGCAGTTTTTGTCAAATAGTGAGTTCTTGTCCCCAAAGTTTGGGTCTTTAGGTTTATCAAACATTAGATTACTATGGTCATTTACTACTGAGTCTTGTGTACCTAGTCTATTCCACTGGTTACTCTAATTACTTAGCCATTACCAGATTAATTACCACTCTATAATATAGTTTGAGATCTGGTATGACTAGATTACCTTCCTTCACATTTTTAAAATTAATTCACTTGATATTCTTGACTTTTTGTTCTTCCAGATGAATTTTGTTATTATTTTTACTAGCTCTCTAAATTTTTTTTTTTTGGTATTTTGATTGGTATGGCATTGAATAAGTCAATTAATTTAGGAAAGATGGTTATCTTTATTATATTGGCTTGACCTATCCATGAGCAATTAAGATTTTTTTCCAATTTGTTTAGAGAGGTACAAAGAAAGTTCTGTGTCTTATGCTGGGCCAAGAATGGGGCTCATGTTTGGAGCAAAGAAGAATCTCCCAGGGTGTGGGCTGAGACATTTCTAGGTGCCCTTTTGCAGGTCTGAGACTAGATGACTGAGGTAGGTCAGGGTTTACCTGACTGTAAGTAAAGGTTTAGGCAAAATACACTTAAAGGAGTCAGAAGCATAGGCAGAATCCATATAATATATCCAAATGTTTGAACATCAATGGATACTAGGTGAAGACAGAACCAGTCATGGCCCAAAACAAAGAATCAGCAAAATGGAATTAAAATACTCAAATACCTGTGATTTCACTGATTTGATTGGTTCCTCCAACAAGCAGCTCTATGTGTGTCTGCTCATCCCACAACACCCTTACCCATGTCTTCCCATACACGGTAGGCTCACCCAATGTAGTTGGAGACCTTTTTCTCTTTCTTTTTGAATTTCACTGATACCCCTGGAAAACCGGGAACTGGTCAGATCAGGAGAGCCTGAGCAGGGCAAAGAGCCTATAGCAATGTTTGTGCACAAAATTTTTTTTAGTTAGGAACATCTTTGTCCTTTTAAACTAGGTCATAGGGACTAGATCTTCTCACCAGATATCTTTGATGGGTCACGAATATTTCAGTCAATCAGTCAGTCAGTCAATGAGCATTTATTAAGTATGCTATGTGTGGGGCAGCTAGGTGTTCAGTGGATAGAGCACTAGCCCTGGATTCAGGAGGACCTGAGCTCAAATCTGGCCTCAGACACTTAACACTTACTAGCTGTGTGACCCTGGGCAAGTCACTTAACCCCAATTGCCTCACCAAAACAAAACAAAACAAAACAAAACAAAACGTATGCTGTGTTAGGCACCATGCTGAGCATTGAATAGTTGAGATATGAACTTATCTCATAACTCTTTTGGATGTGAGACAGCTATGTTAAAGCCAGCAAGGGATAACATGTAAGGTCCAAGGAAGGAAAGAAGGAATTATTTTCAACAGCATGGGCTTCAGGATTAGGAAGGGTTGGAGAAGGTTTAATATGAGACGTAGCATTTGAAATTTGACCTGGATCTTGGAAGATAGCTAGTATCAGAACAGGTATTTTTATACCTTTTAGGGGAGAGGGGATTCCCAGTACATTTGGCATGATAAACAGATAGTAAATAAATGATGGATCTCTAGTAGTTGGTAGATGCTATTTGCAAGCTCTGCCAGAGTTAGAAAGTTTCAAGTTTTTCAAAAAGTAATCCAGAATTGTGATTCAAGAAACCAAGACTAAGGCTTCATGGTCATTATTTTATTTTATTTTTGTAAAAATAAGTTTTATTGCTTACACTCTGTTTTTACATCAAAGTCATTTCTAGATATATCACCTTTTCCTACCATTGAACCCTCCCTTGTAAAAAAAAAGAAAAAAAAAACAGGTGAAGACAATCACATTGATAATGGTTTGACAGCTCTCTGCTTCTTTACCTAAGAGAAGAAAGAAGGGAATATGAATTTATTAAGCACCTTCTTTGTGCCAGGCACTATGCTAAGAACTTTATAAATATTTTCTCATTTGATCCTCACAACAACCCTGTGAAATTATTCCCATTTTACTGTTGAAGAAATAGAGGCAGACAGAGGTTAAGTGACTTGCTCAAGGTCTCATAGGTAGTGTCTAAGGCTGGATTTGAATTCAGATCTTCTTGACTCCTGGCTAGCACACTATCCACTGAAAAACCCTGCTGCCTGTTTAAGGAAAGAGATCTATTTCAACATCTTTTTTCCAGGATCAAGATTGGTCATTAGAATTCCATGGAGTTCAGCTTCTAGTAAAGTTCCTTTTCATTTACCTTTTTTGTTCTTAATTTTTTTTTTGTGGGGCAATTGGGGTTAAGTGACTTGCCCAGGGTCACACAGCCAGTAAGTGTTAAGTGTCTGAAGCCGGATTTGAACTCAGGTACTCCTGAATCCAGGGCCGGTGCTCTATCAACTGTGCCATCTAGCTGCCCCCATTTACCTTTTTATTATAATTGAAGATATCATTCTTCTGGTTTTGTTTTCTTTACTCTCATAAGTTCATGCAAGTCAGAATTATGCAGCAGAACAAAGCTGAATTTCTTGTTAGAAGAACTGGGTTCAAATCCTGCCTCTTCCACTTCCTGCCTGTATGACTTTGCACAAGTCATTCAACTTCTTTGGTCTCATCTGTAAAAGGGAATAGAACTAGATAACCTGTAAGGTACCTTCGAGCTCTTAACTCTGTGATCCTGTTTTCCCCTATTAATTATGTGCATAATAAATTATTTTATAATAATATTAGATTTCATTAATATATCGTAATTTATTCAGTCATTCTCCACTTAACGGGCACTTGTGTTATTTCTAGTTTTTCATTACCACAAAAAGTACTGC
Organism: Dromiciops gliroides; assembly: GCF_019393635.1. Lineage (NCBI taxonomy): Eukaryota > Metazoa > Chordata > Mammalia > Microbiotheria > Microbiotheriidae > Dromiciops > Dromiciops gliroides. Next base: position 341,087,551 of record NC_057864.1, on the reverse strand, counting down.
TACAAATATTTTTGTATATGTGTGTTCTTTCCCTATATATTTGACCTCCTTAGGATATAATTAGTTCCAATGCCTTCTCTCTGTTAATTATCCCTTATTTATCCAGAATATAGCTTACTTTGTATATAGTTGCTTTCATGTTGTCTCTTCCTGATTGTAAACTCCTTGAGGGCAGGGACTATGTTTTGCCTCTTTTTGTGTCCTCAGTGCTTAGCACAGTTCCTGGCACATAGTTGGCACTTAATAAATGTTTGTTGATTGATATTGATACATTGATATGCCAAGTAAGAAGATGACTGGGTCAAATACAGTTTAATTGGACATCTTAGCTACTTTTCTTGACTAATTCCAGAACGGTTCAATCAATTAACACCTTCAACAACAATTTACTAGTATGCCAAACTTTCCATATCTTATCCAATATTGACTATTTTTGTCTTTTTTCATCTTGGTCAAGTAGATGGGTAGATGATAGAACCTCAGAGATATTTTAATTTTTTACTTCTTTTATTACCAGCTATTTAAGGAGTCTTTCATTTGGTTGATAGTTTTCAACCTTGACTTTTAAATAAAAAAAAATATATCCTAAATTTCCCCCTGCATTCTTTCCTGACTCCTTCCTAGAAAGCTGTCACATACAATAAAGAATGTTTTTAGAGAAAGAAAAGAAAAAGAAGAAAGAAAACAAATAGTAAAACTGCTCAATACTTTGAACAATCTGAAACTATGCATTATTTCACACCTGTGCACCTCCAACCTCTGCAAGGGAGCTGGGGAAGATGTTTCCTCATTTCTCCTCTTTGGGACCGTGCTTGTTCTTTGTAATTTTGCAACAATTTTAATTTTTGATTTTTTTGTGGTTTTTCTTTCCCTTTACATTATTGTTACTGTATATATTGTTTTCTTGATTCTATTTACTTCATTTTGTATCAGTTAATTTAAGCTTCTTCTCTGTATTCATCATTTCTTATAGCACAGTAATAGTCCATTATATTAATTTTTTTTTTAGCCATCCCCCAGAGCATAGACATCTCCTTTCTAGGTTTTTACTACCACAAAAAGTACTGCTATAAATATTTTGGTATATATGGTTTTTTTCTTATAATTGACTTCTTTGGGGTATATGTCATAGCGGAATCTCTAGATGAAACAGTATGGACATTTTATTCATTTTATTTATGTATTTCCAAATTTCTTTCCAAAATGGTGGTATTAACTCACAGCTCTACCAACATGCCAGTGTATTTAACTTTCCATATCATATAACATTTGAAAATAGTCCAAAGGCTATTTTTGCATCTTATCATCTTAGCCATTTTGATGGGAGTTATGATAGGCTGATGAGTCCCTAGAGTTATTTTATTTTGTTTTTCTCTTATCAGTGATTTGGATATGGTTTATATGGTTGTTGGTAGTTTTTAATTCTCCTGAAAACTACTTGTTCACATTCTTTGACCATTTAGCTGTTGGGGAATGGTTCTTGGTGTAAGGTCTAAAATTCTATCTGTGATGTCTAAAATCTAATGAGTGGTCGCCTTAAATTAGAAGCTTTAGCAAGAGTTTTAAGTATTTATTAAAGTGCATTAGAAGTTAGTGGAGAGAGAGAGAGAGAGAGAGAGAGAGAGAGAGAGAGAGAGAGAGAGGTAAAAAGAAAACTTCATCTAACTATGTAAGAGAGCCAGCCTCCAACCTCCTGCCAAGCCGCAGTCTGGAACGGAAAGGGCCTCTCTCCTCCGTGGCTTCTCCCAGAAGCCTCCTGTGAAACAGGAAACAGGGCTGTCTACACACACACAGCTCCAAGCTAATTAGCTGGTAATACTGATTGAAAGGACCCAAAGGTGGCAGACATGATTTCCTGACACCGGTCTGACCTTTGAAACCCCAGAAAGGTCACTTCCGGATGCTAGATCACATGTGTTCTTTTCATGGCAGAGCTTCCTTGCAGTATATTTCTCAACAGGTTGGTAGTGCTCTAATTCTCACATTGGTCTTACATATTTATGTCAATTACCCATATATCCATGAATTGATGCAAAGAACTTCCCCAACTGACAGTTTCTATTCTTATTTAAGATGCATTGATTTTGGTTTTTTTAATAAGATTCTTAATTTTATGCAGTCAAAATAATTTCTTTTGTTTCTTATGATCATTTCTAACTCTTCTTTGGATAAGAATTTGCCTACTAGCTATAGTTGTGAAGTACTCTCTTCCATTCTCTCTTCTCTCTTTCTTTTAATATGACCTCTTTATTTCAGTCTTATATACATTTGGAATTATTGTGACATATGATAACCTAACTTTTGCCAAACTGCTTTCTAGTTTTCCAGCAGTTCTTGTGGAATAGGTACTCCTTTTCCTAGTAATTTATCATCCTGGGTTCAATGAACACTAGTGTACTATGTTTTATTGCTCTCAGGTCTTGCTAATCTGGTTCATTTCATGTTAATGCTCTTAGACACAAAGTCTATGATTCAGCATATGACCATTTTTACTTTCTTTGGGCTGACACACTCCCCGTAATGGGCTCCTAACACCAGCAGGTCTGGGACTCCTAGACTTGACTACCACCACTAGGCTTTGACTCAAAATCTTTCGTTGTCCTAGGGTTAATTCTCTTGTAGAGGTAGATAGTGTTTCCTACTTATACAAAACCAGTCTTCATGACACTATTAGCTCCTAAACAAAAAACATTTGCTTAGCAATAAAGAGAAAGCAAGATTAGTCATGTAGATACACAGTATAAAGCAAATTCAGGCATAATCAATACATCATAGTCCATATGTAGATCTGGGTTATATTCTCTCATCAATTCACAATGTGTCCATAGGGAAAAGTGGGCACTTACAGAAACCTAGGAGGGAGGCAAATGAGCAGGAGAAGCCTGAAGTGTTTGGGACATCTCATAACTCTGGACTATGGGAACTGTCCTTGGTTCCTCCAGAAATATTCTGCTCCATATTAAGCTATTTCTGTGTTAATGGCTCCCTCTCTGGTCCTCACTTTTCCTGCTAGGGAAATGGAGAGTAGAAGAACTCTCAAAATGATGAATGACAAGCTATTTTAACTCCCAATCACCCTATTTTTTCTGCTACTTTTAAGCAACAAAAGTGTTCACATAAGAAAGAAGCAGTAACCTACAGAAGTATAACTGAGTTTCTGTAGATAATATAATGATAGCAGGACATCTCTAAGAGGGATGAGTGCACAGAAAGATTTATTAGAATTGTAAGTGTTGTTAGCAGTTGGGTGAATTAACAGTGTTAGAATAAAGGATCTTTTTGAAGAGGCTGTTGCAAATTAGTGGAGGTAAGGATGGTGGTGAATGTCTTGATAATAGTAAAGTGGTGACAGAGAAGACAGATAAAGGAGAATATGAGTTGTATAGGACAGAAGAATTCAATCTGACAAACATTTATTAAGAGCCTACTTTTGAATTGGGCATGACAATTGGCTTTGATTCTTCTGGTTTTTGTTTTTTTCCTGTTCTAGTGTCACTCATAAGTCAGGGCTCCACAAAGATTATAGGCTTATACAAAGTAGGTTTGACTTAGGGTGCCTGACTCCAAAGAGGTAAGTTTTTCTCTCTGGCTCTGCACTCACCATAGAATAAAACTTCCTGAACATCTCTAAAACAAAACTTAGGTATGTCTTCTGTCTAGAGTTTCCTAATATGTGGATCCCCCTTCTTCAAGGGGCCCAGTGTACAAAATTGGTATCAGGTATGGGAAAGTCTTCATTTTTTTCCTCTACAAAAATAAAATAGGTTGCAAAAGCCTTACAGACAGACATGACCAAAGAAACATCAAACACAAAATAGCCCACTATGCTTCTTTAGAAGATAAAGATACGGGGCAGCTAGGTGGCGCAGTGGATAGAGCACCGGCCCTGGATTCAGAAGGACCTGAGTTCAAATCCAGCCTCAGACCCTTGATGCTTACTAGCTGTGTGACCCTGGGCAAGTCACTCAACCCCAATTGCCTCAATAACAAGAAAAAAGAAGATAAAGATACTTCTGATGAACTCAGAATGCAGATTGGAGCACTTTTTTGGACTTTATTTTTCTTGCTTTTTGGGTGCGTTTTCTTTTATAATGTGGCTCATGTGAAAATAGGTTTTGCATGTCTTTATATATATATATATATATATATTTCTATAAATTGATACCATATTGCTTTCCTTCTCCAGGGTAGGGGGAAGGATGGGCAGAAGGGAGAGAATTTGGAACTCAAATTTTATTTTTTTAGAGACATTGGGGTTTAAGTGACTTGCTCATGGTCACATAGCTACTAGGAAGTCAAATAAAAAAAATGTTAAAATTTTTTTTTATGTGTAATTGGTAAACATGATGAAATAAAGAAAATATATTAGAAAATAAAGACATTTTACGCTGAACAAATACTCCCCCTTCCCCTTGGACCTGAACCATTCAGGTATTCTGGTCCCTTATGGTATTGCTTTAGACTTCCAGCTTCAGGCTCTTCTTATGGCTGATCCTGTTCTCTTCTGATAATATAAGGCAATCTTCTTTTTAGATGATGATGCCCAACTTCTGAACTCCGGAACCCTCAAACACAGCATACTCTTAGGCATCCTCTAAGGTTAGAAATATTCATTCTCAGGATCACTAGTCTCTGACTTCTTATCTGAAATGAAAACAGAAAGGCAAAAGAAGGAAGCTGTAACTTTGAGATCCAGGAACTCCCTTCTCAGACTACATGCAATAAGCACATGCCTCCTATCTCCATGTGCATCTGCTTCAGTCCACCTCTGCTGCTCCTTTGGTGGTGGTAGGAGGACATAGGAGGAAGATAAAGGACAAATCCCATTTGTCCCATTTGGTATACTCCAGGCTGAAAGTTCAAAGGAGAGAAAGAAGGAGAAAAAGGTCCAAGGGACTGTTCAGTCCATAGCTTGATTGAAGCCCACAGAGAATGTAGTTCCTCTGATAAGAGTCTATCTTCCTGGTCCTCTGTCAATCAATTATCAGGAGGCATCTCAAATAACAGTATCAATCAGAGTAATTCCTTGTGTTTTCTTAGCCAGGGGATATGGAGTATTATCTAGCTTCATGGGAAATTTGTCCTTCTGGCAAAACCCCATAATTTTCATCAAGTTGCCTGGTAGGGAATTCATCAGATGGATTGGAAGTTCTAATGATCAACTCCATTACACTAGTTATGCCTGTTGTATGATCTACAGGGTATCTTTCAGGGAGTGTCTTAACCTGGGGTCCATAGACCCTCAAAGGGTCCAAGGATAGAATCCAGGGGGTTTGTTATTTTGGGTGGGAAAAACAATGTCTTTATTTCAATATAATTAGTTTCTTTTGGAATTTTATGTGTTTTATCTAATGCATATAAAAACATTCTTCTGAGAAGGGGTCCATAGGCTTCACCAGACTGCCAAAGTGGTGCCTCACATGAAAAAGTCCAAGAATATCTGGCCTAGTGGGAAGAAGACTGCATTTGGTGTCAGAGGACCTGGGTTTTAGCTCAGACTCTATAATTTGCTGGTTGTGTGATCTTGAGCAAATCACCCAGTCTTCTCTGAGTTTCCTCAGTTTCCTCATCTGAAAAATGGGAAAAATAATACCTATATCTACTTCATAGGGTTGTTTGATAAACCAAAAGGGTTATCAATTTCCTCATATTAAAAGCTTAGATCAGAGGCAGCTCGGTGGCGCAGTGGATAAAGCACCAGCCTTGGATTCAGGAGGACCTGAGTTCAAATCTGGCATCAGCCCCTTGATACTTACTAGTTGTGTGAACATGGACAAGTCACTTAATCCTCATTGCCCCACAAAAAAAAAAAAACTTAGACCAGATGAATAGTAGGTCACTTTTCCCCTCTTATCATTTTGTGTTTTTGCTATGATGTATAGTTTTCAGTAATGGTGCATTCCTTCCCAAATCTAATTTGTGAAATAGCTATAAACTATAAATAGCTAAAAACTTAACTGCTTTGAAAATCCTTCAAAGTCACCCTGACCCACTGCCCCTCTCATGGATTCAAATAAATATCAGAAAGTCACCTTTAACAACTGCAATTTCAAAAAGTCATGCTAAAACATAACGCGTGTGTTTGGCAGACTCCACTTCAATGTTGGCAGCTGCAAAGTAATGAATCACAGAGGGATTGTGCTCCAGATCTTAGCCTGCAGTTATTGTTCTGGCTGAGCTGGGCTTTGTTCTGTTCCAAGCAGAGAAATATTGGGCTAAGACTCTTGGAAAATGTGTATGCATTTGCACATATGGTGGGGGAGTGGCATACAGCTTTCCAATATTAAACACTCTTATAGTTTCTCTCTGACTCATTTATGTCCCAATGCCAGATTGCCAAGCCTGGTGGATTTTTATTGTTTTTTATTAGCAGTTTTCCAATTCCTTTACTAATGGTTTTTCACACCATCTAACATTTTAAAGTCAACTAAAACTAAACTAAACTGGGAAGCTAGGTGGCACAGTGAGTAGAGTGCAGAGCCTGGAGTCAGGAAGACCTGAGTTGAAATGTGACTTCGGATACTTACTAGTTGTGTGACCCAGAATAAGTCACTTAACCTTGTTTGCCTTGGTTTCCTCATCCTGCTTACCTTAGTTTCATCATCTGTAAAATGAGCTGGTGAAGGAAATGGAAAACCACTCTAGTATCTTTGCCAAGAAAACCCTAAATGGGGTCACGAAGAGTTAGACACAACCGAACTAAAACTGTTGGGTGTATGGTAGAAGTGCAGAGGGTAAAGACAGTAGGAGAGCTAACTTTGCCTTTACTAGATTTCAAATGGATTGATACCTAAATGTTCTCCACTCAAAGCAATGCTTTGGTAGCTAATTATTCCCAACAAGAAAATTGAAGGGATATTTGAACAACTTCCCACATTAACTATTTTAATACTAAATATTTGATGCAACCAATAGTTAAAATTTTATTTTCTTGCTCTAATGTGCAATTGTCATGGCATCATGAGATCATAGATTTAGAGCTAGAAGGAAACCTAAAATTTATCTAGTCCAACTTCCTCTTTTTACAGAAGAAGAAACTGAAGTCCAGAGAAGTTAAATGATCTTCCCCAGGTCCTATGATTCTAATACCAGAGGTAGAATTCAAACCCAGGTCCTATGATTGCAAATCCAGTGCTATTTTTGGTGCTTTCCAATGTATTTTTCAATGAATGGTTCACTCTTTTAGAAATTAAATTTCTCTATTATATTTCTAAATTTTCATACAAAGTTCTAGAGATTAAATGATGTGAAATAGATCCCATCATGTTATTGGCAGGGGCAATGGGAGGATAATTGCCACTCTTGCCCAAGTCAACCAGTACTTTGCACATTTATTTATATTTCTCTTCTTTCCTAAGGTGTTGTCTTCATAGCCTAAAGTGTTATCTTTCCTTAAAGGCAGCTGTGCGTTTCTAAGCTTGGTGCCTAGGTGGTACAGTGGATGAAGTGTTGGGCCTAGAGTCAGGAAGATTCATCTTTCTGAGTTCAAATTTGGCCCCAGACACTTTATTAGCTGTGTGTTTCCAAGACCTTTCAAATCTGTTTTTATTATTCTTCCTTTGCTTTAATAAACTCCTTAGATTTGTTGAAAAATGATGATGCTGAAACACAAAGAATTTTAACATAGTATTGTAAGGGTTATGATACTGATAACTGGTCTCCATCTTCTCTGAAACTTTCAGAACTAAGAAAGTGAATTATTTTCATTAAGTTATATTTATTGGGCATTCACTTAAATCCTTTCCCAATGTCTTATAGGACCATTTATTTAGAACTGGAAGGGATCCTAACCCTAACCCCAAAGCTCTCTACTAATGTCAGTTAATACCTTTGCTTCCATAATACCATCAGTAGGATTAGACTTCCCTTTGGTCCTCTGCAAAGTTCTGCTACAATTGGTTCACTAAGAACATTCCTTCCTTTGCCAATTACTTTTTTTTTTTTTTTTTAGTGAGGCAATTGGGGTTAAGTGACTTGCCCAGGGTCACGCAGCTAGTAAGTGTTAAGTGTCTGAGGCCGGATTTGAACTCAGGTACTCCTGACTCCAGGGCTGGTGCTCTATCCACTGCGCCACCTAGCTGCCCCTGCCAATTACATTTTACCCTGGTTCTTTTCGATGGACAATGGAAGATAGTTTGGTGAAAATTGAAGCCACCCAAGTCAATTTCCCTGCCATCAAATGGGAAAGTGATGGGATAGAGGACCTCAGAACCATTTTGCACTGTCTATTCTCTGTTGTCCTTGTTGTTCAGTCATGTCCAACTCTTTATGACCCAATGGATCATAACATGCCAAGGTTTTCTATCCTCCACTATCTCTCAAAGTCTGTCCAAGCTTATGTTTATTGCTTTCATGGCATTATCTATCCATCTCATTGTCTCTGGCTCCCTTTCTCCTTTTGCCTTCAATCTTTCCTGACATCAAGGTCTTTTCTTTTTTTTTTTTTTTTTTGTGGGGGCAATGAGGGTTAAGTGACTTGCCCAGGGTCACACAGCTAGTAAGTGTCAAGTGTCTGAGGCTGGATTTGAACTCAGACAGGGCCAGTGCTTTATCCACTGCGCCACCTAGCTGCCCTTATCAAGGTCTTTTCAATGAATCCTGTCTTCTCAATACATGGCCAAAGTATTTAAGCTTCAGCTTCAGTATTCCAATGAATAATCTGAATTAATTTCTTTAACTATTCTCTGGCATTTGTCAAAGCATTCCATCAGCAGTAGCCTCATAAATCCAAGCACCTCAGTTTCAGGAGACCCTGTGGGATGGGAATAGCCATGTGTACACATAAGCCCTTATAAAAAGAAGTGGGGTCGACTGGCACGTGTAGCTTGGAATTCTTGACTAAGCAGATGAACAACACAGAATATCCATTTCAGACATATCTACATCTTGCACTAGTATGAACTGTTTAACCTGAACTCTCTATACCTTTCATACTCTGTTCCCTCCAATGGTTTGAATTCCTTGATCCCTTGGACTAGATTAATGTCATCATTCTTGCTTATCCTCATTTCAGATCCCATATTGTAAACTAGAATATGTCTCCATTGAATCCCCTTGTAAACTACTCTGTCTTTAGTCCCTGGTGTATACTTTTCAGGTGTCTCTTTAGTAGATACAGCTTATTTACCTGTACTATTTCTCCTAGATAATCCCAGAGAAGAGTTTTACAGCCATCTTGTTCTAGTACTTAGGATAGTCAATTACTTGTACTTGTCCATTCAAATTGGGGACCAAGAGAACCATATTCTAAGTTTCCTGGGAAAATGGAGACATATTAGTTTTTATCTGTCTGCAGATAAAAGACAAATCAATCAAGAGCCATTTATTAAGGCACTGTACTGAGGCTATAAAAAGAAGCAAAAGACAGTCCCTGCCTTCAAGGAGCTCACAATTTAGTGGGGGAAACCACAAATAAACATACATATACATATACGTATATTCATATCTACATCTTCATCTACATATATTTAATTAATTTTTTTTTTTGGTGAGGCAATTGGGGTTAAGTGACTTGCCCAGGGTCATACAGCTAGTAAGTGTTAAGTGTCTGAGGCCAGATTTGAACTCAGGTACTCCTGACTCCAGGGCCAGTGCTCTATCCACTGCACCACCTAGCTGCCCCTACACATACATATATTTAAACAAGCTATATATAGGAAAAGTTTAAAAAAATAATTAAAAGACAGAATGCGCTGAAATTAAGGGGAGTTGGGGAAGACTTTCTGTAGAATACAGGATTTTAGCAGGGACTTAAAGCCAGGGAGACCAGTTGTTGGAGCAGAGGAGGGAGGGTGTTTCAGGCATAGAGGGTAACCAGAGAGAATACCCAGAGCTGAGAGATGGAGTGTCTTTTTCAGAGGACCCACTGTACAAAATTGGTATCAAAAGATGTTGCAAAGGGTAGCTAGGTGGTGCAGTGGATAAAGCACCAGCCCTGGATTCAGAGGACCTGAGTTCAAATATGGCCTCAGACACTTGACACTTACTAGCTGTGTGACCTTGGGCAAGTCGCTTAACCCTCATTGCCCTGAAAAAAAAAAAAGTTGCAAAACATGGTTAATGTGGAAATGTTTTGCCTGACTGCACATGTAATAATGTATCAAATTGCTTGACTTCTCAGGGAGGGGAGGAAGGAGGGAGGGAGAGAGAGAATTTGGAACTCAAAATTAAAAAAAAATGGTAAAATTTTTTTTTTGTTTACATGGAATTGAAAACAAACAACATTAAAAAAGATGCTGCAAAGGTAAAATTGCGAGGTCTTGGCCTCAGCTGGACAGAGTTGTCAGGTCTCCATTACCCTCAAAAGTATTTTCCTCTTCATCTAGACCTTGATCTGGATCCTCTGAGCCCCTGTCTAAAAAATGACTATTGGGGGGGGGCAGCTAGGTGGCACAGTGGATAAAGCACCGGCCCTGGAGTCAGGAGTACCTGAGTTCAAATCCGGCCTCAGACACTTAACACTTACTAGTTGTGTGACCCTGGGCAAGTCACTTAACCCCAATTGCCTCACTAAAAAAAAAAAAATTACTATTGGGCTGAAGCTTGTAGGTGGATTCTTCTTGGAACTCACTTCCCTGACTCTCCATTCTTCCTGTCCTGGCTGCCAGGTAGTTTGACTAACAGTCCTAAGTGGCAGGTGATATATTTTCTCTCTTTCCTCTGGGGCTATTTTGTAGACCGCAAGTTTGCCCAGCTTTTCTTTTACTTGGTAAGGGATGGCTCTCCACCAGTTTGCTAGCCTGTGTTTTTCCTAGTCACTAAGATTTCAGAGCTAGACTCTTTTCCCATGACTGATGTTAATGACAAATAATTTGAATGTTGTACTGTTGCTTATTCCCCTCTTCTAAGCTGGGGTAATTGCAAGGCAGTAGACCTCCTTCACCCAGTCTCTTAAGGAGTGTTGTACTGACTGAGAATCACCACATCTTCTCCATCATTAGAAATTCCAAAGCATGTAACAATATAGGCAAATGTGGATCTCCCTCAAACATCAGCAGGTATAGATATGGAATAAAGTCTATGACATTGTTCTTTTTTTTTTTTTTTTTAGTGAGTCAATTGGGGTTAAGTGACTTGCCCAGGGTCACACAGCTAGTAAGTGTTAAGTATCTGAGGCCAAATTTGAACTCAGGTACTCCTGAATCCAGGGCCGGTGTTCTATCCACTGCGCCACCTAGCTGCCCCTATGACATTGTTCTTAGAGGCCCTATATGCATGTATAAGAAAGTCCAAGTAATGACTCCAATGAGCCTTTTGCTTTGGCCTCAGGCTGCCCATCATATTCAGTGATACATGATTAAAATGTCATACTTATAGGTTTCCTTAAATACGGTAAGGTGCAGTTCTTGACTACTTAATTTCCACCAAGACAAAGACCTCAGATCTATAAGTTTCTTACCCTAATGAACTTCTTGAAAAGCTTTCTCTCAAATAGGAAACAAAATGAGCATCCATTGATTGTAGAATAGTAAAACAAATTGTGGCATATCGATACAATGGAATGCTATTACATCATAAGAAGTGATGAATATAGGAAACTCAGAAACATGGGAAGACTTATATGAACTGACACAGAGCAAAGAAAACAGAAGCATGAGAGAAATATAAATGATCACTACCACAAAGAAAATGAAAATATCATCAAAAGTTAGTCTTAACTAATCCACAATTAGTGAAGTTGTGAAAAGATCCAACCATTTTGGAGAACAATTTTGAACTATGCCAGAAGGGCTATAGAACTGTGCATACCCCTTGATCCAGCAATACCACTGCTAGGTTTATATCCCAAAGGCATCCCCCAAAAGAGAAAAAGACATATTTGTACAAAAATATTTATAGTAGCTCTTTTTTGTGGTGGCTAAGAATTGGAAATCAAAGGAATGCCCATCGATTGGGGAATAGCTAAACAAGCTGTGGTATATTATGGTGGTGGAATTCTATTTTACTATAAGAAACGACAAGCAGGATGATTTCAGAAAGGCCTGGAAAGACTTGTATGGACTGATGTATAGTGAAGTGAGCAGAACCAAGAGAACATTGTGCACAGAGACAGCAATATTGTTTGATGAAGAACTGTGAAAAACAACTATTCTCAGCAATACAACGATCCAAGACAATCCCAAAGGACTAATAATGAAGCATACTATTCACCTCCAAAGAAAGAACTGATATTGATGGAACACAGACTGAAGCATGCTGTTTTTCACTTTCTTTCATTTTTCCCTTTTATTCAAGTCTTCTTATACAAAATGATTAATGTGGTAATGTTTTACATAATTGCACATGTATAACTTATATCTGATTGCTTCCCACCTCAGGGAGGGGGAGGGGAGCAAGGGAAGGAGGAATAAAGTTTGGAACTCAAAAATATAAATAAAAATGTTTATTACTAAATAAATAATAAATAAATTAGTCTTACTAGGGGCAGCTAGGTGGTACAGTGGATAGAGCATTGGCCCTGGAGTCAGGAGGACCTGAATTCAAATCCAGCCTCAGACATTTATTAGTTGTGTGATTCCAGGCAAGTCATTTAACCTCAATTGCCTCCCTGCCCCAATCAGTCTTAATTATTTATTCCTTAAATTAGATATCAATTACTTGATTAGTCTTAAGTAATTAAATGAATTGAAATGACCTATCTTAGTCCTGGAGAACAGATAATGAAACACAGTGTCTTCCTTTCAGGAAAGAGGCAGAGGCTCTTAGCAGTGGAATGTTTCATATGTTGTCAGGCTTGTCATTTTGTCAATCAAATTTGCTTAACTGGTTTTCTTGTTGAATAGTATTTTTTTTTTAGGGGAAATGATGGTTAAGTGACTTGCCCAGGGTCACACAGCTAGTGAGTGTCAAGTGTCAAGGCCGGATTTGAACTTAGGTCCTCCTGAATCCAGGGCTGGTGCTTTATCCATTGTGCCACCTAGCTGCCCCTTTAACTTGTTTTCTTGATCAAAATGTGTGTATGTGTTGGGGATGGGGTTCAATATGTGTGGGAGGCATATCATGCTGTTAAAAAAACGAAATCATAAAAATTTATAAATGAAATTGAATGGCTTGCTTTTCATGTCTTTGATGATGGCCAGAGTATATGAGTGGGCTATCTGTCCATATATATAATTTATGTCCATACAAATAGTCTCAAAGGAGAGTTCCTGAAAGTGGGTTTTTTCTAGGCCAAGATAAGACGACAGATGACAGCTAGGGCAGTAATAGAGTTCTTGCAGAAGCATATAGCAGAAGCAGGAATGTGAAATCATCCTCTGCCCAAGAGGAGAGTTAATGGACAATATTCATGTATTCCAACGTCTTGTGTAGAAGAGAGGAGCCTTTGATTTCAAGCCTGAAGAGGGAGATTTGTTGGGTGACACTGGCCTTGGTTTGGACAATAAGTTTGAGAAGGATCAGCCCTAGAGAGAGGGAGAGATTTCCTGATCAGCCCATCTCCTGAAAAAAAGTGAATCACTCATGTGACTCTTGCCATGTTACTTATGGGGTAAGGAGTGGTGCAGGGGATCAGGATCTTTCCACCCCTACTATTAGACTGAGTTATTTAGATAGTGCAGATCTGATGGAAAGGGAGATGCTTAGCTAGGAGCTCTAAAGGATATTCATTATGAGTCTGGGAGGGATTGCATAGGACTATGTAAGAGATGTATTGGATTCATTGGAATGTTGGAGTGTTGTGCCACCAATAATCCAAGTTTATTTCCTTCTGAGGGTAATAATTCCAAGTGTTTTATGTGATTTTCTGCATTTGTTTATAGCCTTCTATGAGTAGGAGGGTCATTGCAATCCTTTGAATTTTCTGCAGTGTTTGTCAATATCATTAAATGTGATGGCAGAATGACAACAGCATCTTGGACACACACACACACACACACACACACACACACACACACACACACACACACCTCCCTGGCTGAACCTTCCACTGCTACGCCTCAGTACTTCAGGACTGACTGAATTGAGGAAATGTTTGCAGCTTAGCATAGTGCTTAACCAGGCAGAATACCCAGGACTCTGAGTCTGATGAACTTTTGGCACTAAGTTGGAATTATGACAGTCTGTCATAGGATGTAGCAACAGGCATGAATGCCTATGTGTCCCATTGCTGCAAAAATCAGCATCCTGAATGCCAACATTTTTATACAGATAACTTCTTTGCAGTAAGATCATTGGATTCAAAAGGGAGCTTAGAAATCATCTGTCACCTTCATTTTACTGGCACATAAACTAATGCGTCCCTGAGAGCTAAAATGATTTACCTGGAGTCATATAGCGAATTAATGCCAGAGCCAGGACTATAAGTCATTTCTCAATTCCTGGAGTCCTGTGTTTATTTCAGTATTCTTCTCTGCCTCCAGTCTCCTCTCCTGTTCACTACATTCTGCATATCTTTTCCATGCTAATGTTATTAAAATATACTTCTGATCATGTACTTTCTCTGTTCAAAGATCTACAATGGCTTCACATTGCCTTTTGAATATAGGCTTAATTTAAATCTTAATTTAGATCTTCATTTTATAGATGAGGAAACTGAGGCAAACAGGGTTAAGTGACTTGCCCAAGGTCATACAGCTAGGCCAAATTTGAAACTCAGGAAGATGAGTCTTCCCTGACTGTAAGTCTGGCACTCTATCCACTGTGCCACCCAGCCTCCCCTCATTCAGGAAATTACAAAGCTCTTTGCTGTCCTCTAGCTTTCCATGAAAGCATTTTTTTTTTTAGAATATGGGTATTTAGGGGGCAGCTAGGTGGTGCAGTGAATAGGACACTGGCCCAGGATTCAGGAGGACCTGAGTTCAAATTCAGCCTCAGACACTTGACACTTACTAGCTGTGTGACCCTGAGCAAGTCACTCACTCAACCCTCATTGTCCTGCAAAAAAAACAAAAAAACAAACCCAAGAATATGGGTATTCAATTAGTGTTGCTTTATGGCAGTGAGACATGAAATACCACTGTCTTTGAAAAACTGAAGATGAGTGTCACACAGAAGTGGTGTCGGGGGAAATTGACTAAACCCTTAAGCACATTGGGTAGATTGCTTGTGGCAAACTTTTGGGAGAACAGTTGGTCAACTAACATATATCAATGCCAGGAAGACACCATGAAGTAGAGAAGCATCACCTAGGATGGGCAAGTGTGAATGGTCTGTAGTCTGTATCATTGGCAGAAAACTCTTGCTTTGATGAGATCAAAGATCCAGTTGAATATTTGAGTCACATTTGGCATTTTGCCCTGGTTTCAAATTTTGATTGGTAATGCAGGTAGATGACACAGAGGAGATGGCGCTGTTCCTGGAGTCAGGAAGACCTGAGGTTAAAATCCTGCCTCATATACTTACTAGCTGTGTGACCCTGGGTAAGTCACTTAACCTCTGTTTGCCTCAGTTTCCTCATCTATAAAATAGGTGTAATAACAGAACCTATCTCCCAGTATCATTGTGAAGATAAAACGAGACTTTTGTAAAATTTGCAGGCTTTGAAGTGCTATATAAAATGCTGGCTATTATTATGGTGGTGATGGTGATGCTTATCCCACAATCATTCAGATAACCAATCTGGCCTGACCTGGCCTTTGAATTACATCTCTTCTCATGTTTCTCATTACTACCAGTTTGAAAATTTGTAATTGCATTCTAACAGGTTTTTGTGTTTCCATCCTTCCCCCACTCTCCCCTCCCTCCTGAAATCCATTTTTCATTCCACTGTCAGATTAATCTTCTTTCTGCATAGATTTGGCCATGATACTCCTCTGTTCAGTAATTTTCAGTGGCTTCCTATTGCCTACTGCATAAAAGTTGAAACTCCTTTGCTTGGTGTTCAAGGCCCCCTGCAACATGGCACCATCTTACTTTTGTAGGATCATCTTACACCATTCCTCTCTACATATTCTACATTCAGCCAAACTAGACAAATGTCTGTCTCTTGAAATCCCCTTGTATTTTGCTGTATGTGATGTTCCTTATCCTTGGTTCCCTTATTGCAGGTCTTAGGACAGAGATGGATGACCATTTGGAAGGTATTTTGCAGATTCCTTTTTGGGTACAAGGAATAGTAGAAGGTGACTGAAATCTCTTCTACCTCTTAAGTCCAGTGATTCTGTGAATGTCCTCTTCCCCTGTCTTTGCCTGTCGATTTCCTATCCATTTTATCTCAAAGCCCAACATACATGTCCCCTTCCTCTTGAAGCCTTCTCAGAATCTCTACCAGTAATAGTCTTTTGTTCCTTGAATCATTGTACTTATAATGGTTTTGTATCTTTAATGAACTTATTGTGTATTCTTTTTACCCATGCAAGTGTCATATCTTTCTCTCTAATCTCCATGAGGTTAGGGACCGATCTTATCTAACATTTGTATTGCCTCTAGGATCTAGCACACTGCTTGGCACACAGTAGGCCCATAATAAGTGTAAGTGCCTATTGAATGGGATTAAATTTGAGTTGTTTTTCCTCAGGCTGGTAGGAATGAGTGGTTTGCTTTGGAGTTGTCTGAGATATTTTAAGAATGCCACAGCTATTGAGGCATTTGTGTCAGTCCCACTGTTAGCTGCTAGAAGCTGTGTTTGATTTATTGCCTTTGACAGTAAATTTGCCCTGAATCTCCCCACCCAGGCTTTCTAGTGAGAAATTAGCAAGCCCCATTAGATCCAGGCATTTCATCTCTTTAAAGCTAGAGCCAAATCTCTAGGGACCCACTTCATTCATTCATCAACCAAGCAAGTACCAGGGCTGTGCACTGGGAATACAAAGAAGAAACCCCTGCTTTTAAGGAGCTTATTCTGTTGAGACCTAGTCTCAAGATAAAAGGTCCCATTGTCTTGGGAGGCTTCTTAAGAGACAGAGAAGGGACTGATAGAGCTTTCTTATTTGAAAATTTGCTGTAGCTAATATGATGGAATGTCATTGTGTGTGTGTGTCAACATACACATATGTACATATAGTTCATAATCTTATGAAATAAGTTGTTTATATACATACACATATGTTTATGTGTACTTATGTGTTCAGATGTACCTTTATTTATTGTTTGTGTGTACATGTATTGTTTATATATACACATGTATGGATAGATATAAACAATAAATGTATTACATAGGATTTAGTACTGGAAAGGTCTTTAGAGATCATTTGGTCCAATCCCCTCATTTTGCAGATGAGAAAACTGAGGCCCATAGAAGGTAAATGATTTGCTCAAAGCCACTGGAACAGTCGACAGCTGAGCCACCAGTCAGCTATAAGCCCTCTGTCTCCAAATCCATTGTTCCTTCCATTACTCTCTGCTGGCCTCCCAAATAAATAAACAAATAAGCAGACAAAAAAACACACAAAAAATAAGCTATGCTGATGAATGCACACAGGAAAAAGAATTTATTAAACCTTTCCTTGAGTCAGGGGTGCAAATGCAAAAATGAGAGCGGTTCTCTGACCTCAAAGGGCTTATATTCTAATAAGGAGGAAACAATTCATACAGGGGAATGGTAATTAGGAAAAGTAGCTTTGGCATGGGAATTCACAGGGATGATGAGCAAGTTGGCAGGTTGTGTCTCCACAAGGTTTGCTTTCCTGGACTATGGCTTGGGAAGCCAGGCTAGAAACAAGGCTAGTGGTTTGGGTGGACTGTTGTTTGCAGTGTTGGGGGGTTTACCTGCTCACCTCTGACAGTTGATTGACAGTTGGTTTTGGTGGTGCAGGGATTGTGGGTCCCTTCTCTACAAGAGTTGCTCCCCTTGATGATAGATGCAAAGGCTGAGTTGGTAGTAGGGCCAGTGGGATGGGGATGGGGGTGTATGGGCACTGCTGTTCCCAGGGTTTCTAGGTTCAGGGTCTTGGGCTATTTTTGTTTGGCTCTGAGTGGAGGTGTTGGTCAAGGTGGTTTGACCTACTTGGTATCTGTTGTTTTCTATTTCTCCTTCAGGATACCTTCCTGCTTCAGCTAGGTTGGTTTGCCTGACAATTCAGTTTTGGTTAGGGCAGTCAGTGGACATCCTCTTTCCAGAAGCAGTGGTACTTTTGATTTGATTACTGTTCTCAATGCCTGGCACATAGTAGTTATTTAAGAAATGCTTGTTTCCCACCTTCCTTCCTTTCATCCTTCCTTCCTTTCTTTCTCCCTCCTTCTCTCCTTCCTTTTCTCTGTTTTTCCCTCTTTTCCTTTCTCCCTTCCACTTTCCTTCCCTCTCTTCCTCCCTCCCTCCCACCCTCCTTTCTTTCCTTCCTTCATTCTTCCTCCTTTCCTCTCTCCCTCCCTCCCTCCTTTCATGCATTCCTCCCTTCCTTCCTTCAATACAGGCCAGCAAGGCAATTGGGATGAAGCATGAATGGGGACTGGGACTTGCTGGATATAATAGAATCTCGATAATCAGATGAGCTTTTGCTCCCTCACACCCCTCACCCCTTTAGGGTGAAAGTGTCGAAGTAGAATGGTTTGGTTCCAGAGCTCAAGGAGTTTTGGTTCAGAGGATTCAATAGCAGCAGGGTATTATGGTACAAAGATGGCGTGACAGTGGTGGTGGTGATGATGATACTATAGATAGAAAGGCAGTGGAGAAGAGTGCTAGACAGTTTAGTACAAATGTCATGTCCAACACTGGTTATGTGGTCCAGTTGCTTAACTTCTTTGAGCCTCAGTTTCCTCATCTGTAAAACGGGACTGATAATACTCATATTACCTATATCACAGGATGCTTGTGAAAACAGCATCTTATAAACCTTAAAATGTCCTTCAAATGTGTTTTGATTATAATAACTGTCTCTAAAGCTGGAAAGCTAGCTGATTGGAACTCAACTTCCCTGAAACTTTGGGCTTTTAGATAAAGGAGGGGCAGATTTCTCTTGGGGCCCACCTTGTACCTTGAGACAGTGAGTTCCCAGTAACAAACTTGTGGTTGCTGTGGTATCCACAAAGCATCTTTGAATATTTCCTTCCAGGGCCCCCATTTTTGTTTTGTTTTTTGAGGGCAATGAGGGTTAAGTAACTTGCCCAGGGTCACACAGCTAGTTAGTATTAAGTGTCTGAGGCTGGATTTGAACTCAGGTCCTCCTGAATCCAGGGCCAGTGCTTTATCCACTGTGCCACCTAGCTGCCCCCCAGGAGCCCCCAGTTTTGATGAACCCCAAGGTTTGGAAAGCAGAATGGAAACTGTAGGGTACAAGGTCATAAATCTGAAAACTGATCCCAGAGCTGTTTAGAGATTGTGGATTCTCATGAAGATTCAAGCACCATCTTGAAAATTAGAGGGGAAGAAGCCCCAAGGTCACACTACCAGATAGTGGAAGACTTGAACCCAGACCTCTTGAAAACCAGACAATAGTTCTTTCCACCATCCTATACTGCCTCTCTAGTCTTGTTGGAGCTGAACTTCTTGGAAGTCCAAGAGGAAAGCCAACACCAAATGGGCTAACTTGGCACAAATTTGGAGAATAAGATATTTCTCCTCCTCCTCCCCCACTCTCCCCACAAAACACCTGCTGGTTGATAAGTCACAACCTGTCAACTCTTTAGTGACAAGTTTCTCACAAAGTCTACTCTGATCTATATATAGTGATATTCTTGCATTCCCATGGGTTCACCCTAGATGAGTCAGGCAATAGGGTCATCTAAAATATCAGCCCGAGAACACTGTATCTGAGCTAAAAGCCTGCAGGGATTTAAACAGGGACATGTTAAATGACCAGCATAGAAATGAAATAGGGAAGCTAGGTGGTTCAGGGGCTAGGGCACCTGGCCTTGAGTCAGGAAGACCTGAGTTCAAATTCGACTGCATACACTAACTGTGTGACCTTAGATGTATCATTTAAGCCTGTTTGCCTCAGTTCCTCATCTATAAAATGAGATGGAGAAAGAAATGGCAAACCACTCCAGTCAAGAATTCACAAAAAGTAGGAATGCAATTGAAATGACTAAAAAACAACAACAAAAATAGAAATGAAAAAAGATTAAAGTATTGTGAAACAATAAATGAATACAAAAGGCATTATTAAGCACTTACTGTGTGCCAAACACTGTGAAGTAGAATAATAAATCAGTCCTTGCTCTCAAGGAGTTCGCCTTCTAATCAGAGGAGGTGATACATATAGGAGGTTTTAATCTGTAAGTCAGATGGAAAGACCCGGTGGTTTTTAGGGTGCACATAGCAGTGCATATTTTTAGTGTCATTTCTATTCATAAATGAGTATCATTTTCTGATGCTGAGCCATTTGACAGTGCCAAGGACTTATGATTTTTCTCTTGATCTTCCTCCCCCACATAAACCAAATGCTTTCAGATTCCCCTCTTTGTGTGTGTGTTTTGGGCAGGTCAATGAGGATTAAGTGACTTGTCCAGGGTCACACAGCTAGTAAGTGTCAAGTGTTTGAGGCCAGATTTGAATTCAGGTCCTCCTGAATCCAGGGCTGGTGCTCTATCCACTGTGCCATCTAGCTGCTCCTGGATTCCCCTCTTTTTAAGCATTTAGAAGCTCCCATTAAACCACAAGAATGAACAATAAGGGAGGAGCTTGGTTTCTTAGCTGGTAAGGATTATCTTTCATTCTGTGTTTGTTCAGTAGTGAGGTAGCCCTTTTGCATTCAGACATTGAGGTATTTGCTTTACTACTATGACACCTTGAGAACGGAGGAAAGCAAAGCAAAATTAATCAAATTTATTAAGTCAAGTAAAGCCCAGTCAACAAGCATTTACCAAGCACCTACTAGGAGCATGATTCTAAAGTGCGGCAATACCAAGACGAAAGTGAAACAATCCCTTCCCTCAAGGAGTTTACATTCTCCTGGGGTGGAGGAAATAGTATGGGGTCGTGATATGGGGATCTCAGAGGTCAAGTCTATTCTGACAAAATAATAATGGCATTGCTTCTTGAATATTATTTTAAAAATAAGGACAATTAAACCTCTCATTGACATAGAACTATTTGATTTTTTAAAAAGCATTTTCCTCACCACACCTATATGAGGTAGGTAGTATATGAAAGTATACCTTTGGCCCCCTTCCCTACTTTCAACTACTTAGCTGGCATTCTAGGAAAATACGTGGAAGCATTGGGTGGGTTTCCATCAAGGCATGTGTAATAGAGAGAAAGTTATATAGTTCAGTAGAAAGGGTGTTACAGTTGGAGTGAGGAAGATCTGAGTTGAATCCTGCCTCAGAAATTACTAGCTGTGTGACCCTGGAAATTCACTTAACCTCTCTGAGCCAGTTTCCTCATCATAAATTGGGAATAATAATAGTGCCTAGTTTATAAGGTTGTAGTGAGGATTGAAGGAAATGACATTTGTAAAGAGTTTTACAAACCTTAAAGTGTTATATGAATGATAATTGTTAATAATAATAGCAGTAATAGCTTACATTTATATAGTGCTTACTCTGAGCCAGGTACTATTCCTAAGTGCTTTATTATTGTCGTTGTTAAAGTTATTAATTCCATTACACTGCTTCTTGGTGTTTCTTTTTTTAAAAGACTATTTTATTTTTCCTCAGTTGCATGTAAAAACAATATTTAATATTCATTTAAAATGTTTGAGCTCCAAATTCTTTCCCTCCCCTCTCCCTTCCCTGAGATGCTAAACAATTTGATATGTTATACATGTATAAGCATGCAAAACATATTTCCATATTAGTCATGTTGTAAAAGAAAACATACACCCCCTCTCAAAATACTTGAAAAAAAATAAAGAAAGTGAAAAATAGTATGCTTTGATCTTCATTCAGACTCCATCAGGTCTTTCTCTGGAGGTGAATAGCATTTTCTATCATGGGTCCTTTGGAACTGTCTTTGATCATTGTATTGCTGAGAATACCTAAATTGTTTGCAGTTGATCATCATACAATAATGCTGTTACTGTGTACAATGTTCTCCTGTTCTGCTCATTTCACTTTGTATCAGTTTATGTAAGTCTTTCCAGGTTCTTCTGAAATCATCCTGCTCATCATTTCTTATAGCACAATAATATTTCATTGCAATCATATGCCACAACTTGTTCAGCCATTCACCAATTGTTAATTTCCAAATCTTTGCCATCACAAAAAGAATGGCTATAAATATTTTTGTACAAATAGAGCCTTTTTCCTTTCTAAAAATCTCTTTGGACACAGATCTAGTAGTGGTATCGATGGATCAAAGGGTGTGCACAGTTTTATAGCCCTTTGGGCATAGTTCCAAATTGCTTTCAGCATGGTTGGATCAGTTCACAACTCTACCAACAGTGCATTAGTGTCTCAATTTCCCATATCCCCTCCAACTTACATCATTTTCCTTTTCTGTCATATTAGTCAATTGGATAGATTTGATAGTGCCTCAGAATAGAAAGATTTACATTTCCCTAATCAATAATAAATTAGAGTAATTTATCACATGATTAAATATAACTTTGATTTCTTTGTCTGCCTGTTCATATCCTTTTATCATTTATCAATTGAGGAATGACTTGTATTTCTTGGTGGTTCTTAAAGCACAATAATATTTCTTCCTCCTACATTAGAACATATGCAAGATTCCCTACTTGGGTTTAGTTCAACATATGGAGGCTTGGTCAGTCATCTCCTGGCATGAGGGACTGAAGGGTTGGAACTATGGAATGGCCAAGAGTCTTTTGGCTGGTGGAGGGGCTGGAAGGACTGATGAGAGGGGAGGGGCTAAACAGGAACTGAGTGATGAGTATGCATACAAAAGATTTGAGTGGATGATCTCAATCACTCTTTCCTTTTGGAGTGAGAAAGATTGCTGTGAGCTACTAGTTGAGGACCAAGTAGCAGCAAACCGCACCTCCCCTCATGTGGCCCTCCTTGTGTTCTTGAACTCTTGTTGCTTCTGTCTTTTTTATTATTTCCTGTTTTTAGGATAATGGGTATACAAGGAAGATAGATCAGGTGGTTAATTACCAGTTTGTGGGATTTGAAAGGTTGGAAAAGCCATCAGAGATTCCCTTAGCCACAAGAGACT
Organism: Dromiciops gliroides; assembly: GCF_019393635.1. Taxonomy (NCBI): domain Eukaryota; kingdom Metazoa; phylum Chordata; class Mammalia; order Microbiotheria; family Microbiotheriidae; genus Dromiciops; species Dromiciops gliroides. Next base: position 341,064,615 of record NC_057864.1, on the reverse strand, counting down.
ACTAGAGGCAGTGGTAGAAGCAGCTGCATCCAATGAGGCAATGAGGAGTTACTCAAACAGTCAATTTGATGTAGTCCCAAAAGTAGATCCACCTATTAGCTAAAACAAAGCATCCTGGGGCAGCTAGGTGGTGCAGTGGATAGAGCACCGGCCCTGGATTCAGGAGGACCTGAGTTCAAATCCAGCGTCAGACACAACACTTACTAGCTGTGTGACCCTGGGCAAGTCACTTAACCCCCCAAAAAAACAAAAAAAACCCCCACAAAAAACCCCAGAGCATCCTGGAAGGAACCAGCCCAGCTGAGCAAGGGAACAACTCATACATCAGAACTTTATGCCTTGACGGTAACTTGGTGGGAATTCTGAGAAGAGAGAAAAGGACTTCTATGGCCAGGAATTGTGAGGTACTCCTTGACCCTCCCATGTGTTCCCTTTATGTGTGTCTCATTGTCTTTATGTTGTAAGTGTGAGACCACTCTCCTCCAGGACCTTGTATATGCAAGGGGAGAATTTGCTAGTGTCCTGGACTACCAGTATTTGTGTGACTTGGGGAACAAGCCCAGAGTGGAGTGCTACAAGAATGATTATTCCTATTTCAGAGATAAAGATAATGAGGCTCATAAAGGTTATGTGACCTGTCAAAGGTATCACAGTACCAGAGCTGATATTTGAAATCACAGTTCCTATCTCCAAATCTAGTACGTCTCATCATCGTCATCATCATCAATAATCAGTATTATTTATTTATCCTTCTTGATCTCTCTGCAGCATTTCATCTTTGTGACCACTGTCTTCTCTGGGATAAAATCTTTTTTGTAGGTTTTCATGACTATACTCTTTTTTTTTTTCAGTGCAACAAACATTTATTTTATTTTTCCCAATTACATGTAAGGGTAGATTTCAATGTTCATTTTCATATTATTTAGAGTTCTAAATTTTTCTCCCTCCCTTCTTTTCCTCCCCCCCCACAAGACATCAACCAATATGATATAGATTATATATCTACAATCCACAAATGCTCTTTTTATCAGTTCTTTTTATGGGGGTGGACGGTATGCTTCATCATTAGTCCCTTGGGATTGTCTTGGATCATTGCATTGCTGAGAGTAGTTAAGTCATTCACAATTGCTCATTAAACAATACTGCTGTCACTATGAATAATGTCCTCCCACTTCTGCTCCCTTCACTATACATCAGTTCATATGAGTCTTTCCAGGTTTTTCTGGGATCATACTGTTTGTCATTTCCTATAGCACAATACCATTTCACTACAATCATATACCACAACTTCTTCTGTCATTCCTCAATTGATGGACATTTCCTTGATTCCCAGTTCTTAGCCACCACAAAGAGTTGCTATAAATATTTTTTGTACAATTTTTCCCCCTTTTCTCCTTTTCATGATTACTGTTGTTAACTATTTCCCTTCCAACCTATTCCCTTCCCCATGATATTTATTCTATTATCCATCTTCTTTCATCCTATCCCTCTTCAAAAGGGATTTGCTTCTGTCTGTCCCCTCCCCCAATCTGCCCTCTCTTCTTTTGTCCCTCTCTCTTTATCCCCTTCCCCTCCTATTTTACTTCAGGGTTAAAGAGATTACTCCACCCAATTGAGTGTGTATGTTATTCCCTCCTTGAGACAATTCTGATGAGTGTTAGGTTCATTTACTGCCCATCTTAAATAGATTACTCTACCCAGTTGGGTGTGTGTGTGTGTTAATCCCTCCTTGAGGCAACTCTGATGAGTTTAAGGTCTTTGAGCCTTTTCTGATGAGTGTAAAATTCATTTACTGCCCTGCTCCATCCCCATTTCTTCCCCCACTCCATAAACCTTTTCCTGTTTCTTTCATGTAGGATTTCACCTCTGCCCTTCACCCTCTTCCAGAGCATTCCCCTCACCCCTCAATTTAACCCTAAGGATGTCATCATGGGTCAGCTAGGTGACACAGTGGACAGAGCATCCACCCTGGACCCAGGGGGATCCCAGCCAAAACCCAGCCTCAGACACAAGACAGTCACCCACTGCACAACCCCAGGTATGTCCCCCAACTCCAATTTTTTATGATTCTCTAGGGTCTTGTATTTGAAAGTCAAATTTGCCATTCAGTTCAGTTCTTTTCATCACGAATACCTGAAAGTCCTCTTTTTCATTAAAGCGCCGGCTTTGTGCTATCCTAGCTGGGGCTGCACAGTATTTGAATTCTTTCTTTTTGGCAGCTTGCAATATTTTCTCCTTGACCTGAGAGCTCTGGAATTTGGCTATAATATTACTAGGAGTTTTCCTTTTGGGATCTCTTTCTGGAGGTGATAGGCAGATTCTTTCAATTTCTATTTTACCTTCTGCTTCCAGAATATTAGGGCAATTTTCCCTGAGAATATCTTGGAAGATGATGTCTAAGCTCTTTCCTTGATCATGGTTTTCAGGTAGACCAATAATTTTCAGGTTATTTCTCCTGGACCTATTTTCCAGGTCATCAGGTTTTCCCAGAAGATAGTTCATATTGCCCTCTATTTTTAAATTCATTTGGATTTGCTTTATTGTGTCTTGGTTTCTCATAAAGTCATTAGCTTCCATTTGTTCAATCCAGTTCTTAGGCAATTATTTTCATTAGAGAGCTTTTGTACCTCCTTTTACATTTGGTCAATTTGACTTTTCAAGCTGTTGACTTTTTTCTCATGTATTTCCTGCATCACCCTCATTTCTCTTTCCATTTTTTCTCTACCTCTCTAACTTTATCTTCAAAGTCTTTTTTGAGTGCTTCTATGGCCTGAGACCAATTCATATTTTTCTTGGAAGCTTTAGATATAGGGTCCCTGACATTGACATTGTCCTTTGAGGGTGTACCTCGATCTTCCTTGTCACTAAAGAAACTTTCTATGGTCCTCATCTTTCTATGTCTGCTCATCTTGCCTTTCTTTTACTTGACTTTTAGCTGCTTAAAGTAGGGTACTATTTCCAGGCTGCACTATCCCAAGCTTCGGGAGGTCCCAGATGGTATGATTTAAGGAGGATCAGGTTCTTCACTTCCCTGGCCTGTTCCCTGATCAGTAGATGACCCCAGACCAACTTGCTAATTAACCAGCTTTGTGTGTCAGCTCTGACAGGCCTGTGCCCCTCCCCCACCTAGGCCACTGCTACTCAAGCCTACCTCCTGTTTCCCAGCAGGGTGAAAAACCCAAGTTCTGCCTCAGTACCAGCATAGATCCCTGTAGTCTCCTCCCTGCCAAGGGCTCAGCCCTCTCACCAGACTGTGAGCTTAGTTCCAGATGACACTGGTGCTTCAGCTGATTCAGAGGCTCTGGGGGTCTCCTTCTCTGGTGAAGCCTTCTTGGGACTGGATCTGTGTCAGGGTGACTGTGGGGTTGAGCTCCACTCCTGTCTCAGCACAGCAGCTCCCTCCTTCTGACTTTCAAAGCCATCCTTGGTTGGAAAATGATTTCAGCACATTCTTCTTTGGATTTTGTTGCTCCAGGAATTGTCCTATGGCATTATTTGGATGTTTTTTGGAGCGATCATGTCATGAGTTCGTGAGCTCACTTGACTATACTCTTTCTTGGTTCCTCTCTTACCAGTCTTACTTCTCGTTTTTGGATCATTAGACATATTACATCTTCTAATTTGGGGTGCCCCCCTAGGGTTCTCTCCTGGGCTCTCTTCTCCCTACACTCTCTCCCTTTTTTATTTCATCAGCTCCTGTAGGTTCAATTATCATCTCTATGCTAATGACTATATATCCAGCCCTTGTTTCTCTTTTTTAAAAAAAATACTATTTTATTTTTTTCAATTCCATGTAAATACAGTTTTAAACATTAATTTAAAATTTTTTTGAGTTCCCAGTTCTCTTCCTCTCTCCCTCCCCTTCCCCCTTCCTAAGATGGTGAGCAATTTGATATAGCTTATATATGGGCAATCATGTAAATCATATTTCTACATTAGTTGTGTTGTAAAAGAAGAAACAGTCTCTTTCTTGAACTTTAGTCCTATAGGACTAGTTGCCTATTGGATATTTCAAACTAGAGGTGCCATAACATCTTTTTATTTATTTATTTATTTTTGGTGGGGCAATGAGGGTCAAGTGACTTGTCCAGAGTCACACAGCTAGTAAGTGTCAAGTGTCTGGGGTTGGATTTGAACTCAGGTCCTCCTGAATCCAGTGCTTTATCCACTATGCCACCTAGCTGCCCTGGTGCCATAGCATCTTAAACTCTACATATGTGTATAAAATTATGCTCTAGCTATAGAAGTCCTAAGCCAGTGGTTCTCATTTTTCATTTGAGGACCCATTTTCACTCTTAAAAATTATTGAGAACTCCCCAACAGCTTTTGTGTATATGGGTTATAGCTCTTGATATTTACTGTATTAGAAATTTAAACAAAGAAGTTTAAAAATATTTATTTATTTAAAATAACAAACCCATTACATGTAGACATAAATAGAATCTTTTTATGAAAATAACTATTTTCCATAGCAAAAAACTCAAGTGAGAATATTGGCATTGTTTTTACATATTTTTGCAAAGCTCTTTAATTTCTGGCTTAATAGAAGACAGCTGGATTCCCCTATCTGCTTCTACCTTCAATCTGTTGCAATCTGTTGTTTTGGTTGAAGTATATGAAGAAAATCTGGCTTCACACAGCTATAGTTGGAAAAGGGAAGAATAGCTTAATAGTCACATAATTTCTCAGAATTATTATGAAAATAATTTTGATTTCAAAGACCTACTGAAAGGGTCTGAGGGATCCCTAGGGAAATGAGGACCACATTTTGAGAATTGCTGCTACAAGCTAACTAGACAAAAATGATTAGAGTTTCCATATGTTTGTTCCTTGTATTCTTAATGTTTCTATCTTAAAAAATTTTCCCCCTTGAATGTTTCTGTGTTGTCTTAAATATACTATTTTACAAGGTACTGCGTGCTCCAACTTTCTGTAATGAGTATAAATTAAGGCTGAAAAATAATTTTACAAATTATTCCATCAAGCAAGGTTCCCAACTTTCTCCACTGCCCCCCCTCCCCCAAATAACATTTTGAGAAGAAATAAAATAGATGACATTGAAAGATGAGGTCAGGTTCTGGATCTGAAGATGAGGAAAACTGTGAATGCAAAATGCAGTGGAGACAACTAGACATAGGGAAGGAGAGACTGCACTAAAGACTTTTGTCACATGTCTATGCTGGACTTACATAGTTAAAGTAAATTAGGTTATTCTCTTTGCTATACCAACCCATGGTGAATTTCCTAGGTTATTCTCCCAGGAAAAGAGGAGGTAAATCTAAAAGTCACTGGTTTCCTAGGTCAGACTTCAGGTAATCCTGCATTTCTCTTAGACTATACACCTGGAGACATACACACACTCTACACACATATATACATATAAACACACACACGTGTGTGTGCATGTGTGTACTATTGTGGGTTTGATGATAACAACCCTCTGCATTTGATTAAATAACCAAATGATTATTTTCATTGATGTCTTATCCTTCTACTAGACTGTAAGCTCCATGAGGGCAAGGACTTGTGATGTTTAAATTCTAATGTGGGTCCTAATCTGCCCCCCACCCAGTTTTTTTGGGGAAACTGGGTAACATTTACTGATAAATTCAGTAAGAGTTTAGGCTTTTAAGGATTTATTAAAGTGTATTAGAAGTTTGTGAAGAGAGATAATGGAAAACCCTAGTTTAGATGTATTTGGTATAGCCAGAGAGAAACCCTTGCTTTTCTTAGCAGTCCATGTGAAGTCCCCCACCACGCCAAAGTCCTGGATGACAAGAAGGAACCTCGTTTTCTTCGTCAGCCACCACCAAGTGAGTTCCGGATGAAAAGAGAGAGAGCCAGTGAGCCAGCCTCAACTTCCTACTTCCTGTCTCCTTCCTCAAAAGGGAAGGTCCTTCAATATGATTGGTTGAGAGTTGTCTCCTGTTGATGTCACAGCCCACAGCCTCTGAGAACAGCACCCTACTCAGGGTCGACCATGTATGGTCTCGATTTAATCATTCTTAAGTTAGGTTCTCAGTCAGTTTCTCAGTCTCATCCAATTCAATCAATTCCAAATTAATCTTCAGGTGGGACCCCTGTGAGTCTGCCAAATCCCATTATTTTATCACATTCCCCCCTGTGCTTCATTAAGAAACAATTGTTTCCTAAACGAAGCAATAATATTAGATACTTATGACTAACAAAGTAAAAGGAATGAAAAGAGAGAAAAGAAATGAGTGACACATTAACAAATGCTAAAGGGGACACTCCCCTTTTAGCAGGTGGACATTACAAACAGAGAAAAACTAAAGGGGGGCACTCCCCTTTAGTAAGTAGACATTATAAACAGTGTATACAATGGGGAAAAGGAAAACAGAAAAATGTCCATTTAAGTCTTTGGAAGTCTTTTTTTCAGATGCTTCTTGGGATGTCCTCTGGGTGTAGTTGTGGAATGAAAGTCTTTCAGGTGTGGTTGCTGAAGATCAACTAACAAGTCTCAGCTGTAGAGTTTTGGATGTGGTTGTAAAGTCCTTCAGGTGTTTAAGATACTGGTAATCAGCTGGGAAAGTTTCCTACAAAATTGAGCTTAATACAACTTTAAATAGCTTTGTCAATAATCAAATCAAACAATGAGAGTTCTCAAAAACATGTCTAAGGAAATTCAGAATCTTTTAGAGATTTTACAATTGTTGTCCAGTTTTTACGCATGAAACATATAATAAAAACAAAAATTGAAACATTCTTTAAAACTTTAATATTACTACATTCCCCCCTGTGGGGAATAAATTGAGAAGACAATTGTGATATTAATTAAGAAAAGAATTTTTCAAAAATCGTTGTTTCATCACTTTTTTACATCATCTGCCTAACTATCCTCATACCATTATGAGAAATTAAAGGATATAATATAATTGGTAGCAGATGTCAAGGCCAAATCCAACATTGTATTTATCATGACACCTGAGATAATTATGGGGGTTACCATAAAAGAACAGAGAAATAACTGAGTCAGGCTTAATCAGATGCATAGGATTGAGATGTCCATGACATCAGGCATATAGAAGGGGGAATTGAAGTCAAGTTTCCAATGAGATGGCATAGCCTGGCCACCCAGTGCCATGTCGGGGAAAATTAAACCAGGAAAATCCAACCTCAACTCTTTCCAATAGCCATTCTCTTGGTCTTTGCCAAGGCAGTGTAGTATCTGGACTTCGTGTGTGTCTCCCCTTCTGTGACAGTCCAATGCCTGCTCTTGTATGTATTCCTCTCATGGGTGAAGGCAATTAATGTCTTAAATGGTAAGTTCCCATAATCAAAGTCTCATATGGATTTAAAAATTGAGGATAATAATGATCACAAAAAATGTGAATTTGCTTTGACTCAGAATATAATTTACAATGTGTAATAATTCCAAATAATATATTTTTAGTAAAAATAGTATTTCTTGAATTAATTTACACTTGTCATGGTAATCAATTTGCCAGGGAAATATTTTATATAATTTGATCAAATAATCAGTTAGAAAAACAAACAGTTTAGAAGAACAAAATACACATGGAAGAATAAAAGACAATAAAATTCAAACTGGAGAAATCTAAATGAATATGAACTTAATATTAATAAGAGTATTACAAAATATAAATTTGATTACATGAATATAAAAAGCTTTTGCAGATGTTCCCTTTTTAAAGCTAAGTATAAAACACAATCTTAAAAGAATGAAAATCTCTATGAAAAGAAACTCATGCTATTGATTTCAACATGTAGATATAATAGCGTAGAAATCCTTATGTAACATTTGAACTGACATTATTTCTCTGAGTGAATTTAGAACATTTTTGATTCTGATATCTAAAAATCCCCAGCTTTCATATTAATATCTTGCTGTCTACTTCTACATTTCTGCAAAATATGTCCCCGTCCATGGCAGTAGAAGCAGATTCTTGAAATATGATGATAAAGTTTCTCTTGTTTTTCTTCAACCCCTTTATTTTCTCTGTTGGCCCTTTCATGATACAAATGCTTTATAAGGTTATTAATTAAATGCAAAAGCAGATTAGCAAAATAATTAAGAACAAAATGAGCATTTCTGGAATTTAAAGGGTTTTCCTCTAAGTTTGGGAGTAATGTAGAAAGACTACAGGAAGAGTCTAAACCACAGGACTTAGGCACTGTGGCTTCCAGTGTTGGATTGTATCTTGTGACCTCCCTGGTGGGAGGATCAAGGCTATGGGAGAAGTTGGAGGTGGTGCTGGGGGAGGAGAAGGATGATACTGTATGGATTTGTTCAGAAATCCAAATGTGAGCTATGAATTCCTGCTCCAAAATTTAAAGCAATATCATTTTCTGAACAAATCCATACAGTATCATCCTTTCCCTTCCTTTATCTTCTCTAAATGTAGTCATTTCTTTCATAATCATATGATTTCTTTTGTCATCCTGGTTCTTGGCACAAGTAGCCTCATGTAATACAGGGAATCCTATATCAGGAACAGTGAAGGGAAGGGATGCTGAGAATGCCTTCTGGCAGTGACTTTTCTAATGTTTTTTAGCATTAGATATCAGCTCCTCTTTGTATTCATTGTATAGCAAAAATTTTTAACCTAGAGTCAGTGACCTTTTAAAAACCTATTTTGATTACAGTGATCTAAAAGAATTCCGAAGGACTCATGATGAAAAATGCTACTCACTTCCAGAGAAAACTGATGAACTCTGTGTGTAGACTGCAGCATATTGGTTTTCACTGTCTTTATTTTTCTTGCCTTTTTTTTTTTCAGTATGGCTAATATGGAAATATGTTTTGCATGACTTCACATGTATAATGTGTATCATGTGGCTTGCTTTCTCAATGGGTGGGGGAAGGGCTGGAGGAAGGGAAAGAATTTAGAACTCAAAATTAAAAAAAATAAATGTAAACATCCCAGACTAGAAGGGAAAAGTCCCTTGCCTATGAACTGTCTGTGTAGGCTGGCTGAAGGAAGGCCCAGTTCTCCACCCTACATATGCCTATTTGGGGGGGGGCAGGGCAATGAGGGTTAAGTGACTTTTCCAGGGTCACACAGCTAGTAAGTGTCAAGTGTTTGAGGCCAAATTTGAACTCAGGAGGACCAGTGCTTTATCCACTGTGCCACCTAGCTGCTCCCCCCCCCCCCCGCCCCTGCCCAGCTCTCCACCCTTAAGCAGAAGTAGGGCTTTTGGTTGTTTAGGAGTGGGGTGGGGTGTAGGCTATGGGAATTTGTTTGGATTTCAGTCGATGTCCCATTTTGAACCAAGGCTTGATTTTTATTTATTTTTAAATTAATTTAATTTTTCATTTTCCAATAGAAACTGACAGATGAGGACTGTATAATTTTTGGTTTCCTTTTCCTTCAGCTCCTCTTCCCCTACACTTTTTTTTAGATTCCCCACTTTACTCATATTTAGTAACATTGACTTTCCAGGTTTAATTTAGGAAAATTATTCTCAAGAACAAAACATTGGCATGTCAGCTTCAATTCCAGACTGCTTAAGCAGCATTGAAAAATCTAATTTTAGAGTAGCTTTTATAGGTAGTAAGTTTAGGTTCTTTCAGACTACATTGTTTGCCTAAGCTTTCCCTGCCAAGCTCTCTATGACAGGATGTTGGAGTCCCCACACACATCCACACCCTCTAACCTTTCTCATTTCCAAGGGGCTTCCATCCCTTGTGGGACTAGGCCCCACAATGTTTCTGATTCGTGCTTATCCTCTCAGCAACTGGGATGTGGACTGGAGGGCAGTTTCTGGTGTGTTTTCTAAGAAATTCTGAATTCTAGCTTTAAAAAATTATAAAATGAGAATCATTTTTTCAATATTTTATTCATCTTTTATCAAAATGAAAACTGGGATTAATGAAGGAAGACAATTGTGGCTGTGTGTTTTGTTGGGGGAGGTTGTGGTTATTATTATTTTTTGTGTGTGGCAATGAGGGTTAAGTGACTTGCCCAGGGTCACATAGCTAGTAAGTGTCAAGTATCTGAGTCAGATTTGAACTTAGATCCTCCTGAATCCAGGGCCAGTGCTTTATCCACTGCACCACTTAGCTGCCCTTGTGGTTACCTTTTTTTTTTTTTTTTTGGTGAGGCAATTGGGGTTAAGTGACTTGCCCAGAGTCACACAGCTAGTAAGTGTCAAGGGTCTGAGGCTGGATTTGAACTCAGGTCCTCCTGAATCCAGGTCTGGTGCTCTATCCACACTGTGCCACCTAGCTGCCCCATGTGATTACTTTTTTTCTGCCTTCTGTTTTAAATTGAAATTTTTTCAAAAGATACTTGGAGAAAACAATTATCCGAAATGAATTCCTATACTTGATCTAAGCAGGTGAATCATAAGAACTTCATATATATTATTAAAAAAAATGAGAGAGACGGCTTTCCTCCCATTTTGTGCCTTTCTCCTTCCCACCTTCGGATGGTTGTACTACTTTTGTTCCTTTACTTTGTTAAATTTCTATAGTCCAGTTGGTTTTGCTTGAATGGTTCATGTTTAGGGAAATTTTTTTTTAAAGTTTATTTCAATTCCTCTAGCAAATGAAGAAAATAAATGCTAGACAAAAAATGAATGTTTAAAAATATTTTGATAACTATTTCAAAAAAATTTGTTTCCTTGGTACTCCTTTGTATTTTATTTTATGCATTTAAAAATATTGTTCTAAGAAAGGTTCCATAGACTTCAGAGGGTCTCATTATATAAAAAAGGCTAATGACCCCTATAGTAGACATATGTCTGAGGGACTGGGTGATTTAAGTTTTATAGGTGAGGTCACAAAGTGATGAGATGGAAAAGATTTACCAATGTATCATTTGTTAGAGAAATTAACAGGTATGTTTCTTTCCAAGATGTTTTCCCTAAGTCTTCTATATATGTATCTTGTCCAGGAAAGTGCTGGAGCCTTCTCTAACTGGCTGATGAGAGCAGATTGAGACGATTATTAAAGGTTTGACTGTGTATATTTACACTTCAGAAATCAGCAATCAGTACAAATCATTGCTTGATTTATTGTTTTTTATTTCTAGATTTAAGAAAGTATTAATAATGTAGATTAAATTTTAAAATGTGTGTGCACATATTCCTGTCCCTGTTTGTTAAACATTTACTAGCATACTCCTGTTGTTCAGTCATTTCAGTCATGTCCAACTCTTGGTGACCCTATTTGGGATTTTCTTGGCATGGATGCTGGGGTGGTTTGCCATTTCCTTCTCCTGCTCATTTTACAGATGAGGAAACTGAGGCAAATAGAGTTAAGTGACTTGCTCAGGGTCATATAGCTAATAAGTGTCTGAGGCCAGATTTCAACTCAGGAAGATGAGTCTTCCTGACTCCAGGCCAGGTACTCTGCCCTGTAGATACCCCTTTATAGCTCTCTAAACATTGTTTGAGCTTAGCAGGAATGCAGTAGAAGGCTCAAGGAATGAAGTCATCATGAGACTGGCAGCCTGGTGACTGTACCAACAATCATAAGGAAAATAATAATAAAATTGCCATTTATAGGCTTTAAAGTTTCAAAGTGCTTTATATCCATTATTTCATTTGAGCCTTGCAACAGCTCTGCTTTTCACTCATTTGGGTCCTGTCCCAGGTACCCCTGCTACATACAATATTCTAGCCCTGGGGAGGAGAGACGTTCTCAGTCATTGAATTGTTTCACATATTTTGTTACATAGAAACTTCCTAGTGTTTTATATATACTTGGTTTTTTTTTTGTTGTTTTTTTTTAGTGAGGCAATTGGGGTTAAGTGACTTGCCCAGGGTCACACAGCTAGTAAGTGTTAAGTGTCTGAGGCCGCATTTGAACTCAGGTCCTCCTGATTCCAGGGCCGGTGCTCTATCCACTGCTCCACCTAGCTGCACCTCTTTATATATACTTTTTGATGCTATTTAAAAATGCAAACAGTATTTCTCTACTGCCTACCATTACTGAATGATATGATAGATAGAAAAATAGCTGAGAGATAAATAGAAGTGCTAACCATCTGCCTAGCACTTTGCTAAGAACTGGAAATATAAATATAAGTGAAAAAGACAGTCCCTATCCTCAAGGGGTTTACATTCTAAACAGGGAAGATAGCACATAATAGGGAGGTAGGAAGGTGTGGTATGTGTGCTGTTGAGGAGGTTTAAAAGACTGGTTAGGAGTGGAGCCAGGAGAGAAGTCAGGAATTTTAATATAAATAATGCAATGGGAAGTAGTAGTTAAGTGTGGTTTGGTTGAGGGATAAAGAGTTTTTATACATGTAGTGACCCAACTTTTAAATTTCAGAGATGAAATTCTACTTCTCTAGTTAAGAAAGCATATGAACTACTTTTTGGCTGTAAAAATAGATGATCATGATAAAGCATGAGACCCTCATTTTTGCTGTATCAATTGTATTAGGCTCTAACCATTTGACTATGTGGCTCTCATGATGTGACGTTTGTAGTTCCTATTGTAACAGGGACAATCAGAGGCACTCTGGCTCAATGAAAATTGACATGCATAGTAGTATCTTGCTAAAGGTATAGGGCTAGATTTTGAACTTTGAACTTAAGGGGACCTTGTTGTTGAGTCATTTCAGTCATATCTAACTCTGTGACCCCATTTGGGGTTTTCTTGGCAAGGATATTGGAGTGGTTTGCCATTTCCTTCACCAGCTCATTTTACAGCTGAGGAAACTGAGGCAAACAGTGTGAGGTGACTTGCCCGTGGTCATGCAGACAGTATCTGAGGCCAGTTTTGAACTTATGAAGATGAATCTTTCTGACTCCAGGTCTGGCATTCTATCCATTGTACCATCTAGTTATTAAGGGACCTTAGAGGTCATCAAGTCTAATTATAGATGAGGAAACTCATCTATAAAGAACTTCAGTGAATTGCCCAGGGTCACAGAGCTAATAAGTGTCAGGGTGGAGTTGAATCCAGGTCTTCTGATTACAGAAGATAGATCTAGAGAACTATCCATTATGACACTCTGCTTTGCTTTGGGATGATGCCAAAATCCTTTACTGGTCTCTTTGACTGAGAGCTGTGTCAAAGAAGATTGATTGAACCAGGAAGAGCAGCCCACTCTGTGTGTTATAGCAGAGAGAGTTTTCTATCTCTTTGAAGTTCTCTTTGGACACAGCCTAGGTCAGATCTCCCTTGGACTTCAATAGGGGAGAGAAGATATCCATACTCTCTTGCCCTTGTCAACAGCTCAGATAGCAAGAATATGTGCTTGTTCTTGCCTAGGTGAGCCTGAGACTAGATCTTAAGTATCCCATTGCCTCTTTTGTTTTGTTTCCTTCCTTGAGTCCAGGTCACAAATAGTAATTCTTAGAAATGGACGTTTCTAGCTCTGGTTACTACCTTGTAAGTTTGAGAATTCCTGAGTTGGGTATTGGTCGCCTAGTAGAAAGTGATTTCCTTAACAGCTTCTCAGGATGTGTCACCACCAGCAGAATTAAGCCACTGAAAGGAATACAGAACCAGGGACTGGCTACTCAGAATATTACAACTTTGTGAGCTGATCAGACAGTAATGATGCTGGGTAAAAGTGAAATACCCTTTGAGTGGTCCTACAAAGTTGTCTTTACCTCCTGAGAAAACATAATAGATTATGGGTTATTATTTTAGGTTGTAAGCATTTGTTAATGCATACCTATATCTTTTTTTCATTTAAAGCATTTCTTTTGTGTTGGAGGAAATAAATAACTGTCCTATATATAATATCTATTTTGAACATTGCTTATCTTTTCTAGGAGGGACCCTGTCAAGCTACTTTTGGGGAGACCCTAGACATGAGCCATACTTTAGTTTTATTTAGGAGATTTTCTCTTAAATAAAAGGTCTAAGGTGGGGCCAATGAGATAGAAACTTTGAGAAAAAGCCTAATTCTCCTCTTCTAAGGGCCAGCTTGAATCCTGTCTGTGTGAGTCTAGAGTAGGAGTCCCTTAGAACAAGGGGACCTCCTGAGCTTCAGGTAGCACTCTGATTTGGAGAAAACAACATTATCAACAGATTGTTATTTTTGCTTAACAAACACATCTAAGTCTAAACATATTGGAAAATATCCAAATCTACCATGTGCTATAATGTATATTGTAGACAGTAAAACCAGTAGAAATATGAATTTGGAAGAAGAAGAGATACCTAATGATTCATCTTGTAAAGAAAAGGCTTATCACAATAAAGCAGGTGATGAATCCACAGTCAGGAATCATCACTTGTATAACCTTGCTATCCTCAGATCCCTATATAATAACCTAAACAAACCCAAATGAATGACCTGTTCATGCTTTTAACTTATCCAATTTTTCAGCTAAAATTGTAGCTTTTGGATCAAAAAGAGGGGGGAATTTCTTGAAATAGAACACCAAAATAAAATTTTCTAAACAAATGGTAAGAGAAATCTATAAATTTACTTTTTCAAAGTGGAAGGGAATAAGCACTTATTAAGTACCTTCTGTGTCCCTGAACCTTACAAATATCATTGCATCTGATCTTTTCCCACTGAGGTCTTTTCCAGTCCTAGATCTAGGATTCCATGATCTTAGAATTCTTATGCTTCATTCTTTATAACTGGCCTATCTCCTTAGGCAGACAGGATTAGGGAAAAGAAAGTCTGATATATTTCAGGGAAACTGATTAGGGCCAAGGAATAGAAAACTAGGCAGAGATACACAGACTGACAGATGTCATACATATCACATATACCTACACACCAAAAGGGGTAGAGAGCAGTAATTCCCCAACAGTGTCATGAAATATACCTATAACTCACCTTCTATAAACTGTGAGGTCTGGGCTGGTAATCTGTTACTTTATGTAAATAGCGACCATGTTAGGCCCCCAAGCAAAGGTTGAGAAGTTGGTAAATGCCTTCCTATTCTCTTAAACCATTCTGGTCCTAAGTCCCTTCACCAGGGGAAGCTTGGCCATTATTTCTTTTATCAAGTGGTCAATGAAGAAATGGAACAATGATAAAGAAACCCCTGTCCCAGTTGAGCACTGATTACTGGATTCCATTTTTACTGCAATTAGAAATTGTCTCATAGTCAAGGCATTGTGCCAAGTGCACAATTGCATCATTACATAGCAGTGGCATAGGTCCTAAGTATCAGATCCCTGGCACAGATAGGCAGTTAGGAGGCGATGATTAAAGGCAAATCACAGGGCCTGAGGGAGGGAACCCTTCCATCCAAAAGAACCTACAAATTGATATCCATTCTAGCTTCTCCCTTTGCCTTTTCAAATCAAATGCATGTTCTTAAAACATAGTTCTGATCATATCCTCCCCTACTGAAGAATCTAGCTCAAAAGAAATGTGAAATGTGCAAATTTAGAGAATCCAACCCAGATATTCACATGGACTATTTTTATCTGATCTGTGGTAGAACATTCCAAGTTCATATTGGTCTGATCAACCACAGCTGGACAGATGGTAACTTGACTCTAATGTAGTGATGGCATTTTGGTCCATTTTGAGAATGAAGGACAACAACCAACCAACCATTCAACCAATTACCCCTAAGATAAAAAGATAAAATAGACAATTATTTCATATACCTTCCTCTCATGCATTCTAGGTTCCCAACACACTGGCATTCTTGTTCCCAAACTAGGCAATCAACCAATCAATAAACATTTATTAAGCACCTACTGTTTGCCAGTCACTGTGCTAAGCTCTGGGGATATAAAAAGAGGAAAAAGAGCTGCTTGCAAAGAGTTTGCAATCTAGTGGCATTATTCCATTATTCCATTTCTCACACCTGCCTTTGCAGGTCTCTATCTCATGTTGCAATGTACTCTGAGCTCACCTTAGTCTTTAAGAATCCTTACCTTTGGGGGCAGCTAGGTGGCGCAGTGGATAAAGCACTGGCCCTGGATTCAGGAGGACATGAGTTTAAATCCGACCTCAGACCCTTGACACTTACTAGCTGTGTGACCCTTGGCAAGTCACTCAACCCCAATTACCTCAGTCAAAAAAAAATCCCTGCCTTCCTCCAAGGCCCAGCTCAGGTACAACCACCCACGGGAAGCTTTTCTTGATTTCCTTATCTGTTAGTGTCCTCTTCCTCAAATTACCTCATGTTATATTTATCTGTCCACATGAAGAATGCAAACTCCTTGAGACAAGGACTCTTTTCCTCATTTTTTGGACCTTGTATCTTCAGGCTAGGCCCTGCATCTTGTACATTGTTGGTGTTTCATTTATTGTTTTTTGTTCTCTGAGAGGACCATGACTTTGGGTTGATGTCATGTTGCACTGAATTGGATTTAAGTGAGGGAGGACTGTGCAAAGTCACCAACTTCACTCTGTGGGGACCAATTTTTAATTGTGGAGTGCTAGCTAAGCAGCTCGCTGCAATATTGGGGCAAGGAAGGAGATCGGCAGACTCCCTCAAAACAGAACAAGATTTATTTTAACAAGAACGAACTTAAAAAAAACAAAACACAAACAGGATCAGTAGGATCAAGGGAAAGGAAATAAAATGGGGAAAGGGAAATTATAATACCTGAAAAAATACCACCGCCCAGGAATCAGCTGAAAATACGCAGCAGAACGCCTGTCACTTTCCAGCTTCCACCTAGAATGCCCAATTCTCCTTCCCCAAACCTAGAAACACCCCACACAGCCCCAGCCAATGGGATGGCCGCTCTGACAGTCACATGACTGCCCTCACTAGGCTTCCAATCATTATAATTTTGCCAGGCCCATGTAGGCGTCGGCGAGTGGTGATGACTTGAGATGCCAGAGCCCTGGCAATGGCTACAACCAGTGGGTGGAGAACCGTGCGGTTTGTGGAGCCCCAGGCCAGTGCTTGCTGAGGCATACAAACCTCAAATAACAATTAATTCTTTACAACTCTCACCTCTAAAGCCATCTGGGTCCGGTGGCAAGATATGTATCAGGATGACTGGAGATGGCCCCAGATGTTTAAGGCAATTGGGCTTAAGTGATTTGCCCAGGGTCACACAGCTAGTAAATGTCTGAGGTGACTAGGTGCTAAATAAATGTTCATTGATTTAAATTGAATTATTGAAAGAGTTCAAAAAAGAAATATTATTTTTGAAAGCTTCATGGAGAAGGGGTGCTAAGACTGGATTTTGACAGATGAATAAAATTTTCATAGGTGAATATAGGAGGAAGGACGGTCTAGACAGAGAGATTAGGGGAGAGAAAGTGCAGAGTGTTGAGCACTTAGCACAATGCCTGGGACATAGAAGGCACTTAATAAATGTTTATTGATTGAATGATTGAATGTGATTGGGGACTGGTGGAATACCCCAGCTGGCTAGAGCAGAGGTGAAGCAGTATGAGATAGATTAGAAAGATTGTTTGTGACCAGATTTTGGGAAGGCCCTGAATACTAGATTAAGGGGCTTTTATTTTACTCAGTGAGCATCAGGGATCCAGGGAAGGGTTTCAAACAGGGTAGTGTAATGATTGGAATGACGCCACCTGCTGGAGACTTACTGTAGAAGAAGGTCTTTGAGGGCAAGACCAGGAGTCTTTTCTTGGGTATCAGGAAGTGACGATGGCTAGTGGGAGGAAGAAGAAAGAGACTGACGCTCGCTCTCGCTCTCTTTCCTTTGGACTCTGGTGGAGAGCGGAGCTAGAAATGTGCTCTCCCTTTAATAGATAGGAATCTAGGCCTTTCTCTCTCTCTTTACCAAATTCTGATTCTCCTTAATAAATGCTTAAAAGTCTAACTCTTGCTAAAGCTTATAATTTATTGGTGACAACTCATTAAATATTTTAGACGGTTTAGCTAGAATTTTAGCCCTTAACAGTAGTGGTACCAGCAGAGTAGTGCATTAGGTGGGTTATCTAGCTGGAGGCATGTAGGATGGCTCCAAAGAAGAATCCAGAAGTCATGATTAATTGCTATTGCAAGAGCTCAAGTTCTCACATGGGAAGACAGATAATTTCATCTTGATTGTGGCTGTTGCTATTATTTTGATACAGATCTATGATGTCATTTTTATGGGGTAATGGTTCTCAAAATGTGATCTGCAGACCCCTGGGGACCCTGAGAACCTTTCATAGGGTCCTGAGGTATTTTCATAATCATACTGTCATTATTTTGACTACTGAACTACTCTTCCCTTTTCCAAATACATATATGTTGTTTGAATTTTCTTTATATATTTCAACCAAAACAACATATTACAGCAAATTGAATGCAGAAGCAGATATGAGAAACTAACAGTCTTTTATCAAGCCAGACATTAAAGAGATTTGTAAGACTACATAAAAGGATGCCACTCTTCTCACTACATTTTTTTAAAGGGAAAATAGTTGTTTTTCATAAAACCATATTCATGTGTAATGGAATTATTATTGTTTTCTTTAAGCAAATTAATAAATTAAAATTTAAAAATTGTATCAGTTTTAAGTTTGAATTGAGTAAATACGAATTGCTTCAATCCATGTAAACAAAATCTATTGGAGTCCTCGATAATTTTTAAGAGTATAAAGGTGTCCTGAGACCAAAATGTTTGAGAACCACTGGTATAGTGAACTCCCAGTGTGAAAAAGACAAAACCTAGAAAATGGTAGCTAGTTGCAAAGATTCACAGGATCAAACTTTCTAACAAAGCCTTCAAGAAGGGAGTTAGGTGGTGATGTGCAGAATGATGGTCTTGGAGTCACAATGATGTGACAAGTAGGTAGTTAGGTGGCACAGTGAGTAGAATGATGGATCTCGAACCAGGAAGACCTGAGTTTGTATTCTGCCTCAGACCCTTACTAGTTGGATGATCCTGGGGAACTCACTTAACTTCTGTTAGCCTCAGTTTCCTCATCTGTAAAATGGGAATAATAGTTATCCCCAGGATTATTGTGAAAGTCAAATGAGATGACATATGTAAAGCCCATCAATAAAGGCTAGTTATTATTATTTAAGTGGAGTAGGTTACATTAGGAAGCAACAGGTTCTGTCTCACTGGAAGTCTTTAAGTAGAGATTACATACTTGTTGAGTATGTAGCAGAAGGAATTCTTGACCAGATGTGGTTCTGATTAGATGATCTCTGAGATACCTTCCAGTTCTGAGATTCTGTGGATTAAAAGCAAGCAAACAGATTTAATAGTCAAAATGTACCCCACTCTCCCAAGATACAAGCTTTTCTATATTACGAAGATGAACATGTTACACCATCAAAGTAATTTTTTTTTAAGTGAGGCAATTGGGGTTAAGTGACTTGCCCAGGGTCACACAGCTAGTAAGTGTTAAGTGTCTGAGACCGGATTTGAACTCAGGTCCTCCTGACTCCAGGGCCAGTGCTCTATCCACTGCACCACCTAGCTCCCCCCAAAGTCATTTTTTTTTAAGTGGGGCAATTGGGGTTAAGCGACTTGCCCAGGGTCACACAGCTAGTAAGTGTTAAGTGTCTGAGGCCAGATTTGAACTCAGGTACTCCTGACTCCAGGGCCGGTGCTCTATCCACTGCGCCACCTAGCTGTCCCCCCCAAAGTCATTTTAATACAGTAGATTTCTTGATCTAGGATCCATGGCTATGCTGTTGTTTTGTTCCGTCATTTTCAGTTATGTCTGACTCTTCATAATCCCATTTGGGGTTTTCTTGGCAAAGATACTGGAATGGTTTGCTATTTCCTTCTCCAGCTCATTTTGTAGATGAGAAAACTGAGGCAAGCAGGGTTAAGTGACTGGCTCAGGGTCATGCAGCTAGTCAGTATCTGAGGCCAGATTTGAACTCAGGAAGATGAATCTTTCTGACTCCAGGCTTGGTACTCTATCCACTGCACCACCTAGCTGTCTATGCTGTTGTTAGGTAGGATTTCAACAGCGTTTTAGCTTCTTGATAAGATCCAGATAGATATCTCTCTACATGTTATCTTTAAGCAAATCTCTCAGTTTCTTGGCTGTCAGATCAAAATACCTTGTGTTGCAGCCTTACAAAGTTGACATGCCATTGATCTACATACCACTTTCAAAGGGCAAACTTTCAGGGATTTTTTTTTTCTATTTATTCCACCTTCGTTTTCCAAAGAAATTTCTCTTTGTGATTAATTCAGACTCAGGGATTGAGATTCCAAGTCTATTAAGAAAAGGATATAGCAAGAGCATTAAGCTAATGTTACATTATTGACCAAATAAAACATAGGAAACATTGAAGTAATTGTATCTTCAACATGTTACTTTATACCTATTTCTAATGTGGTCCTCAGTTTTCTCATGTGTAAAATGAGATTGGATTAGATGAATTTTTTAAATCCCTTGTAGCTATAAATAAATATTTGCTCCTTTAAAGATTTTGATTTCTAAAAAGTTTTAGGGGTTTGGCCATAATAAACAAGCCTTTCATAAGAAGAAATAGTAAAAAGCTGAGTGCAGTTGCTACTTATAACTAAATTTACAGTTGGCAGTTGACATTGAACAAAAGTTCTATTAATTATCAAACCAGAAACTAAAAATTAGGTGACCCAGTGGATAGGTTGCTGTAGCTGGAGTCAGGAAGACCTGAGTTCAAATGCTACCTGAGATACTTAATAGCTATATGACCCCAGACATGTCACTTAACCTCTGTCTGGTTCAGTATTTGTATTTTCATCTGTACAATCGGGATAATAATAACATCTACTTCCCAGGGCTGTTATGATGTTACATAATACTTGTAAAGCACTTTTTTTTTTTAGTGAGGCAATTGGGGTTAAGTGACTTGCCCAGGGTCACACAGCTAGTAAGTGTTAAGTGTCTGAGGCTGGATTTGAACCCAGGTACTCCTGACTCTAGGGCTGGTGCTCTATCCACTGTGCCACCTAGCTGCCCCTGTAAAACACTTTTAAAATTATGAAGTACTATATCCATGCTTATTCTTGTTGTTATCACTATTAATATGTATTATATCTATAAACAGCTATTGTTTATAGAAGCATCATGGTGGGGGAAGCTAGATGGTGCAGTGGATAAAGCACCGACCCTGGATTCAAGAGAACCTGAGTTCAAATCCAGCCTCAGACACTTGACACGTACTAGCTGTGTGACCCTGGGCAAGTCACTTAACCCTCATTGCCCTGCAAAAAACCCCAAACAAACAAACAAATAGAAGCATCATGGCACAGTAGAAATATTTTATGATTTGCTATGCAGGCAGCTTGAATTCTAATCCCATCTCAGCAATTATCTTTGTTGGGTGACTGTGCACAAATTGCTTAACCTCTCTGAGCGTCAATTTACTTTTCTGTAAAATGAAAGGGTTGGGGGGGCAGCTAGGTGGCGCAGTGGATAAAACACAGGCCCTGGATTCAGGAGGACCTGAGTTCAAATACAGCCTCAGACACTTGATACTTACTAGCTGGGTGACCCTAGGCAAGTCACTATTGCCCTGCAAAAAAAAAAAAGAAAAAAAGAAAAAAGTGAAAGTGTTAGGTAAGGTGATCTTTAAGATTTATCCCAGCTTGAAAATTCTGTGGTTTATATGCGGAGATGGAAGTCAGAGGACATTTTTTTAGCAGCTCATATACATGAGCTATGGTTCAGTCTATGGTTTTATATCTTCAGATTTTATCATTTTGTTCCCAATTATCAGTGAAAGGAATTACTAGCAGATCAGAAATAAAGACGTCTCTTGATTTAAATCCCTTTACTGAGGATATTATAGTAGATAAAGTAAACAAAATTAGTTCCCTATGTTCTTTGTAGAAATAAAAATTAAAAAAAAAAATCTCTGATGTATATAGCCAAAAATGGTACCCTGGAATGCCATGTTTCATTTGGAAAGAAATATTCATATAATTTTTTTCCTGACTTTAAATTATGGTCAGAAAAGTGGACAGTGTTCCACCTGGAGTCAGGAAGACTTTAGTTCGAATCCTGTCTCAGACACTTACAATTTAGATAATCCTAGATAAGGCATTTAATCTCTCTCAGCCTTAATTTCATTATCTGTAAAATGAGGATAATAATATCACCAATATAACAGTGTTATTATGAGATAACATATGTAAAATGATTTGCAAACATTAAAGCTTAATGTATGATTTAGACATAAAGTGTGATATCATAAGCAAATTACTAGATTATGGAAGAAATTACCTGTCACATCTGTGGAAAGAGGAAGACTTAATGAACAAACAAGAGATAGAGAGGCTCATAGGAGGTAAAATGGGTAATTTAAATTTCTTAAAATTAAAAAGGTTTTGTGCAAACAAAACCAAGGTAGCCAAAATTAGAAGGAAGGCAGGAAACTGGGAAGAATTTTTTTCAGCAAGTTTCTCTAATAAAGGTTTCATTTCTAAAATATATAGGGAACTGAGCCAGATTTAGGAGAACAAGAGCCATTCTCCAATTGATAAATTATCAGGGGATATGAACAGGAGTTTAAAGAGGAAGAAATCAAAGCTATGAATAGTCATATGAAAAAATGCTCTAAATCACTAAAAGAGAAATACATATTAAAACAACTCTGAAGTACTACTTCATACCCATCAGATTAGCTAAGGTAATAGAAAAGGAAATGACAAATGTTGTAGGGGATGTAGGAAAATAGATAAACTAATATACTTTTTTGGGGAGGGCAATTAGGGTTAAATGACTTGCCCAGGGTCACACAGCTAGTAAGTGTCAAGTGTCTAAGCCAGATTTGAACTCAGTTCTTCTTGAATCCAGGGCCAGTGCTTTATCCACTGTGCCACCTAGCTTCCCCTACACTAATATACTTCTGGTGGATATGCACTAGTATAACCCTTCTGGAAAGTAATTTGGAACTATGCCCCCCAAACTATTAAAATATGCATACCCTTTGATCCAGTAATGCCTCTACTAGTTCTATATTCCTAAGCAATTGAAGAAAAAAGGAAAAGGAACCATATGTACAAAAATATTTATGGTGACCCTTTTTGTGGGGGAAAGAATTGGAAACTGAGAGGAAGCCCATCAATTGGGGAATGACTGAACAAATTATGGTCTTTGAATGTGATAGAATATTATTGTGCTATAAGAAATGATGAAGGGGATGATTTCAGAAAAAATGGGAAGACATGAACTGATGCCAAGTGAAGTGAGCAGAACCAGGAGAGCCATTTACATGATAGCAGCAATATAGTAAAGTTAATCAACTGTGAAAGACTTAGTGACTGATCAATATAATGATCCATCACAACTCCAAAAGACTCATGATGTAACATATGCTGTCCACCTCCAGATAGAAAACTGATAAACGCAGAGAGTATATTGAAGTATTTTCCTTTCTTTTTATTGCTTAAAAAAAAAAAACCAAACATGCCTAATGTGGATATTTGTTTTATGTGACTTCAAATTTGTAATTTTGTATTTTAAATTTTGTATTTCTTGCCTTCCCAGTGAGTGGGGGAAGGAGTGGGAAGAGAGGGAGAGAATTTGGAACTGAAAATAAAATTCAACAAAAAATAAAAAATAGAGAAGTTTCCCCAAAAAAGCTCAATATAAATGCTAGCAAAATTGAGATGTCTACCTTTACTGAGTGTATTTTAGCTTTTACATCATGATGTGTGTATAATATAGCCATGCATATCTTGTTGTTGTTTGTCCTTTGGTTTTTTTTTTTTTTTGCGGGGCAATGGGGGTTAAGTGACTTGCCCAGGGTCACACAGCTAGTAAGTGTCAAGTGTCTGAGGCCGGATTTGAACTCAGGTCCTCCTGAATCCAGGGCCGGTGCTTTATCCACTGCGCCACCTAGCTGCCCCTGTCCTTTGTTCTTGAACAGGACCATGACCATGTCATGACATGCACTGAATTGGATTTAAGTGAGGAAAGGCTGTGCAAAATCACCAGCCTCACTTTCTCCTCCAGAATCATCTGGGTCCAGTGGCAAGATATATTATCAGGATGACTGGAGATGCTCCAGGATGTTCAAGGCAATTGGGGTTAAGTGATTTGACCAGGGTCACACAGCTGAGGTCACAGTGTCTGAGGTCAGATGTGAACTGAGGTCTTCTCATCTTAAGGGCCAGTGCTCTATCTGCTGCGCCACCCAGCTGCATGTAATTAAATGGTCAAGGCTTAAAGTCATTGGGCAGTCTAAGTAAAAAAATTACTATTAAAAAACTTTTCATGAGTATGGCTTCCCATTGTATATTAAATTAAAAAAATTTAAAATATTAAGCTGGCCTTTTAAGGCCTTGAACCACCTAGTCCTAATTTCCTCTCGGCTTTATTTTCCATTATTCATTTTCATTCCAGTTAAAGTATACTGCTGGTTTCCTGAACATACTATATGCTTTCTCACTTCTGTACCCATTGCCTGCAATTTCTTTTTTTTTTTTTTAATCTTTTTTTTTTTTTTAGTGAGGCAATTGGGGTTAAGTGACTTGCCCAGGGTCACACAGCTAGTAAGTGTTGAGTGTCTGAGGTCAGATTTGAACTCAGGTACTCCTGACTCCAGGGCTGGTGCTCTATCCACTGAGCCACCTAGCTGCCCCTGCAATTTCTTTTATCCCTATCACCAATAGCCCAATTTTTACTCATGCTTTACGGATCATTTCAAATATTACTTCTTCCATTAAGTCTTCCAGTATACATTCTTTCGTTCCCTCTCTGAACTCCCAACCACACTCAATGCACTTTCTTTCTCTGCTGTGTAGGAACCATTTTGGAAGAAAGCTTCTACATACACCAAAACATTTATAGTAGTACTTTTTGGATAGCAAAGAATTGGAAATAAAGCAGATGCCCATTGAGAAATCTGAAGGTTCTGGCACCAATGGAAGGAGTGGAGCAGCAGGATTGCTACCTGGAGCTAGGGATGGTGACTGAACATGGATGAATTGGAGGGGGCAGGAGGGAAGTGTCTGGGAGAAGGGCCCTTGGTACACAAAGTTCCAGTGTGAATTGTGAAATATCAGGGCTTTATAGGAATATAATACTTATCATCAATGTGGTTTAGAAAGAAAAATGTGGTCTATAGGCACTTCGATTTATAATTGTTCTACGTAACCAATGAATCTGTTACCAAACCCAGGTAGGCACTATAATATGGAACAGAATTAGCAATCTCCTGGAATCTTTCTAAAAGTAGTATTTAAAAAAGAAATGTTATGGCACTTTATGCATTGAAATAATTGATCTAAATGTAAATAGTTGTCAAGTAGGTTTTGTTATTGTTTAGTCATTTCAGTCATGTCTGACTCTTCATGACCCCTTTGGGGGGGAGTTTTCTTTTTTAAATCATAAAAGTATTTTATTATTTTCCAGTTACATGTAAAGATAATTTTCAACATTTGTTTTCATAAGATTTTTAGTTCCTAACTTTTCTCCCCTGTTCCTTTCCCTCCTCTCTCCTCAAGACAGAAAGCAATCTGATATAGGTTATATATGTACAATCACATTAAACATATTTCCGCATTAGTCATGTTGTGAAAGAAGAATCAGAACAAAAGGGAAAAACCTCAAAAACCAAAAAAAAAGTAGAAATGGTATGGTTCAATCTGCATTCAGAATTCACAGTTCTTTTTTTCTGGATATGGAGAACATTTTCCATCATGAGTTCTTTGGCATTATCTTGGATCATTGTATTGCTGAGAAGAGCTAAGTCTATCACAGTTGATCATCACATAATGTTGTTATTACTGTGTACAGTGTTCATGTGGTTCTGCTCACTTCACTGAGCATCAGTCCACTTAAGTTTTTCTGGATTTTCTGAAGTCTGTCTGCTCATCATTTCTTATAGAACAATAGTATTCCACTACATTAATATACCACAACTTGTTCAGCCATTCTTGGGGGAGTTTTCTTGGCAGAGATACTGTAGTAGTTTGACATTTCCTTCTCTAGATCATTTCAAAGAGGAGGAAACTGAGGCAAACAGGGTTAAGCGACTTGTCCAGGGTCACACAGCTACTAAGTGTCTAAGGCTGAATTTGAACTCAGGGAAGTGAGTCTTCCTGACTCTAGGGCCAGTGCTCTTTGCAATGTACCACCTAGCTGCTCTCAAGCAATATTGGTATTTTAAATTTTGTTTCTAATTGATTTCTTCTTCTTTTTTTTCTAATTGATTTTTTTGGGGTGAGGCAATTGGGGTTACTGACTTGCCCAGGGTCACACAACTAGTAAGTGTTAAGTGTCTGAGGCTGGATTTGAACTTGGGTCCTCCTGAATCCAGGGCTGCTGCTCTATCCACTGTGCCACCTAGCTGCCCCTCTAATTGATTTTTCTTTCTTTCTTTTTTTTTTCTTTTTTAAATTTTTTATTTTTAGTGAGGCAATTGGGGTTAAGTGACTTGCCCAGGGTCACACAGCCAGTAAGTGTTAAGTGTCTGAGGCCAGATTTGAACTCAGGTACTCCTGATTCCAAGGCTGGTGTTCTATCCAGTGCGCCACCTAGCTGCCCCTCTTTTTTTTTTTTTTTTTTTTTTTTTTGTAGAGCAATAAGGGTTAAGTGACTTGCCTGGGGTCACATAGCTAGTAAGTGTCAAGTGTCTGAGGCTGGATTTGAACTCAGGTCCTCCTGAATCCAGGGCTGGTGCTTTATCCACTCGGCCACCTAGCTGCCCCCCTCTTATTGATTTTTTTTATTCCTCTAATTGATTTTTATTTTATTTTAATTAATTAATTAAATTTTTTTTGGTGTGAGGCAATTGGGGTTAAGTGACTTGCCCAGGGTCACACAGCCAGTAAGTGTTAAGTGTCTGAGGCCAGATTTGAACTCAGGTCCTACTGACTCCAGGGCCGGTGCTCTATTCACGGTGCCATCTAGCTGCCCCTCCTATAATTGATTTTTAAAAAATTTCTGAGGGACTTAAAAACTATTAGGTGCCATTGAAGGTCTTATTTTTAAGTTTTCATGGACAAGTGATTTTATTATTGTTTAAAAGAGGCTCACTCAGGTACTGCTGACAACTGAAGGCCCTGAGTTAGATGGAAAAAGGACTCCAAATTTTCACTTAGATCATTATCTTACATAAAATTCAGAAACAAATAACCTTCAACCTGCTAATAAATGAATAAAATGTTAGGGTTACAGGCTTTAAAGCTTGAAGGAATATTAGAATTCATTTAGTCCAATCCTTCATTTTAAAGAAACTCCTAATAATTAGCCTTTATAAAGCACTTTGGGGGTTTGCAAAGCACTTTGCATACGTTACCTCATTTGCCGAGTTTGCAGTGTTGTGTAATTGAACACTTTTAGCTCAGCTTCATTTGCCTGTAAATGATAATAACTCACATTTCATTGTATAGTAAGTTACTAGGCAACTCTGTGATCAGAAATATAACTAAGGTGGAGCTGACTGGGGCCTGAACCCCAGGCATACAAAGTTGAGAGGGCACAAACATCTTTAAAAATGATTTTAGAAGACTGCAAAGTCTTTAAATTGGTCATATTTACATGTTGGCAAGACTTTCACTACTTCAGCAGCACAGAAGCTGGTTGGCAAGAATAAGCTACCAGAAGGCATACTTCTTTGGCACCCTACAAAAGAGGTCTGTGCCTCCTGTTCTCTGGATTACTGGTAGAGATCTCAAAGTATCCCAGAGTTTTTATCTACCTTTCGCTCATAAAGCGATGTTGCTGGGTCCTTACCACTATGGTTAATTTGAAGTTGAAATTAGTGCTTGCCTCAGGGTCCAAGACCACTAATTAAGCCTTTGCTGTGAAATAGATACTTTTCTTTTCTGTTCTTTTTTTTTTTTTTTTGGCCAGGCAATGGTGGGTAAGTGACTTGCCCAGGGTCACACAGCTAGTATGGGTCAAGTCTCTGGGTCCAGATTTGAACTCAGGTCCTCCTGAAACCAGGGCTGGTGCTTTATCCACTAAGCCATCTAGCTGCCCCAGATACTTTTCTTCAGTTGTGTCTGACTCCTCATGACACCATTTGGGGTTTTCTTGGCAAAGAAAATTTCCTCTCCAGCTCATTTTACAGATGAGGAACTGAGGCAAACAGGGTTAAAGTGACTATCCCAGGGCCACATAGCTAGTAAGTGTATAAGGCCAGATTTGAACTTATGAAGATGAGTCTTTCTGATTCTAAGTCCCATGCTCTATCCATGGCGCCACCTAGCTGTCCCTTGTGAAGTAGACAATGAGAGGATTATTATTCCCAGTTTATCACTGGAGAAACAAACTCAAGGGTGATGCCCACAAGTCACAGAGTTAATAGGTTTTGAAGCCAGCATTCAGACTAGGGTATACTGATGATAGGTTTAACAATTTCTACTATACCAAGCTGTCCCTTCACGAACAAATGAGATGATTCATTTAATTCATGTTTATTAAAAATAAGCACTTCACTTGGTACTCATTGAACATGTGACTCCAGCCTCATGAAGATATGTTCTAATGTCGAACAAGACAGGTGTTAAATAGACAAAATAATTCAATAGAACATGAGATAAAGCACTGAGATAAATGGTAGCTGTATAATTCTATGTACTTAGTGCTTTTAATATCATAAAACAAACAGCTGTTTTAATGTAACACATGCTCTGGTTTTTTATTTCGCCCATGTATCTTATCATGTTTCATTGTAATATAATCCTTGTGAACTCTAACTTGTTCATACTTGGGATTCATTTAAGCACCATGGTAGTCTGGACCAATACCCTGTCCTTGTTTTCTTTCATATGTGTCAAGAATAAAATATTGGGTATTTCTGTCTGTTTTTCTTTGATACAAGCAAGGAATTCATTTTGAGGAGGGAAGACACTCCTTCCTCAGTGGCAGGTGAGGGTGTTTCTAAACATAATTGTGGTATAAAATACAGGCACCAATTGAAGTTATTTATTTAAAAAAACCCACCACATTAACAAAGTCAGCCAATAATCTACATGTTTATTGGTTTTCCACTAGCCACTGACAAGCAAGCATCTTACAAAGCAGCTAAATCAGGGAGTCATTATTAGCACTTAAAAAAAAAGTCTCTTCACAATTGGATGATTATAACTTTGCCCTGCCTTTTTAAGTAGGATTCATTTTGTTATATTTTAATTTATACACAACTTTCCTGGAATAAGGGTACTGTACAAAATGGGGCAGACTTGTAAAAGTCTAGACTTTGCCCTATATAGAACTTATACTTAGGAAATGAATAAAAGATTTCATCAGGGAATCTATTAAGTAGCTATAAATTGCCAAACCTGACATTCCTTTTAAAGTTCTGAAGGAAAATGTGCCTTCTTAAGTGCTAAAACTTGCCTTGCTATTTATAAATGATAGGAAAATAGTAAAAATTAAAGTGGCAAAATGAAAGAAATGATATGTAATTCACAATGCTACAGGAATATATCAATAATAAAAGTTATTATTTATATAATGCTATGTTACATATTAGCATGCTAGGCACTGTGCTAAGCATTTTACAATTATTATCTTATTTGATGCTCACAACAACCCTGGGAGGTAGGTGCTATTATAATTCTCATTTTACAGATGAGGAAACTGAGGCAAACAGAAATTAAGTGATTTGGCTAGGGTCACACAGTTAGTAGGGGTGTGAGGCTAGATTTGAGCTCAAGTTTCTTGACTCCAGATCTGGCAGTCTGATGTGCTACAGCCTGGGATTCAAGAGAATATTGTAATGAGGTCCATTAGTAAAATCTCTAGTAATAATTTTACACTGTAAGGTTAGATAAAAGAAGTAACATAAAGGAAATTTTTTGTTGTTGTACAGAAATGAAATGGACTAGATTCTTATGCATTTCTGAAAATTGTTTTTTTAAACAGCTTTTATGTGAGATGGGACAGTTAAGTGGCACAGTGGGTAGAATGCATAGAGTTAGGAGGACCTGAGTTCAAATGTGGCCTCAGACACTTACCAGCTGTATGACCCGGGATAAGTCACTTAACCTTGTTTGCCTCAGTTTCTTTATCTGTAAAATGAGCTGGAGAAGGAAAGGGCAAACCACTCCAGTATTTTCGCCAAGAAAACCCACCCAAAAGGGATCATGAAGAGTCAGACATGACAGAAAAACTACTGAACAACAACAACAATTATCTGAGATATTTAGTACTGCAAAAGATAGGAGTAACCTGCTGTGGTCTCTTTCTGCTCTGGGATTCCAGTATTATTATTCAGTAATTTCCCTCTAACCTCAATTTATGATCTTAGTGTCAAGAAAAACTTTTAAATATACCTCTAGACAAAATAATCCACTATCTCTGAAGTACAATCATTGTTTCAAGGTTGGCTGAAAATATGCCTGCGTGGATACTTCAATAAACATTTATTAAGTGCCTAACAGATGCAAGGTATTGAAGTAGGCCCTAGACTAAAAATAAATAGTACCTGCCCTCAAGGAGCTTACATTTTTTTTTTTTTGCGGGGCAATGGGGCTTAAGTGACTTGCCCAGGGTCACACAGCTAGTAAGTGTCAAGTGTCTGAGGTCAGATTTGAACTCGGGTACTCCTGAATCCAGGGCCGATGCTTTATCCACTGCACCACCTAGCTGCCCCAAGGAGCTTACATTTTAATAGGGGTGGGGAGAGAAAACATGTATCATATACAGGTAACTCAATACAAATATATACCAGGTAAATACAGGCTAATTTCAGGAAAGAGGTACTAATAACTTGGTGGCAGGAGGCAGCAGGAAAGGCCTCCCCATTAGAATGCTTGCTTCTGGAGGGGAATGATTTTATTGTTGTTGGGTTTTTTATGTTTCCTAGTGCATAGTACAGGGCCTGGCACTAAGTAAGAGTTTAATCAATTCTTGTCGACTGATTAATTGAGATCTGTAGGTGGCACTAGAGGTAAGCCTTGAAAGTAGAAATATTAAGATGAAGACAGGAAATGTTCAGTTGTTTCAGTTGTATCCAACTCTATGTGAGCTCATTTGGAGTTTTCTTGGCAAAGATACTGGTTTATCATTTCCCTCTCCAGCTCATTTTACAGCTGAGGAAACTGAGGCAAACAGGGTTGGGTAACTTGCCCACGGTCTGAAGCCAGAATTGAACTTATGAAGATGAGTCTTCCTGACTCCAGGTCTGGCACTCTATCCATTGTGCCACTTAGCTGCAATGAAGTGAGGAAATGATCATTCTAAAAAAAACCATTCTAAATACAGGCACAGCTTGTGTAAAGGTAGGAGATGGGAAGTAATGCAAGAGAAACAGCAAGCAGACCAGTTTGACTGTAATATAAGGAGCGCTTGAAGAAGAGTGATGTGAAACCAGCCTGGAAAGAGAGGCTGGTGCCAGCCTGAGGAGACCTTTAAATGCCAACTGGAGAAATTTGTATTTTATCCTGGAGGCAATGGGATGCTTGATATTGACTGGATTTAAGAGAGGTGAAGGGAATTTTGCATGTGTGTGTGTGTGTGTGTGTGTGTGTGTCCATTTTACATATTTCTTGTTAATATTTCATGCCATCACTATGGAGATGTCTAATTCGAACCAAGGAGAAAAACCCCTCTCTTTTAAAATCAATAATTCTCCAACTTTTCATGTCAAAATCCTCTCTTGGTTCTTAGAAGACATTTAGGGCCTTCTACCCTGACACCTATGCCCATGTTCTTTTTCATGGTGGACCTTTGGAGAAAGTCTCAAGTAAAGGAAACTTTTCTTAGTTAGTAGTTATGTTAGTGAAGTTTTGACTGTAGTTATTTTACACCTGTGCTTCTTATATTCAAATTGAGAGCCCACCCTTTTCCTTCTAGCAAAGCCTTGGACTTGGCTGGCTGGCTCCCCCTTCTGGTTTCTTACTGTTACCACCTCTTCACCACAGCCTGTGGAAAAGTTTGGAGTGTTCTCCCTTTGTCTTTTATTTAGCTTTGCCTGCAACTCATCTTTAGGTTATTTCTTCATTAAAAGGATTTACAACTAGGTACTAAGTATTATTTGCTTCCATTAGGGATGCTTTACTCATGCCCATGAGGGATTTTATGGAGGACTTTAAAAATGCATTTCGAGGTGTAGCTAGGTGGTACAGTGGATAAAGCACAGGCCCTGGATTCAGGAGGACCTGAGTTCAAAATTCATCCTTAGACACTTGAAACTTACTAGATGTGTGACCCTGGGCAAGTCACTTAACCCTCATTGCCCTGCCTATATATATATATATATATATATATATATATATATATATATATATATATATATATATATATATATTTCGAGAGGATTCTGGGAAGATAGCAGAATGGGTCAGAAAATTTCAGGCTTCCCAGATTTTCCCAACAAACAAGACAGAACATCACCTCAAAGTGAACATAGAGCAGTAGAAATAAATAAAAGTTGGGGCAAAGCAGTTGTCCTCCTAAGACAACCTGAGAGGACCTCATGTAAGACCCTACTTTCAGAGGTGAAGGGGTTAAGAGCAAATACCTCCAGACAGATTCTTCTGAATCAATAAATGAGAAACCCTGGAAGACAGCTGGATCCTGGAGGTAGCCTCACTTTGCAGAAAGTGTGGGGATTGAACAGCTGAGTGGGGGAGGATTGTTTTGGGATGCCAGGCCCATCTGTGTTGACTAATCCCCAGCTGCAGCTGTGGGTGAGTACAGTAGCAGAGGGGTAGGCACCTTGTTGGCTGTGAGCACTTGAGAACTGAGTCCCTGGTTTTGGCTCCAGGGTAAAGGGGAAGAGCTGAAGTTTGCAGCAGCTGGAGGTACCTTAAGGGGCAAGAACATTTGCAGGACAGTGTGACTGGAGGCCCTAGCCATGGCTTGGGGGTGGAGAGGAGTGCCCAAGATTAGAACCCCAGAAAAAGCTCAGAAAATAGTAGTAAAGAAGACCTGAGGCCTGGGGCACAATTCCCCATGCCCCAGGACTAGAGTAGATTACAATAATAACCTGCTAAAATATAATAAAACAAATATAAAAATAAAAATGAGTAAGCAAAGGAGAAAGAACTGAGCCATAGACAGCTACTATGGGGGTAGGGAAGATCTGGATTCATCTTCAGAGGAAGATAGTGAAGTTGAAAATCCACTCCTAATTCAAAGAGAAATGTCAAATGGTCCCAAGACCAAAAATAGTTCTTAGAGGAACTTAAAAAGGACTTTGAATATTGAATAAGAGAGATTGAGGAAAAATTAGGGAAAAAAATAAGAGCAATTCAAGAAAATAAAGAAAATTGTGAAAAGAAAGTCAACCAACTTGAAAAAGAGATCCAGGAATTTAAGGAAGAAAATAAGTCCTTAAAAACTAGAATTGGGCAAGGGAAAGATAATGACAATATAAAGCACCAAGAAATAATAAAACAAAATTAAAAGAGTGAAAAAATAGAAGGGCATGTGAAACATCTTATTAGAAAAACACCTGATCTACTTGCATGAACTAATGATGAGTGAGATGAGCAGAACTGGAAGAACATTGTACACAGTATCATCAACATTGTGTGTTGATCTACTGTGATGGACTGGATTCTTCTCACCAATGCAATGGTACAGAAGAGTTCCAGGGGACTCATGATGGAAGGGGATCTCCAAATCCAGAAATAAAAAGAACTGTGGAGTAGAGAGGATGATTGAACCATACTATTTCTTTTGCTTTTGGTTTTTCTCTTTTGAGGTTTTTCCTCATTGCTCTGATTCTTCTCTTATAACATGACTGATGCAGAAATATGTTTAAAGTTATTATGTATATATATAACCTATGTCAGATTACTTGCTGTCTGGGGGGGGGGAGGGAGGGAGAAAAATCTGAAATTGGAAAGCTTGTATAAGCAAATGTTGAGAACTGTTTTTGCATGTAACTGGAAAAAAATAATATACTTTTATCAGAAAAAAAGAAAAATACCTGATCTGGCAAAGAATTGGAAATGGAAGGAATGCCCATCAATTCAAGAATGGCTGAACAAGTTATGGTATAAGAATGTAATGGAATACTATTGTGCTATAAGAAGTGATGAGCAGGCAGATTTCAGAAAAACCTGGAAAGACGTAAGTGGACTGATGCCAAATGAAGGGAGCAGAACCAAGAGAATGTTGTACACAGTAACAGCAACATTGTGCAAAGATCAACTGTGATAAGCTTAGCTCTTCTCAGCAATACAATGATCCAAGACAATTCCAAAGAATTCATAATGGAAAATGCTCTCCACATCCAGAAGAAAGAACTGTGGAATCTGAATAAAGATTGAACCATACTATTTCTACTATTTTTTTGGTTTTTCTTTTTTTTTCTTTTTTTGGTATTTCCCTTTTGTTCTGATTCTTCTTTCATAACACAACTAATACAGAAATATGTTTAATGTGATTGTACATATATAACCTACATCAGATTGCTTTTGGTCTTGGGGAGGGGGGAGAAAAGGGAGGAAGGGAGAAAAATTTGGAACTCAAAATCTTATCAAAACAAGTGTTGAGGGGCAGCTAGGTGGCGCAGTGGAATCTGGCCTCAGACACTTGACATTAGTTATATGACCCTGGGCAAGTCACTTAACCCTCATTGCCCCACTACACCCCCCAAAAATGTTGAAAACTATCTTTACATGTAACTGGAAAATAATAAAATACTTTTAAGATAAAAAACACACCTAAGGGGTATAAAGCTGTGCATACCCTTTGACCCAGCAATACCACATTTGGGTCTTTTCCCCAAAGAGATCATAAAAAATATTTATAGCTGTTCTTTTTGTGGTGGCAAGGAATTGGAAATTGAGGGGCTGCCCATCAATTGGGGAATGGCTGAACAAGTTGTGGTATATAAATGTAATGGAATTCTATTTTGCTATAAGAAACGATAAGCAGGAGAAGTTCAGAGAAACCTGGAAGGACTTGCATGAACTGATAATGAGTGAGATGAGCAGAACCAGAAGAGCATTGTACACAGTATCATCAACATTATGTGTTGATCAGCTGTGATAGACTAGATTCTTCTCACCAATCCAACGATACAAGAAAATTCCAAAGGACTCATGATGGGAAAGGCTCTCCAAATCTAGAAAAAAAAAAAGAACTGTGGAATATGGATGTTGATTGAGCCATACTGTTTCTTTTGGTTTTTGGTGCTGTTGTTTTTCTTTTTTGAGGTTTTTCCTTTTTACTCTGATTCTTCTCTTATAACATGACTAATGCAGAAATATGTTTAATGTTATATATATATATATATATATATATATATATATCAGATCACCTCCTGTCTAGGGGAGTGGGGAGGGAGGGAGAAAAATTTGAAATTGGAAATCTTATAAAAACAAATGTTGAAAACTATCTCTACATGTAACTGGAAAATAATAAAATACTTTTATTAAAAAAAACCACACATGATCTGGGGAGCAGATTGAGGAGAGACAGTATAAGAATTGTTGGACTACCTGTAAGTTGCAACCAAAAAAGAGCTTGATACAATTTGACAAAAAATTATTAAGGAAAATTGCTCTGAAGTTGTAGAATAAGAAGTCAAAGTAGAAATAGAAAAAGTCTACCTATTTCCACCTGAAAGAAATCCTAGGATGAAAGCTTAAAGGAATATCATAGCCAAGTTTCAAAGCTAGCAGATTAAGGAGAAAATACTACAAGCAACAAGAAAAAAATTAAATACTATAAAGCTACAATCAGGATCACACAAGACCTATCAGCTTCTACATTAAAAGACTATAGGTCTTGGAACATAATGCTTTGAAGAGCAAAAGATCTGGGATTGCAACTAAAAACAACTAACCCAGAAAAGATGAGTATAATCCTTAAAGAAAAAAAAATGTTTAATGAAGTGAAAGACTTTAAGTTATTGGTGACAAAAAGACAAGAACTCAATGGAAATTTTGATATTAAGATTCAGGAGAAACAAGGTAAACATTAAAGACTGCTTATAAGGGACTTAATAAGGGCAAAGTGTTTCCTTCTTATATGTGAAAATATTATAAGTACTTTTAAGTCTGTCATTACTTGGGTAGTTTGAAAGAAAGACAGGCTGAATTGAGTATGATGGGTTGATTAAAAAAATAAAACTGTGTAGGGAGAGGTAAAAAGGAGCAATTATCTCATACAAATGAGGAGTGAAAGGAAGAACTCATATGGAAGAAGCAAGTGGGAGTGGAGGACTGGTAGTGCTGGAACCTTACTCTCATGGGAACTGGATTAAAGAGGGAACAACAAATACATCTAGAAGTATAGAAAATACTTCTAAATTCATGAAGAAATAATAATAATGAATAATTTTAATAATAATAAAGAAATAAGAGGGCAAGGGGATAGGATAAGGGAGGGATTTTTAGAAAGGTGTGTAGATTAAGAATTAGGAGGGTGAAGGATAAGGGAGGTACTTAGAGAGGTGGGTAGATTAAGGACTAGAAGGGCAAGGTGGTAGTGGTTAGAAGTAAATTAGACCCAGAGGAGGGTTAGGGTAAACAGGGTGAGAAGGATAAACAATGAGGAAAAATAGGATGGAGGGAAATATACAACTAGCAATTATAACTTTGAATGTGAATGGGATGAATTTACCGATAAAATGGAAACAGCAGAATGGATTAAAAACTAGAATCCTACAGTATCTTGTTTACAAGAAAAACAATTTAAAATGAGAAATACAGAGTTAAAATAAAGGGTTAGAGTAGAATTTATGATGCGTCAGCTGATTGGATTAAAGTAGGGGCAGCAATCATGATCTCAGGTGAAGGTAAAGTTAAATAGATTTAATTAAAAGAGATAAACTGGGAAACTATACTATGTGTCACCAATATTATTCAGTATTGTTTTAGAAATACTAGCAATAACAATAAGAGAATAAAAATAAATTGAAGGAAGTAGAATGAGAAAAGAGGTAGTAAACTATCTTTTTGTAGGTGATATAATGATATATTTGGAAAATCCTAAAGATTCAACTAAAAATTAATTAAAACAAGTAATAACTTTAGAAAAATATTAGGATGTAAAATAAACCCACATAAATTATCGGCATTTTTATATATCACCAGCAAAACCCTGCAGGAAGAAATAGCAAGAGATATCCCATTTAAAATAACTGTAGACAATATAAAAATACCTGAGTATATCTGCTAAAACAGACCCCAGAACTATATGAACATAATTATAAAACAATCTTTATACAACTAAAGTCAGATGTAAATAATTGGAGAAATATTAATTGTTTATAGGTAGGTAAAGTCAAAATAATAAAAATGATAACTTTACCTAACATCTTTTTGAAAAGAGGGGAGATCACTGAATCTCTCCAAGATATGTTTTTTTTTTGTTTGTTTTTTACGGGGCAATGGGGTTAAGTGACTTGCCCAGGGTCACACAGCTAGTAAGTGTCAAGTGTCTGAGGCTGGATTTGAACTCAGGAACTCCTGAATCCAGGGCCAGTGCTTTATCCACTGTGCCACCTAGCCACCCCAAGATATGTTATTAATAATTATATTTCACTGAAATGTTTAGAGAGTTTAAAAGATCACATAGTAGTAAGGAGAGTGAGGATTTGAACCCAGACTCTCTAACTCTAAATCTAGTCCTTTTTCCATGTTACATCTCCTCTTGGAGACCACAATCTAGTTTACCAAGTTGAAGTTCTGCCTTCTTCATCCTTTTGAGGTGTATGGGTGCAGGAGACTAGTATTTTTATATGATATTTCCCCCTCTATTACATATTAAGACAATATTTTTAACATTAAAGAAAGTTTTGAGTTCCAAATTCTATCTTTCCTTCTCTCTCTCTCCTCCTCACTCACTGAGATGGTAAGCAATCTCATATAGGTTGTGCATTTTTAATAATTTTCATATTGTAAATATGTAAAACATTTTCATATTGGTCATTTTATACAAGAAGACAAATTAAAAAGAAAGAAAGAAAGTGAAAAATAGCATGCTTCAGTCTGTATTCAGACAGTATCAGGTCTTTCTCTAGAGGCAGATAGCATACTTTATCTTGAATCCTTTGGGATTATGTTGGATCATTGTATTGCTGAGGATAGCTAAGTTGTTCACAGTTCTTCATCATACAATATTGCTGTTACCGTTTACAACATTCTCCTCACTTCACTTTGCATCAGTTCATACAAATCTTAGGAGACTAGTATCACAATGCCTACTATGACTCTGGGGCTTCGGATAATTCACTTACCTTCTAAAAGTTTCAGTTTTCTCATCTCTAAAGTGGGGGAGATGGTGTAGATCATCTCTAGGGTCCCTTCCAGCTCTAAAATTCCATTATTTACTTCTGTATCTTAGTAAATTTTGGATTAGCATTTTGTATTAGCAGTCAAGAGATCTGGGTCCTAGTGTTCTAAAACATGCTAGGTCTGATCTTAAACAAGTAGC
Organism: Dromiciops gliroides; assembly: GCF_019393635.1. Lineage (NCBI taxonomy): Eukaryota > Metazoa > Chordata > Mammalia > Microbiotheria > Microbiotheriidae > Dromiciops > Dromiciops gliroides. The sequence continues at coordinate 341,026,519 of NC_057864.1, read as the reverse complement.
TTAATTTCTCTGGCCTCAGTATCCTCATCTGTGAAATAATAATATTGACATCCACTCACATTTATGTGGCCACTTAAAGATAGCAAAGCCCTTCACTTACAACACCCTCTGTGAAATTAGTAGTGCATGTATTATAATGCTCATGTTATAGGTGACAAAACAGATTCAACAATCTTGTACTTTTCAAAGCTAGAACCCAGGTCTCCTAACACCAAATATTAGTCTAGGAATCTTGTCCTAGACAGATCTTCCAGTTCCTTCTTCTGAGATTTCACGATCCGGCTAGGTGATACAATGGATAGAGTGCAAGTCTTGAAGTCAGAGAGATCTGAGTTCAAATCTATCCTCAGATCCTCGGTGAGTGTCCCTTAGTAAGTCATTTAACCTCTGCCTGCCTCAAAATTTTCATCTGTAAATTGAGGATAATAATAGCACCTACCACCCAGGGTTGTAGTAGATATGTAGTAAGTGCTTGTTTCCTTCTTTCATTATCTTTATACTGAATTTTCCTCTTGGACCCTTGTTCCAAGCCAGTATTGTCCCAGAATAGTAGTATTTCCAGACTCTCACTCTTTTTTTTTTTTTTGGTGAGGCAACTGGGGTTACGTGACTTCTTCAGGGTCACACAGCTAGTAAGTGTCAAGTGTCTGAGGCTGGATTTGAACTCAGGTCTTCCTGACTCCTGAGCCAGTACTTTAGCTTTCCCAGACCCTCACTCTTGTTTTCCTTCTCTCTTTCCACCAAGAAGCTGACTGTCCTTTGTCATTGGGAAAATCCAACTGAACATACTGTGTAGTTGGCACTGTGCTGGCATTGGGATATAAAAAACAAACAAAAATACACCAGATCCTCAAACTATTGACAATTTGCAGGTGTAATAAGACATATATTCTGATATATTATTATTGTTATTAACACAATATATGATATAAACTTACTGTGGATATGGCACATTGAGCTATGAGATTATTGACAATACTTCTGGCAAAGAGTTTTGTAATGATTGGAATGATGCCACTTGCTGGAGACTTACTGTAGCAAAGCTCCGCCATGAGGAGAAGGTGTCTGAGGGCAAGACATCCAGTTCTTTGGCATCAGGAAGTGACGTTTGCTTGTGGGAGGATGAGGGTGCAAGGCTGGATCTCTCGGTCTCTTTTGTGAGGACTCTGGTGGAGAGTGGAGCTAAAGACGTGCTCTCCCTTTCATAGATAGATGAATCTAGGCCTTTCTCTCTCTCTTTACCAAATTCTTATTCTCCTTAATAAATGCTTAAAAGTCTAACTCTTGCTAAAGCTTATAATTTATTGGCAACCACTCATCAGATATTTTAGACAGACTAGCTAGAATTTTAGCCCCTTACAGTTTAAAAAGGTCATTTATCTTTCTCTCTCCTGGTGATCTCATTTTTCATGTTGGGTTCAGTTATCATCACTATGCAGACTCCCAAATCAATGTAGTCAATTTCCCTCCTGAACTCCACTCCCATATTTGCAACTGTCTACCAAATCTCTTCATTTGGATGTAATGAGGCATCTCAAATTCAACATGTTCAAAAAAGAACATAATATATTTTCTCCAAAATACATCCTTTCTTTAAACTTTTCTATTTCTGTTTGTGGCACCACCATCCTTCCTTCTACTCACCCAGGTTCACAATCTTAAAATTATTCTCTTCCTTACTTTCTCTATCCAGTTTATTGCCAACTCCTGTCAACCTGACCTCTACATCATCCCTGGAATTTGTCCTCTCCTCTCCAGATAGCCTCTACTCTAGTTCGGGTCATTATCATCTCTCCCCTGGACCACTGTAATGGTCTTCAAATTGGCCTTTCAGCCTTCAGGCTCTCCTATCTCCACATGACTGTCAGATTTGTATTCCTAAACATAGCTATATGGCTATGCTGTCCCTTTCTCTCACACACACACTCACTCAATAACCTTCAATATCTTTCTATTGTTTCTAGGACAAAACAAATTCCTCACCCCAGCGTTTAAAGCCTTCCACAATTGGGAGTCCATCTACCTTTCCAATTATTTCATTTTACTCACCTTTAGGTATTGCCTATTCCAGTTGAACTGACTTACTACCAGTTTGCCTTAGGAAACACTTTATCTCTGGCCTCAGTATCTTTGTACAAGTGCCCTCTCCCCATATCTGAAATGAGAATCCTCTTTACCTCTACTCTCTAGAAGGACTTTAATGATCTGGTGCCAGCTTTTATAACACATCTTTCTTATCCACTTGTAGTTAGCATTCTCCTGCTCTTAAAATTAGTTTGTATTTCTTTGCACATTATATATTTGGTACTTATTTACTCATGTATACATTATATTATATTGTGTGTACAATACAATAGTATGTATTGTAATGCATATTATTATATCCGACCCCTCTTTCTATCACCATAGGTTCCTAATAATTGTTTGTTGAATTGAAAGGGGAGAATTAGGAAGAGTTAATGGAGGAGATAACATTTTACTAAGCTTTGAAGGAAAGGTAGGATGCCAGTAGATGAAGATTTAGTTCAAGGAGAAAGCAGTTTTGTTGCCCGATGGTGATTTGGAATCATAGAATCACAGAATTTGAGAGTTGGAAGAGTGGTCACTACAGTGGACATCTAGTCTGACCTAGAGATGAAAGGAATCCCCAATGTGGGAAATTATTATTTCTCTCTTGGATTAATTAATTAATTATTCAATCAGAACCAAGATCTGTCGCCTTTTCTACTTCCTCATCCAGAAATCAACCAGTGTTGGAAATCTTAGGCAGAGATTTACTCAGGTCAAGAGCTAATCAGATAGTAAAAGAAATTTTAAGTGTAGGCTGATGGCTGCATTTCTGCTCATCATGTTTACTCAGACAGGCCTGGGAAAATGCTGATCCTCCTTTTTTTTCCAGAGAGGTGATAAGGAAATTGATGAGTCCCTTTGACCAAGATTTGAGTGACCCAAGTCACATACCCTAAGATCTTCCTTGTAATATAGTCCACCCTCTCATTGTAGTATTCATTTTCTCATTAATTGTTAGCCAGTCAGAACGTACTATGTAGTTGGCACTGTGCTGGCATTGGGATACAAAAAACAAACAAAAATACACCTGTATTTGCACCCCTCAGGAACACCTACTCTTCCAAGGGCATATAAACTGTGAGCCTACCACCATGAGGTGGAGAGATGGCCAAATGACCATCCTTTTATTAATAAACTGCTGGCTTATGAATAAAATGATTTAACTACCTAGAAATTATGTGTCTTAGAACCTTTTTAAATGCCACATCACGATAACATATTGAACAAGTGGTTGTTCAGTCTGCTCGAAGACCTCCAAGGAGGAGTCCACTGCCTCTTGAGGCAAGCCATCCCATTTTTGGCTAGCTTTGATTGTTAGGCCATTTCTATTTAGCCTAAATTTACCTCTTTGCAACTTCTACCCATTACTCCTGGTTCTACTCTTTGGGGCCAAAAAGAACAAGTCTAATACCTTTGAATGATAGGCCTTTAAATATTTGAACACAACTCTCATGTCCCTTATTAAGTCTTCTTTTCTCCAGGCTAAAATTGCTTAATTCTTTCAACCACATTTCATATGTTATGAAATCAAGGCCTTTCAGCAGCAACTTGGCTGCCTTTCTCTGGACACTCAAAACTTATCAATGTCCTTAAAAAATCTTGTTCATGAACTGAACACAATATTACAGATGACGTCTGATGAGGGCAGAGTACTCTAGAACTATCACCTCCCTATTCTTGGAAACTATGCCCCTCTTATTGCAGCCCAAGGTCAGCTTAGCTTTTGTGGCTGCCACATCACATTGCTAATTGATATTGAACTTGCACTTCAACTAAAACACTCAGATCTCTTTTAGAACACTTGCTTTCTATCTATACCTCTTCCATCTGATTTTGGGGAGTTCTTTTTTTGTTTTTGGTATCTAAGTGTAATTTGTACCTATCAAATATCACTTTTTTAGATTTAGCCTAATGCTCTATCTAGTCTATCAAATCCTTTTGGATCCTGTCATCCAGTGTGTTAGCTATCCCTCCCAAATTTATGTTATCTGCAAATATGACATCCCATTTATGCTTTATCCAAGTCATTAATAAAAGTGTTACACAGCACAGTACCAAATATGGATCCCTGGGATACTCCATTGGAGATCTCTTGCCCATGTTGACACTGAACCATTAATAACCCTCCTTTGAGTCCAATCATCTATCAGTCCATGTGATTAGATTATTGTCTAATTAATATTTTTCTATTTTCTTTACACAAATAATGAGATGTTTTATCAAAAGCTTTGCTAAAATCTACATAAATTCTAGCATTTCTCTCATCTGCTAGTTTAGTAATATTGTAAAAATGAAATGAGGTTAGTCTGACATGATCTTTTATTGATGGGACCATGCTGGCTCTTTGTAACCACTGATTTCCTTTCTAGATATTTGCCAACCATTTCTTTAATGATCTGGGCTAAATTTTTCCCAAGAATCCAAGTCAAATCAGTAGTTTATAGAAACTCAGTTCTCTTCCATTTTTTGAAAATCAGAACAATTGCCCTTCTCCAATCTTGTGGTACCTCCATTTTCCATGGTGTTTTACATATCCTGACTGAGTGGTTCAGCCATCACAGCTGTCAGTTGTTTTAAGATCTGGGATGCAGTTCATCTTTGGCCAGGTGACTAGAATTCATCAAGATTAGCTAGGTGCTCTCTTACTATCTCCTCATTTATCTTGAGTATCAACTTCCTGTCAGCCATTTTTGTTCTGTCATTTTCAATGTAAAGGCCATTCACCTTTGAACAAAATAAGCACTGAACAGCTCTACCTTCTCTCTGCTGTCATTTATCTTTGAATCACCCTCCTCTAAGTGAATGTCCAAAGCTTCTTTAATCCTCCATTTCCTCCCAATATAAGTAAAAAGACCCTCCTTTTTTTGGTGCGTGCCCTTATCAGCCTCACCACATTTGAGCTTTAGTATTCCTCACACTCCTTTTACAGGACCATACCACATTCTTATTTATTCTCTCTTACCTGGCCTTGTTTCCAATTTCTTTCTATTTCTTTCTTAAATCTAAATTGGTTGGTGAGTTTCCTGTGCATAAACATTTGTCTCTTCGGACAAATCCTATTTTTCCTCTTCCTTGGAACTGCTTACCTTTGTGTCTTCAGAGTTTTATTCTTAAGCATCTCCTATCCCTCCTGGATAGACTTCCCCAAAAACATTTTAGCCTTTGGCATCTCTTCTGTCTTTCCTCTGAACCCACTGACATCTCCCTTCCCCAAATCTATCCTAAGGATCAGACTATACTTCTCCTGTGCATTTCTATCATAAATTCCAGGACAGACTGGTTACTTCCTCACAAAGTCCTCCTCATTTCAGTGCTATCTCTGTTAGTGACAATAAGAACCAGAACAGAATTTCCCTTTGTTGGTTTCTCCACCTTTTGAAAGATAAAATTATCAGTAAGGCAGGTTAAAAATATAACTTCTCTGTTTTTGGCAGAGGAGAACGAGCTTCAGCAAATATGTGGATAATTGAAGTCCTTCATAATGATTATATCATGCTTCTGTTCCAGATTTATGATATTTCCCAAATTATTCATCTACTTCTTCTTTCTATCTAGGGGCTCTGTGGAAGACTCCAATGACAAAATTTATTTTATTTCTCCCTCTTTACTTTTTACCCAGATACCCTCTATTCATGCTTCCCTACTAGGGTTCCTGGATTTCCTCACTTGAGTATATCTTCTTAATATACAATCATCCACTCCCCTTCTCCCCCCTTTTTTTCAGCATATCTTTTCTTTTAAATAAGGTATATCCATATAGAGATGTGATTAAGATATGGGATTCACCTCAGCAAGTCTTAGCAATACCTATACATTATATTAATATACGACAATTTGTTTAGCCATTCCCCCATTGATAGGCATCTTCTTAATTTCCATTTCTTTGCCATCACAAAAAAGAGCTGCTATTATAAATATTTTTGTACAGAGAGATCCTTTTGTTCTTTCTTTGGTCTCTTTGAGGAATGAGCATAGTAGTGGTACTTTAAAAACAATTAGTTTCATTTTTTTAGTTAACAAAAATATATTTTTCTCTCCCTCCTCACCTATTGGAAAAGAGAAAAGAAAAATAACTCTTGTGACAGATGTGAATATTCAAACAAAGTAAATTCCCTCATTGGTCATGCCCACATAATATATTATTTATTAGTCTACACTCTAAGTCCTTTTGTCACCTCTCTGTTAGGAAGTGGGTAGCATGTTTCAGCATGCATCCTCTGGAATTGTGATCTGTCATTTTGTTGATCTGGGTTCTTAAGTCTTTCAAAGTTGTTTGTCTTTACAATGCTGTTGTTATGGTATAAATTATTTCCTTGGTTCTGCTTATTTCACTCTGCATCAGTTCTTACAAGTCTTCCCAGCTTTGGCTGAAAATATCCCTTCCATCATTTCTTTTGGCACAATAATATTCTATTACATTCTAATGAACCCTTAATTTTCACTTTTTTGCCACCACAAAAAGCAGCTATAAAGTTTTGTATATATAGGCCATTTTCCTCTTTCATCTTTTTGGGGATATAGACTTAATAGTGGTATTATTGATTCAAATGGAATGCACAATTTAGTACTTTTTTGATTCATGGTTCCCAATTGCTTCATAGAATGGCTGGACCATTTTTCATAGATCCATTAACAATGCCTTAATGTGCCTGTTTACCCTAAGTTTCTTCCACATTTGTCATTTTCCTTTTTTTTGGGGGGGGGTGCATCTTTGCTAGTTTATGAGTAGCTTTAATTTGCATTTCTTTAATCATTATTTTTTGGAGGCAATGGGGTTAAGTGACTTGCTCAGGGTCACACAGCTGATAAATGCCTGAGGCTGGATTTGAACTGGGTCCTCACTCCAGGGTGGGTCCTCTATCTACTGTTCCAGCTAGCTGCCCCTTGTGCCCCTTTCTTACATTTCTTCCTTTGAGAATTGCCTGTTCATGTTTTCGTTTTCTTTCTTTCTTTCTTTCTTTCTTTCTTTCTTTCTTTCTTTCTTTCTTTCTTTCTTTCTTTCTTTCTTTCTTTCTTTCTTTCTTTCTTTCTTTCTTTCTTTCTTTCTTTCTTTCTTTCTTTCTTTCTTCTTCTTCTTTTTTTTCTGTGTGAGGCAATTGGGGTTAAGTGACTTGCCCAAGGTCACACAGCTGGTAGGCTTTAAGTGTCTGAGGCCAGGGATTCAGGTCCTCCTGAATCCAGAGCTGCTGCTCTATCCACTGCACGACCTAGCTGCCCCTACCTGTTCATGTTTTAATCATTTATCAATTGGGGATTGGGTTTTATTCTTATAAATTTGAATCAGTTCCTTACCCAATTTGGAATTAGAACCTTTATCAGAGAAACTTAACTGTAAATTTTTTTCCAATTAACTTTTTCCCTTTTAATTTTAACTTCATTGATTTTGTTTGCACACAAATTTTTCAGTTTTATGTAATCAAAATTGTCCAGCAAATACATTCCTAGATGTTCTCCATCTCTGTCCAGTGATCTGTCAACACTATATAGTAAGCCATGATCCAATCCAAATATCATTCTCAGGCACCACCTTCTTAGCCAGCTATTCACACCCCAATTAATTTTTTCTCTTTGGCATCCCTGGCCTTCAATAATCAACAGTGAGAATGCAATCTGTTTCCCTGTGGTCTTCAGCTTCTTGCCCAATACTTTCTAATCATTGGCAATCCTTAGGTTCCTTTTGGCCATGCAATTTGTATCCACATGGATCGCTTAAAATGGGCTGTTGTCATCTCTTCTACTAAGAATTGGGATGTTCTCTGCTGTGTCTTGGATCCATACCATTGGAAGACAATGGACCTCTCTGATGTTTTTGTCAGGTCGAGAAATAGCTTGCCCAATTCCCTATAGCAGTGAATCGCTACTACTTTCTTCTTCCTCTGTCCCTCACTGGAAGTATTATATATATTCCTTATTTGAGCTTCCTAACAACCCTGGGAGATAGGTGCTTTTATTATTCCCATTTTATTGATGAGGATACTAGGATACTGAGGCTGGGAGAGGTTAAATGACTTGCCCAGCGTCACACAGCTAATGTCTGAGGCTGAATTTGAATTCAGGTCATGCTGTATTTATTGCACCACCTAGCTGCCAGCCAGCGTGGTGGGATGGGGAAGGATGCACAGGGGTGCACAGGGGAGACAGAGAGGTGCTGGAGAGGACAGTAGGGAGACCACAAAAAACAACCAACACAAGGCAAGAGAGAAACAAAGGACAGTTGGGTGGGCGGGAGCAGCAGCCAGAAATATTAGAGGGGAGAACCCTTGCTCTAAGCCAGGTTGCCCAACCCCGGTTTTCCAGGTGCAAAAGGATGATAAAGTCACCCACCCCCGCCCTTCCCCCAACACACACACACACACACACACACACACACACACACACACACACACACACACACACACGAGGCACGCAGCTGGCAGCACAACTTCGGAAGGGAAGAGGCAGACACTCAGATCAAGGACTCCGGGCACTGGGGATGGGGGAAGGGTGCGATGCCAGAGCAAGACGAAGAGACCGGGGTGCTAGTCTGTCATTATGTCTGCATGCCCAAGGGCTTATGCTCGGAGTCGGGCGGAAGGTTTGGGGGTGGTCTTTAAGGGCGCCGCCCTAGGCTGGGCCGGGCTGGGCCGGGCTGGGCGGGATAAGGAGGGAAGGCGGCCTACCAGCGCACTCCCAGCTGCTCGCCTTTGGGGCACTCACTCCTTTGCCACTGACAACCGGCGAAATGAGTTCCCGCAGCTTCGAGTTGATCTTCGACTGGGTCGGACACTTTGGCAGGTACAGGGGGTGTGGTGCGGTGCTTTCTACCTTGGCACCAAGAGCCGCTTCCTCGCAGTAGCCCCCTCTTCTTTCCCTCTAACTTTTTACTTCTCTTGGGAAAAGGGGGAGAGAAAAGAGAAGAGAGGGAACCTGTCCCTTTCTTGGCCTTTACCTTCTTCCCTTTCCCCGCTTCCTCTCTTCCTCTCTCTCCTTTTCCTCCTTTCTTTCATACCCTTCCTCTCTTCCAGTCACCTTCCTCCTCTCTTCCTGTTCTCCCCAACTTCTCTCCCCTTCATCTTGCCTTACCTCCCCTTCTTTCCTCCCCATCTCCCCTTCCCACTCCCGGTTACTTCTCTCTTCTTTCGTCCCCCATTCCATTCCTCTTCTTCTATCCTTCTTTTCCATGCTTTCCTTCAACAGAAAATGAGAAAAAACAGGTCAGAGAGTACAGGAAGTTTTCCGCTTCTTTGCGCCAGAAAGTGCGCGGTGTGTTTGGGTCTGTGCGTACAGGGGCTTCTGGTACCCAATCAGACTTGCTGCTGAGGACGTTTGTTGGGGGGCAGTTCTACCTCCCCTGGGGAGTCATCACCCCAGATTCCCTTCTAAGTCTCTAGGCGGGTGTTGTCCTCACTTCACTCTTGTTCTTGGTATAGGACTGGAGGAAAGGGAGGCCCTGGAAAAAAACAAAAACAAACTTACAGATGTTGGGGCTGGGAAAGAATGCCTCTCCCCTAACTCTCAGGTCAAGGATGTTAGTTCCAGGAAAGCAAGACATTTGGTTAGGCTTAGGCAGTATAATTTTTTTTTAAAGGATGGTAGCTCAGAGTAGATGGGTTACAGGTGTGTCTTTCTTCTCTTTCACTTGCCTTAACAAATGCTACTTTCCAAAGCCTTGCTAACTCTTCGGACTTGTAGGGTCTCTCACAATGCCTTGTCCTGAACAGGTTGAATGAATGACTTTTAGATTATGAGGGACACCTCTTGGTCTTTGTTATGTATTTTCCACACTGTTGCTTTTCCTGTAGTGGAGGTTCAATAAGTATATGTTATTGAATGAATGGATGAAATGAAAGTACCTTCAGTTTTAAAGTAGGTGCTTTTTGATCACACAGAAGTGAGAAAAGACCCTCATTAACTGTTTTCTCTGTTAGAAGCCTTCAATCTTGTGGAGAGCCACCTCTCATCTATCTTCTGGGGCAGAGGTGGTGACAATTCAGAGAATATAGTCACTTTAAGACCATGAGAGCAGGGACCATGTTTTATTTAATGTTTGTATCTTTTCCCCAGGGCCAGGTTTGGGTTGTTGGGTTTGTTAAAATTCTGTTGGAGAGAGAGATCAGAGAAAGTGGACAGATGGGGCTTGGCATTGGTCAGCTGGACAAAGATTTATGTAGACCAAACCAAGGTGATTTAGTGAGCCAATAGAAATGTGCTAATAGTGTATTTAACACCTGAATAAATGGTGCCCATTTCTCTCACTTCTGTCCTTTCCTTGTGTAATAAAAGATTGACTTCTGGCCACCTGCCCCTCTTCCCATGATTATGCCAAACAAGCTTGGGAAAACAGGCATGTCCAAGTGGAATACAGTCAAGATTTCACCTTAATATGATTTAAGACTTAGTTTCTAGGAATATTTCTGTTGAAACAATGACATTTTTTATAGCACAGTAGTATTTCATCACAATCATACACCTCAACTTAAAAATAAACATTTAAAAAAAAAAGAAACAGCAACATCAAGGACCATATGTCCTAGCATCCAAAGTGGAATGGCCTGAGGCCATTCCAAAGAAATATACATGGAGTAGAAATGAATTTAGTTTAGTAACCTATAATAATGAGTCATTTGCATAGCTTTAAAGTTTGCAAAGCCCTTTTCTTCCATTATTTCATTTAAACTTTATAACAACTCTGTGACATAGGTAAAACAGTTTTATTTATCTCCATTTTATAGGTGAGAAATTGAAACTGAGTGGTTTAGTGACTTAAGAGGGTGAGTATCACAAAACTAGGAAGTGTCAGAGGTATGGGTTGGACTTTGGACTAGTTGATTTATCATCCTTATGCATGTGACTTCAAAGCTATATAGGCAGTCCTTGACTTGCTCCTGAGTTCTAGTCTCCATATCACAATCTGCCTTTTGGCTGTTACCCTCAATGGATTTTTAATTTTTGCTTTTGTTCAGTTGTTAAGTCATATCTGACTCTTCATGATACCATTTGGGGTTTTTCTTGGCAGAGGAATTGGAGTGATTTTCCAAATTCACTAACTTCAAAACTCTTTATGTTTCCCACCAAACCTACCCCTCTTTCAAACTTCCTATTTCTGTGGAGGGTGACACCATCCTTCAAAACCTATATCCCATCACCACCTTTGTTGACAGCCACCTTCTTCTTCTTCCATGATTCTAAATCTGTAACATTTCTATCATCCTTCTTTGAAATTATAACTACTACCCCATTTCATATATTATCCTGACCCTTACAATGGCTTCCTCATTAGGTTCTCTGCCTCATGTCTTTCATATCTATTCTCCACACAGCAGCCAGTGATATTCCTAAAGCACAGATCTGCATGTGCCTTCTTTGAAAAGCTCCAGTGGCTTTCTATTATCTGAAGAGTAAAATACCACCTTTCCTGTGTGCATTTAAAAATCATCATAATCTGACTCCAATTCTTCTTTCTTTTTTCAACATTAGTTGATTTAATTTTAAATTCATTTTTTTATGAACAAAAATCTATTCTATCTCCCTCGCATCTCCCTCATTGGAAAAGAAGAACCTTTGAACAATTATACACAAACAAAGCAAATCTCCACATTTGTCATGTCCTAAAATAGACATTTCTCATTTTACACATTATTCACTCAGTTCCTCATGAAATTTCCCCCCTCCCCCATCACCTTGCTGTCAGGAAGGAACCAAGCAGTTATTAAGGTCCTAATGTGTGTCAGGCACTGGGGTGTTATTATTGTTGTTGTTTGTCCTTTGTTCTCAAAGAGGACCATGACATGGGGTTATGTCTTGATGTGCAGGGAATTGGATTTAAGTGAGGGAGGGTTGTGCAAAGTCAACAACTTCAAATCTCCTCCAAAGCCATCAGGGTCCAGTGGCAAGAAAAACTCACACACATCAGTATATCAGGAGGGGCAGGTAGGTAGTGCAGTGGATAAAGCACTGGCCCTGGATTCAGGAGGACCTGAGTTCAAATCCAGCCTCAGACACTTGACACTTACTAGCTGTGTGACCCTGAGCAAGTCACTTAACCCCCATTGCCACCCCCTTCCCCCAAAAAAGGCATACATCAGGACAACTGGAGATGGCCCCATGTTTAAGGCAATGGGGGTTAAGTGACTTACCCAGGGTCACACAGTTAGTGTCAGAGATTTTGAACTCAGATCCTCCCAACTTCAGGGCCAGTGTTCTATCCCCTGTGCCACCTACCTATCCCTCAGGTACTGTGCTAAATGCTTTACAAATATTATTTCATTTGATCCTCATAACAACCCTGTTGCTTATTATTATTTCCATTTTACAGAGGAGCAAACTGAGACAGACAGAGGCTAAATTACTTACCCAGGATCATACAGCTAGTTAGTGTCTAAAGTCAGATTTGAACACTCAGGTCTTTCAATTCTATGCCAGGAATCCACTGCCTCTCCTAGCTGCTGCCCCAGGAGATGAGTAGCATGCTCCATCATTGGTCCTCTGGAATAGTGGTCCAACCTACCTTTCCAGGCTTAATAATAATATGTAACAAAACTCTACTTCATGTAGAGTTTTCCCCAAACTGGCTGACTTGCTGTCTTTCATACAAGACATTCCATCTCTAGTCTATAGCCTTTGCATAGGCTGTCTCCTTTTCTAGCAATGCTCTTCCTCTTCAAATACACATCCTAGAAGACCTCCCTTTCTAATCTACATGAAGCTTTTTCTGATCACTACCATCCCATCTCCCACAGCCATTAGTGCCTCCTCCACACCAAAATGGCATTTTATTGTATTTGCTTTGTATGTATTTGATATTATTTTCCTATTTGTTGTTTTTCCTGATCTTGGTGCCTGACTCGTAGAAGGCACCTAATGCTCATTAACTGACTGATAGAATCATTTCCTTGAGAGCAAGGATTCTTTCATTTTTGCCTTTGTATTCTCAATGACTTGCATATTGTGGTTTGTTGAATAGAACTGAATATTATACTCTCTTTTCAATGGAGTATTTTTTTTTGGGGGGTGAGGCAATTGGGGTTAAGTGACTTGCCCAGGGTCACACAGCTAGTAAGTATCAAGCGTCTGAGGCTGGATTTGAACTCAGGTCCTCCTGAATCCAGGGCTGGTGCTCTATCCACTGCGCCACCTAGCTGTCCCTCAATGGGGTATTTTTTGTGAGGGATTTGGGGTGGAATGATCCTTCCATAGCAGATTACACTGTCAAGCATACTCTTGGTTGCTGCTTGCTGTTGTCCTTGTTCCTTTTCCCTTTTAGATGTATTTTTATATTATTGGCAAGAATGGGTGATTTCTGTTGACTCAGTGCACTGTAGGGGGCGGAAGGAAGACCTTACTGAGGGAAAACAAGCAATGTAACATTGGGAGAGGGGTCAGAGGAGAACCACAGAGATGATTAAAGAGTTGAAAAAGAGGATCTTTGAGAAGAGGTTAAAGGACTTAGTTTTGTTTGTTGTGGAACCTTGAAGATGAAATATTTTCCCAAGCATATGAAGAGTTTTCATAAAATGGTGGTGGTTAACTGTGGTTCCCCTTTTCAAAAAACAGAAGAAATAACTATAAGCATAATTTGAGGTATTTATATATAAAAACAACAGAGTGAGGTTGTTTAACAGATTAAAGAGTGATGATTGAAAGTAAGATTGAGGAAGGTAGGAAGTCTCTGGTAGCTCTTTATAAAAAAAGAACAAAAAGAAACAAGATAGTTTAGAAATAGCTATATCTAGTGAGAAAGACATTGAGTAAATAAGGTGACAAAAGGATCTTTTCATTTAAGAAGTACTCCTGATTTAATTGAAAATATAGTGTCTGAGGTGAGATTTGAACTCAGATACTTCTGACTCCAGGGCTTATCAACTGCCACACATAGATACCCCAAATAGACTATTGTATCTCTTAGTAGAATATAAACTCCTTGAGAATAAGGATTGCTTTTGTTGTTTATGTACCTGTGGAATGTGTTGTTATTGTTGAACAGTTCAGGTCATCTCCTCATCAACATAAATTCTTCTTGTTTGTGATTATATCTTATTTCTGACTAGGCTGTAGGGCAGAGATCATACCTGATCCCAAGTCCAGGTTGGTTTCTATTGCCCTACATTGCCTTCTCTATATGAAGAATACCTCATTTCCACCTGCCATCCAAAAAAAGTATAGAAGAATTAGTTACCAGAATTTAAATTTGAACTGTAATTTTTCAAATAGTTCCTCTACTCAAATTGGTGTACAGAAGTTTACCTAGCTCAATGTCCTGTTTAAGGATATGTTGATGAGGAATAGCTAATGGTGTGTTGATGTAAAACCATTTATCAGGGGGCAGCTAGGTGGCACAGTGGATAAAGCACCAGCCCTGGATTCAGAAGGATGTGAGTTCAAATCCGGGCTTGGACACTTGACACTTACTAGCTGTGTGACCCTGGGCAAGTCACTTAATCCTCATTGCCCTTCAAACAAACACCTTCCCCCATTTATCAAAGCAGTCTGGAAACTAAAGAAAGGGAAGTGGAATACAAAAGAGGGGCAACTGCTTGTCATTATTTGTTTTTTACACTCTCCATATAATTTAATGGTTTCCCAGAGTTAAGCCTCAATTTCTTCATCTGCCCTATTGTGTTTGTCTTTCAGAATGGTTATGAAGATCAAATGAAATAATGTGTGGAAAAAGACTTTGTAAATTCTCATGATACTGCTAAAGTGATCTTCCTAGAGTACTGGTCTGACCATATCACTACCACCCCCTACTCATTAAACTCCAGTAGCTCTCTACTACCTATAAAATCCTCTGTTGGCACACACCCTTTACAACTTGGCCCCTTCCAGCCTCTTCTGTCTTCCTACACTTTGTTGTCCTCCACTTATTCACTCTATGATCCCGCTATGCTGACTGGTCTGCTAGCCATTCCTCAAAAGTGTTGCTCCATCTCCTGATTCCTAACGTCTCACTAGCTGTTTCCCAGACCTTGAATTCTCTTCCCTTCTGCCCTCTGCCTTTCGACTTGCTTCCCTTACTTCCTTCAAGATTGAGCTCAAATTCCAGCCTTTCCCTCTCTCTTGTCCTACCTCCCCGCCCAGTGCCTTCCCTCTGATATTACCTTCCATCACTTCTGTACACAAACATACACATCACATCACACGTAGTTATTTGCACTGTGTCTCCCCCATTAGATTCTGAGCTCCTTTAAGGGAGGGACAGTGTTTTTGCCTTGCTTTGCACTTAATACAGTGCCTGGCACCAAATAATAAGCATTTGATCAATGTTGCCTGACATACTAATGTTGGGTGATGAAGAAACATGTCATGGTGGTAAGGGCACTGGATTTGTAGACAGGAGACTAGTGTTTAAGTCCTGCTTCTGAAATTTTTTAGGAGTGTAACCATAAGCAAGTCACTTAGCCAGAGAGTCTCTTTCCTCAACTGTTAAATGGGGATCCTGCTAGAAGCATCAACCTTACAGGCTTTGTTGTGAGGAAGGGACTTTATGAATCTTAGAGTACTGTAGAAATGGGAGGATTCCTTGATTGGTGTTTTTAGCATTCCTCTAGTCTTCAGCCTGGCTTATTTCCTTACTTTTCTCTTTGCCTTCCCACTCCCCTCGCTTTTCCCCCTTTAGTCCCCTAGATTACTTATACTCTTCTTTCATCACCATTTCCATTTCTTAGGGTAAGTGACAGTTTTTGGAGTGTGTAGTTAGCTGTGTCTTGGCTATGTTTACTTTTTTTTTTTTAGCGAGGCAATTGGGGTCAAGTGACTTGCCTAAGGTCACACAGCTAGTAAGTGTTAAGTGTCTGAGGCCGGATTTGAACTCAGGTACTCCTGACTCCAGGGCCGGTGCTCTATCCACTGCGCCACCTAGCTGCCCCGGCTATG
Source organism: Dromiciops gliroides (assembly GCF_019393635.1). Classification (NCBI taxonomy): domain Eukaryota; kingdom Metazoa; phylum Chordata; class Mammalia; order Microbiotheria; family Microbiotheriidae; genus Dromiciops; species Dromiciops gliroides. The sequence goes on along the minus strand of NC_057864.1, from coordinate 341,010,598 downwards.
TTTACTTTGGCAACATAGTTGATGCCCAGAATAAAGATAAGGTTGGAGAAATATGAATGCGTCTCAAAATTTAATCTTCCCTATGCCCATATTGTATTTTCCTATTATCCAATTCCAAAGGATTCTAAACTCTTGGTGTAGGGAAAGAAGACTAGACTTGGGTTCCAAACCAGTCTCTGGGACCACAGTCAATTCACTTTGCATCACCAAACCTCAGTGTCATCATCTGTAGGATGGAAAGGATAATGTAGCATTCACCTCACAAGGTGGTTAGGAGGAACTCTCAGGTTGCTGAGAAATGTGAATTGTTGTTATTTTCACAAGTTTCATATTCAAGCATTCTTCTGAGATTAGCAAGAGGCATGTATTTTCTCAGTTTGGAAAACAGCATATGAGAAGAAAGCAATTTGGTCAAAGGCACATACTTTTAGAGAGTCCGAGGTTTAGATATAAATAGATTGATATCTTCCAGTGTTTTCTCTGACAGCAGAAACTCCATATCCATTTTTTTTTCTCCACAACTGGGTCTTCCCACCGTGGTTGTTAACCATGGCTGAGATAGGCAGTATTACAACTCATTATTTTTAGATAACAATTATTACAACTCTTTTTGTCACATAATGTTCAATTACATTTTTGTTACTTTTAAAAATCATCCAGTGGTTTAAAAGCTGCTTGGTATGAAAAAGCTTGGAGAAGGGAGATAGACATGTGTGAGGAACAGCTGGGCCAGGTTATCCTAACTGAAGGGGGTTAATATATAATAACAATGGACAGATGGGTTGTAAAGGACTTTAAATGCCAATTAGAGGAGATTTTATTCAATTTTAGAGGTAATAGGAATTTATTGAGCTGGAAAGTGACATAGTTAGACCTATACTTTAGGAATATTACGTTGGCCATTATGGGGAAGATAGTCTTCTAGCTTAGGGGCTAGTCTCTCTGTAATTAGGCTTGGATCTCACGTCCTTTTCTTTCTAGTTATTTCTTCATTTTGATCCTGGTGATCGTTTTTAGTTACCAGGAATATGTTCTACCTTCCCTTCCTCTTCTCCCCCTCTCACCCAACTAGGAACAATGGGAGGAAATTACAAAAAGGCAAATTTGGGCTTGATATTAGGAAAACTTCCCAACAAGGAGGGCATTTCAGAGGTGGGATGGGCTGCCTGAGAGGTGGTGGAGTTCCCCTTCTTAGAGGTCTTCTGTGAGAGGTAGACTGACTACTTGTCAGGTCTCTTGTACTGGGGTGGCTAGGAAGCCATTGAGATTCCTTACAGTTCTGAAATACTGTGCTGAGCTTTACTACTTTCTAGGTCTTTATTCATCTCTTTCCTCTTAGTTTTCAAGTTTGTTTCTTCCGTTTGATTGTGCAGCAATCGCTTCATTAGTGAATAACATCGATGTCCAGCACCTGCCGGTATGCAGCCTAATGCTGTTTTAGTTTTGAAGCTTTCAGTGATGTATACCAACTTAATTCCCTCCTTTACTGTGAGGAAATGGGGGCACACGGAGCGTGAAGTCATGTCATCTTCTGGCATTCTTTTCTCATCTGTAAAATGAAGGAGCGGGGGAGCAGAGGTTGGACTAGATATGTTCTAAAGTCTCCAAGGGTTAGCATTTTGTGATTGTCCATGATGTGATGAAGAATATTTGGCCTAGATTTTTCCAGCTGAAATATTTTCCTTTTCTTCCAGATTAATAGGTCAGAAAAAATCTGAGGAACAGAGTAAAATGCTAGCTTGTTTTCCTGGTTCTCTTGAATTGGTTTTAAATTTGACAACCTGGGCAAATCCTGTTTGACAAACTGAGGTTTCTCTTGAATACGTTCAAATGCTACATTTCTCTCTGAATTCACCATTGCATCAAAAATGTTTCCTATTGTAACAAGTTGCATTTGTGTATTTGAATCGGACCCCCACTGTATGTATGATTCTAGTCCTTGGTTCTGATCATTTTATTTTTGAATCCAGCATCTCTCATTCATGAAGGTGATTTGTTCTTTAGTACATATTGTGACTCTAGTGCCTTCTTATCTAGTGTAATTCTTTTTCTTTTTTTCTTTTTTCTTTTTGCAGGGCAATGAGGGTTAAGTGACTTGCCCAGGGTCACACAGCTAGTAAGTGTCAAGTGTCTGAGGTGGATTTGAACTCGGGTCCTCCTAAATCCAGGGCCAGTGCTTTATCCACTGCACCACCTAGCTGCCCCACATCTAGTGTAATTCTTGCCCATGCCCTTCTACAAAGTCTCCATAGAGTATACCTGCTGGAATACCAGAGGCCTTCCACTAAATCCTAGGAAATTTCATGAATAAGAGTGTAACACTCAGGTTGTCCATCTGTCATGTTTTGTACTTGATAGGCAGGTAAGTGTTGCATAGCATAGAGCCTGGATTAAGAAAGGCCTTGAGTTCAAATCTATCTCGGACACTTATTAACTGCATGACTCTGGGCAAGTAATTTAAACTCTTTTTGCTTTAATTTCCTCACCTTTAAAATGGGAATAATGATAGCACCTACCTCCCAGGGCTGTTGTGAATATCAATAATGAGATATTTGGAAAATGCTTTGCAAACCTTAAGAGTATTATATAAATGCTGGCTATTATTTACTAGCTAGCTATTGAATATGACTGGCCTGCCTCCATTTCTGTTCATATAAGTACCTAATGATGTCTTTTACATCTCTTATTGCATCTAATTTATCATTTGTTATATGCTTCAGTCTACTTACATCCACTATCTCTTCTATAAAACATGTATTTTGATGTCATTAGTGAAAGAGACAACCTTTCATAAAAGCTATCTTTTCTCTGGAGCAGTGTTCAAATGATGTGTTAATCTGTTGTTGCCCAAAGGGAGAGTAAAGACTTCTTAAAGCATATTTTAGCTTCTTCTTGAAAGGATTTGGTGGGAAGAGGGTATTCTAAATAACCTCTGCCCTTTTCCCAAACCAATCAAAGCCAACAGTTAGAAATCAAAGGGTTTTTTCCTAAAAGTTTTTGGTTTTTTTCCCCCCTACTCCACGAAATAGGGATAATTTCTACTCTACTTCTCCACATTGTTGTAATAAGAAATAGAATAAGATTAATTGAGGACATGTGCCCCTTCTTCTCTCCTTATCTCACATCCCTTTGACATCTTTCCTCGTAATCTCCTCCTTCACTCCAGCCATCTGAAGAGATGGCTTTTCTCCTTACCAAGGCCAACTAATCTACATCTACCCTTGATCCTATCATTTTTCTGTTGGTTTTTTTTCTAACAGACTGGTCCTCAAATTCATCCCCTCCCTCAACAATCTTCAATCTCTATCTACTGACTTATTTTTGACTGCCTTCAAATATTCCCATGTCTGCTTCAGCCTTAAAAAATCTTTACTAGATTTTATCATTTTGTTGTTCAGTCATGTCTGACTCTTCTTGATCCCATAGACCGTAATGATCATGAGATTTCCTTGGTAAAGGTACTGGAGTGGTTTGCTATTTCCTTCTCCAGCAGATTAAAGCAAACACAGGGTAAGTGACTTACCCAGGGTGACACAGCCAGTACGCTTCTGAGACTGAATATGAACTCAGATCTTCCTGACTCCTTACCCAGCACTCTATCCACTGAGCCACTTAGCTGTCTCAGATTCTATCATCCTTATTAGCTATTGTCCTATATCTTGCCTCCCCTTTTCGGCTAAACTACTTGAAAAATCTGTCTATTCTTGGTGCCTCTACTTCTTCTGAATTTCTTTTATACCCCCTCCAACCAAACTTCTGATCTCATCATCCAACTTAATCTGTTATCTTCAAAGTTACCAGTGGTCTCATAATAATCAAATCTAGTGACCTTTTTTCAATCTGCATTTTTAAAAACATCTTTGCAGCAACTGACAGGGTTGATCATCACTGCTCTCTTAGTTTTCCTTCTACCTGTCTGACTGTTCCTCACCCCTTTGATGAGTTGTCCACAGTCCCTAACTGTGGCTATACATCAGAGCTCTGTCCTGGGCCCTCTTTACTTTTTTTCTATACTGTGTCACCTGATCACTTCATCAGCTCCAGTGGATTCAATTATCCTCTCTGTGCAGATAATTTCCCATTTCTATATATCCATTCCTAGACTTTCTCCTGAACTCCAATCTCACACTACCAATTGCCTATTGGATATTTCAACCTGGATTGTCTGTAGGCATCTCAAACTTTTCATGTAGAAAATGGAACTCATTCTCTTTCCCCCTAAACTCATCTCTCTTCTGAACTTCTTCTTCTCCTCCTCCTCCTCACCTTCATTTATTTATTTATTCATTATTTATTTATTTATTTTGCGGGGCAATTGGGGTTAAGTGACTTGCCCAGGGTCACACAGCTAGTAAGTGTCAAGTGTCTGAGGCCGGATTTGAACTCAGGTCCTCCTGACTCCAGGGTCAGTGCTTTACTACTGCGCCATCTAGCTGCCCCCATGCCTGCTCTTCTTATACATTAATATCCTCAGCACAATCTATGGGCCAGTCATACTGTCCTTGTTTCTTGTTCAGGATACTCTACCTCATCTTTGTACCATTGTACTGACTTGAATTTTCTCCCTTCTCCTCTCTGCTTCTTAGAATTCCTGGCTTCCTTCAAGAATCGGCTCACATGCCATCTTCTGCAGCAGGCCTGGTCCCACCAACTACTAGTGCCTTCCTTCTTTTCTGTATTTATCTTTTATATGCTTGTTTATACCCATTGTCTCCTTGAAGGCAGGGATTGCCTTTGCTTTTTATTGATGTCTCTAGTACCTAGCACAGTAAAGGCTTAATAAGTGGTTGTTGGCCGATTTAGATCGCTGGTGATAACATTTAGAAAAGTACAAAACCTGATATTCAAATATAAGATATTTGAATAAGAATCAGGATGCAGGGCAGCTAGGTGGCACAGTGGATAAAGCACTGGCCCTGGATTTCAGGAGAACATGAGTTCAAATCCAGTCTCAGACACTTGACACTTAGTATCTGTGTGACCCTGGTCAAGTCACTTAACTGTTATTGCCTCACCCCCCCCCCCAAAAAAAAAAAACCAGGATGTATCAGTGTTTATAAGGGCAATGTGTATTTCAACTTTATTCCAAATCAAAAATCACTTAAGTCAAGAAACATTTACTTTAGTGGATCTGGGATCTCATCTGGGTAAATTTCCTCCCTCCATTAGTGCTGTTAATCTTTGCTTTCTCATCCATTAGAATTTTTTCCTGTTCCTTCAGAGATCTATCATAGAGCATCTACCCAAATATGTGATTTTTTTGACATTGTGTAGTCAGGATGTCTCAGTTGCTGAAGTATTGAAGTTGTCCACCAAAGGAAAATGGGAGGGGGGCACACACACACACACACACACACACACACACACACACACATAGGGGTGTGTGTATGTATGTGTATCTTTGCACAAACATGGTGGGCTGACTTCCCTAGTACATGCTGATGTCTCCAAAATATTTCAGTAGTGTCTCATTTTTAAGTGTGTATTTTAAGTAAAGTTAATTTTAAAAATTAAATTTTAGTTTCTTTAGTTTGATGAATAAAAATATTCTTTATGATTAAATATTCAATCAATGTTTTCCTTTAAAAAATACACACACACATTTCCTGGGTGTATACTCTAATGAAACCTGCATGGTGGGCACAAGAAGATATCAACATATTTTTTTTTTGGGGGGTGGTGGTTGGGCAATAAGGGTTAAGTGACTTGCCCAAGGTCACACAGCGAGTAAGTGTCAAGTGTCTGAGGTCAGTTTTGAACTCCTCCTGAATCCAAGGCTGGTGCTTTATCCAATCAGATGCAGGACTTTAAACCTCTTTGTTTTCCTTTTTCCTTAAGGAATAAAGAATTATGTCTGTTTTAGCTTAGTCAATAGGTACCAACATTCCTTATTGTATTTGACTTGAATTCTGATTTCTTTTAGTGTTGTTTTTATTTATATTATTGTAGTCATTATATATCTTTTTTTGATCAGTACCAGTTCATACAGGTCTTCCCACATTTCTCGGAATTCTTCATAGCCATCCATTATGCCATGATGGTATTCCATTACATTCATATGCCACAGTCTGTTCACACATTCCCCAAATATTGGCCATGTGCTTTTGTTTCCTGCTTTTTGCTATTTCAAACAGTGCTTTTATGAATATTTCGGTATATAATGTTATGGGTTCTTTCTGTTATTGACCTTCTTGAGTGTAAATGAATTGTTCATGAAACATCTCCTCTTTCAAGTATAACAATCTATGATATTAGCTAGTTTAAAAGAAGCTATGATTTTCTCATCTGTACGGTAGCATGGCTGAGAAAATGGTGCCATAAGTGAGTCTGATGGGAAACATTATTCTTTACTGCTAAGATACACTTTCCCAATGGATTAGACACTTGCCCATGGTGCCTTCTAAACTCCATGCTGACCATCACCTTTCATCAACGTGATCCTTGGCTGAAGGATGATAGAAGAGGTTTGTGTAATAATGATATTAGCTACCATTAATGTAGCACTTTGCTGTTTTGAAGCACTTTTAAAGCCATTATCCCATTTTTATGACAAATAACTCTTTATACCTGCTAGGACTCTGCCATTTCCCTTTGTACAGCACCACTTTCTTTACTGTGAAATTGATCTGAAAGAAGGAAAAGTTTAAGGAAGGAAAGTGAATTAATAATCTCCTTCCAGAAGTTTAGAAGATGAACCATTATTTCTCATCAAACTCTCTGCACAATAAAATTTGAGAGCTTTTTAAATTCAGACTTTGTACTTCTCCATTGGCTTATTAAAAAAAAGTAGTTGAAAAGGTCCATCAAGATAGTCTCTTAACTCTTGAGATGGTGCTTGATTATCCTACCTCCCTTTGTGCAAAGTGCTACTTATTATCTTCACTAAAGGAATATTTCTGAAAGTCTAAAGTATTCCCTACTTATTTCAATAAGAACTTAAACATTTTTATTCTCAACTGGGTTTGGAGGGGAAGCATGGCATTTTAGAGAAGAGCTGACATAATTTTTAGAGAGTGAAGAAGACTTGAATTCAGCTTCACCTGTCATATACAGGTTTTGTGACCTTGGGCCAGTCACTTAACCCTTCTTGCCTCGGTTTCCTCATCTATAAAATGAGCTGGAGAAGGAAATGGCAAACCACCCTAGTGTCTTTTTTTTTAAGTGAGGCAATTGGGGTTAAGTGACTTGCCCAAGGTCACACAGCTAGTAAGTGTCAAGTGTCTGAGGCTGGATTTGAACTCGGGTCCTCCTGACTATCCACTGTGGTGCCTAGCTGCTCCCCCCAGTGTCTTTTTTCTTTTTTTTTTTTTTGCGGGGCAATGGGGGTTAAGTGACTTGCCCAGGGTCACACAGCTAGTAAGTGTCAAGTGTCTGAGGCTGGATTTGAACTCAGGTCCTCCTGAATCCAGGGCTGGTGCTCTATCCACTGCACCACCTAGCTGTCCCCCAGTATCTTTTTTAAAGAAAACCTCAAATGGGGTCATGAAGAGTTGGACTTGACTGAAACTACTGAACAAACTTTACCCATGAGTTTGTTCTGGTTCTGTATGGTTAGCAGTTTCATATTGAATTAATCATGCAAAGTATGTAACAAAGTACTTTACAAATTATGTGTAGTGATTACCTTTGGTTTGAGAAATTGACAGTGTGGCTAATTGAGGAGAGAAAGGAAGGAACAACCTTGTGGAAGAAGAGAAAAGAATGGAGGGGGGGCGGAAATGGCATATTCTTTCCAACTCAAAAAAGTGAGTAGAGGGGGCAGCTAGATGGCGCAGTGGATAAAGCACCAGCCCTGGATTCAGGAGGACCCGAATTCAAATCTCGCCTCAGATACTTGACACTTAATAGCTGTGTGACCTTGGGCAAGTCACTTAACCCCCATACCCTCGCAAAAAGAAAAGGAAAAAAAAGTGAGTGGGAGAAGGTGAAGAGGTGAACCATTGACTTAGAGGGAATGGCAAGGTTATATGGACCAAACCCTTGCTTCTCCAGATGGAGACCAAAGGAAAGTGAATTATTTGCCCAAAGTCATAAATGAATCATCAAAGTGGGATTTGAATCCAAGTGTTCTGACCACAGAGCCAGTATTTTCCCAATGTGTTAGGCTGTTTCTTGATAAAAGAAAAAGATGAAATAAAAGAAAAAAAATGAAATGGAGTAGAAGAAAAGGAACTAAGTAGATGAGAGGAAGAAATCAAAAGTTTACACTTAGAAACCCAGCATGGTCTAGGAAGGAAAAAAAAAGGATTTATTAACCATCTACTTTGTGCCAGGAAGTGTGTAAGCACTTTGCAAATATTATCTTAATTGAACCTCACAACCCTGGGCAGTAAGTGCTCTTATTAATTGCAGCAAAACTCTATATCCTAAAGAACCTGGAGCATACCTCATTTTATTGCACTTTGTAGATATTGTGTGTTTTACAAATTGAAGGTTTGTGGCAACCCTGCCTCAAGCTAGTCTTTCACTGCCATTTTTCCAACAGCATGTGTTCACATCCTATCTGTGTGTCATATTTTGGCAATTCTTGCAGTATTTTAAACCTTTTCACTATTATTATATCTATTATGGTGATCTATGATCACTGATGTTTGAAGTTACTATTGTAATGATTTTGGGCCACCACTAGTGATGCCCATATAAGACACTGAACTTCATCAATAAATGCATATATTTTGACTGCTTTGCTAATGGCTGTTTGGTTCCTTTTCCTTGGGCCTCTCTATTCCCTGAGACTCAACAGTATTGAAATTAGGCCAGTTAACAACCTCACAATGACCTCTAAGCATTCTAGTGAAAGAAGAGCCCATTGATGCATCAAACCTCATTGTTGTCATTTAAAACTTTTTAAAAAATTCATTTTAAACTTAAATAAAAAACAAGAAAAAAAGAACATGTCCATGTACACAGAAGAACATAGAGGATTCAATATAAAACCATAAATTTCCATTCCACATTGTTTACTATTTTAAACAAAAACTATTTAATAAATACTATGCATTGTTTTCAAAGGTACCTAACTTTTCCCTGCTTCCTTCTAGGTTTTCTTTTGTTCTCTGCTGTATACTTTTTTCTCCCTCTCTTCCCACCCTGCCCTAGAGGAGGCAACAATTAAAACATGAATATGGATATGTGTGTGTGTATACACACATTTATACACATATATATGCATGTATATATCCATATATAAATATAAAACCACACTATAGATACATCTGTTTATGAGTTCTTTTGCTTTGGTGGTGCATAGCATCTTCCTTCATAAGTACTGGCCTAAAATCAACCAGCTTATCATTTCTTATAAGGTAGTGGTATTCCATCACAATCATATACCACAACTTGTTTAGCCATTCTCCATTTGAAGGGTGTCTATCTTTTTAAGAAGTCTTACAGGTGTAATATGATATCTCAAAATTGTTTTAATTTGCTTTTCTCTCAGCAATAATCATTTAGAGCTGCCCTCTGGGCTTGTTTGTTGACTCAAAAAAAGTCTGCCTGAAGGTGTTTGCACTTCGCTTCTTAGCGCCACCCCCCCCAAAAGGAAGGTCTTTCTTGAGGTTCTCTCCAGTTCTTTTAGGAGGAAAACTGCGTTACCCAGATTTTTACTTATTTCTGCTGCTCTTTGTTCACTTTGAGGCGATATTCTTTTTTTGTGGGGAAAATTTGGAGAGCTTGGAATTTTCTGACCTACTCTGCCATCTTCCCAGAATCCTCTCTATTATTGTCTTATTTTAAGAAATTGCCACAGCCACCCTGACCTTTAGTAACCACTACCCTGATAAGTCAGCAACCATCAACATTGAGGTAAGACCCTCCACTGGCAAAAAGATTACAACTTGCTGAAGTTTCAGGTGATGGTTAGCATTTTTAATAATGAAAAACTTTCTAACTAGAGAAGTGAATCAAAAGTAAAATGGGTTTCCTTTCTTATAGCAGTGAGCCCCCTACCCCGCCACATTAGTCAGGGTCACACAGCTAGTAAGTGTCAAGTGTCTGAGGCCGGATTTGAACTTAGGTACTCTTGAATCCAGGGCCGGTGCTTTATCCACTGCGCCACCTCACTGCCCCCCCCATTGCACTCTTAATAGACCATTATTGTTGTTCTTGTTCAGTCATTTTTCAGTTGTATCTGACTCTTCATGACCCCATTTGGGGTTTTCTTGGTAAAAATATTGCAGTGCTTTTCCATTTCCTTCCCCAGCCCATTTTACAGCTGAGGAAACTTGTGTTAAGTAGCTTGTTCAAGGTCACAAAGCTAGCAAGAGTCTGAGGCCAGATTTGAACTCAGTAAGAGGAGTCTTCCTGATTTAGGTCTGGCATTCTATCCTCTGCACCACCTAGTTGCCCTTAACGGATTATAGTATAGTGTAAATATAATTTTTTATATGCACTGGGAAACGAAAAAAAATTATGTGGCTCACTTTATTGCAATACTTGCTTTTCTGCCATGGTCTGGAACTGAACCTGCAATATTTCCTAGTTATGCCTGTAATTCCTACCTAATGTCTCTGAGTTGAAAAACTAGATAGAGGAAAGCCAGAGAGCAAAAGAGATGAAAATATGATCAAAGGAAAAAATTTAATGAATTAGCTGGAAGTGTATTTTTGTCTTGAAATCTTAATCTCAACAGGAAGAAATCATCATTCCAAAAGACAACGAACGATAAACAGTTGCCAGGCCCAGTGAATGTTGCATCAGTTTGAGTGTATTATTCTTTACTTCATTATGTTTTCTTTGGCTGGTATTTCTACTTAAACCCATTATTTTCCCTGCTGAACTTAAAAATGCATGAAGGAAATAATAGCTTTCCATTGGAGGCATCCTGAATTTAGTGGGAAACCGGAACCTCAGAGTCTTAATTTCCATCCTGTACAAATGCCTTTGATCTGGGGGAAGAGGCTGATTTTATTAACTTTAACTGGATGCAAAATAAAAATAAAGTCTTAGTTTAATTTCAGGATAAATTTTACATTTCCCCTCTCATTTTAATAATTTTGCTTCTTTCTATTAGTTCTACAATGAGACCTAGGAAAATTTGTCATTTCATGTCCTTTAGTCTTTTATAAACTCATAGAATCTCAGTGTTAAAAGGGAATTTAGAGGCCATCTGGTCTACCTTGCATCTGAATAGGAATACCCTTTACAATCTCCTTGCCCAGTGGACATCCAACTTTGCTGGAAGACCCTGACTGACGTGGCGGGGTAGGGGGCTCACTGCTATAAGAAAGGAAACCCATTTTACTTTTGATTCACTTCTCTAGTTAGAAAGTTTTTCCTTATAGTGAATGAAAATCTGTACTTCTGTAACTTCTAGCCATTTCTTCTCCCTCTGCCCTTGGTACCAAGCCCGGAAAACTTGGTCCCATTTCTATATGATAGCCCTTCAAAGACTTGGAAATAGCTATCTTCCACCCATCCACATAACCCCATCACCAAGCCGTGGGGAAGAAGTAAGGTATAGTGGAATGAATATTGATCTTGGAGTCACCTGGGACTTGAATTCAAGTCAAAAATTACTGAACATTGAGGGCAGCTAGGTGGTACAGTGGATAAAGCACTGGCCCTGGATTCAGGAGGACCGGAGTTCAAATCTGGCCTTGGACACTTGATACTTACTAGCTGTGTGACCCTGGGCAAGTCACTTAACCCTCATTGTCCCGCAAAAAAAAAAAGAAAATTACTGAACATAAAGAAACCAGATTTAATGGCCTCTAAGGTACTTTTTGATTCTTTTAAAAAAAAAACCTAGTAAACATTTTTATTTTAAAGTTTTTAGTTCCAAATTCTATCCTTCCTTCCCCCAAGGCAGAAAGCAATCAGATATAGGATATATATGTACAACTATGTAAAACATTTCCACATTAATCATTTTGTATAAGAAGACTTAAATAAAAGGAAAAAAATGAAAGAAAGTGAAAAATAGCATGCTTCAGTCTGCGTTCAATCAATATCCATTCTTTCTTTGGAGGTGGATAGTATGTTTCATCAATAGTCCTTTGGGGTTATTTTAGATCATTGTATTGCTGAGAATAGCTAAATAATTCACAGTTCTTTATCAAACAATATTTCTGTCACTGAGCACAGTGTTCTCTTGATTCTGCTCACTTCACTAAACATCAGTTCATAAAAGTCTTTCCAGACCTTTTTAAAATCATCCTGCTTGTCATTTCTTATAGCACAATACTATTCCATCACCATCATATACCACAGCTTGCTCAGCCATTCCCCAATTGATGGACATTCCTTTGATTTCCTATTCTTAGCCACCACAAAAAGAGCTGCTAGAAATATTTTTGTATAGATAGGTCTAGTCCTTTCTGATTCTAAATATATGGTCCTGTAAATTACTTATTCTCAAGGCACATCCCACCTCAGACACTTGCTGCCTGAACCTGAGGAAATCATTTGGTTTCCTCATCTGTAAAATGATGCTCATAAGAACACCACAGGATTTATGGAGGTTCAAATGAAAGAACATATATATATATATATATATATGGCTTTGTACGCCTTAACATACTATATAAATATTTTCATCCTTGTCCATCCTCCATCCATCCATCACCGTCACCGTAGGGTGAATACACCAAATTTCTTAAACAGATCCTTGCATGGCATGATCTTCTGTACTTTCATTCTCCTCTAGCCAGACTACTCCTTTTCACTGCCTTTGCTAAAATGTGGCCAGAACTAGTATTTCAGATATAGATTCTCAAGATCAGAATATAGCACGATTACCACCTTCCTCATTCTAGAGGCTAGTATAGTGTTAATGTGTCTGAGATTACATTGTTGTAGTTCAGTCATGTCTGACTCTTCATGACTACAGTTGGGGCTTTCTTGGCAAAGATACTGGAATGGTTTGCCATTTTCTTCAGCTCCTTTTACAGATGAGGTAAACAGAGTTAAGTTACTTGCCCAGAGTCACACAGCTAGTAAGTGTCTGAGGCCAGATTTGAACTCAGGAAGAAGAGTTTTCCTGACTCTAGGCCCTGGCACTCTATACACAAAGCTACCTAGGTGCCCTAGCAGGATGAGATCAAGGAATAGCTAATAGTTCATATAGGCAAAATATTTGGATGATAAAAGTGGAAAAATTTAAATTTTATATTAATTGACCATACCAACAGGTAGATTTTTGTGGGGTTTAGAAAAATGATCCACAGATTGTTGTCTGGATATATTTTAATAATGTACTTTGTACACCCAATTCAAGGTCTAAAGTTTGTCTATTTGTTATGCATTTGAATAAATCTTGGCACTTTGGATTAATGATTTTATTTGAGTAGCCCCTCTAGCATTTTTATCTTTTATCCTTCTTTTGTATGCCTTTCCAAAAACCCTCCATAGAATATTTGCTAAAAAAAAATAAAAGCAGTAGGCCTTACCAGGTTTCTTTTAATATCTCATATATACTAATTTACTACTAATACTATAGGACGAATTTTAATGAAATAGTTCTTTATCCCAAATCCTTCCTTTTTTATAAACCCCTTAATTTTTTTGTTTTGTTTTGTTTTTTGTGGGGCAATGGGGGTTAAGTGATTTGCCCAGGGTCACACAGCTAAACCCCTTAATTTTAATAGATTCTTTAGGCATTAAAGGACAAGACAGATATTTAGAGCTAGGAAGGGACCTTAGATGTTATCTAATCCTCATCAACAGATGAGGAAACTGGGAGTTGCTAGGCTTTAAACTGAGGTATTCTTACTTCAAACCCAGTATTTTTAGTCCACGCATCCTGCTATTTCTCAGCTCTTCCTTCCTACTTATATTGTATTAGTCTTTGACTTGGTACCTCCAGAAACTTAGGACAGAATTTAACTGTATATATTTTTAGAGAAATATCCTTTTTAGACAGACCACAAACTATCAAAGGTAAGTCTAAGACTGCAATAATTTTCTATGCTTTAGGTATGTTTTGAACCTATGGACTCTGTCTCTCTGTCTCTGTCTCTTGGCACGTGCGCACACACACAACCATTCAATGAAGGCCAGATGAGAGTAGAATGAAGCTGTCCAAAGGTATTTTAACAATCCATCGTCCAATTGTTTTGTTTCCATTCTTTCAAACAACTGATTTGATTTGTTTTTTGCTAAATTGACCAATTGCATTTGTGCTGTGTAGACATAGTCTCAATGTCAGTTTAGAGAGGTAAAATATAAGTCAAAGAGAAAGTACTGGATATGGAATCAGAGGACATTGAGTTCTTGGTTCTGGCACTTAATCCCTGTATGACCTTGGGCAAATTATTTCTTCTCTCTTGGCCTCAGTTGCTCACCTGTAAAATGAAAGGGATTAGATGAGTTTACCCTAAGGTTAAAGAGCAAGCATATTACCAATTTGACTCATAAATCTGACTCATAATAAAGCAAAACTTGAAAATGAAGAAGTTGAAATTATAGTGTGTTGGGAAATTTCTTAAAAGGTTCGTGTGATCTTTTTTAAGCTTTAACATAGAAACATTAGCTTGGGCAACAAAAGTGATAACTATATTTGGCTCTCCTGAGACTGAACAAGTATCATTCTTTTGATTTCTATGCATTTTTATCCAGGAAACAGGTTAGCTCATAGAAAACGAGTTCAGGAAAGAAACATTAAAAAATGGGTATTGTATTTTTGACTTATATGTAGTACCTTTCAGAACTCTAATTAGAGTGTGGTAATCAGAGCTGTGTTCCAGGGTGCTAACATTTAGAGGGAATGCAAATTTTAAAAAATGATTTTTTTTTCTCTACAGAGCCTTTTTTTGGGGGGGGGTAGGGCTATGAGGGTTAAGTGACTTGCTCAGGGTCACACAGCTAGTAAGTGTCAAGTTTCTGAGGCAGATTTGAACTCAGTTCTTCCTGAATCCAGGGCTGGTGCTTTATCCACTGTGCCACCTAGCTGCCCCCTCTATGGAGCCTTTAAAAAAAATTTAATACCATTTTATTTCTTCCAATTACATATAAAGACAATTTTCAACATTTGTTTTTTGAAAGATTTTGAGTTCCAAATTTTTCTCCCTCTTTCCTTACCCTCTTTCCTCCCTAAGATGGCAAGAAATCTGCTATATAGGTTATACATGTGCAATCATATAAAACATATTTCCATATTAGTCATATTCTGAAAGAAGAAACAGAACAAAAGAAAAAATGGGAAAAATAAAACAACAACAAAGTGAAATAGCATTTTTTGATCTGCATTCAGACTCCATCAGTTCTTTTTCTGGATTGTGGATAGCATTTTTTATCATGAGTCTTTTGGAATTGTCTTTGATCATTGTATTGCTGAGAAGAGCTAAGTCAGTCATAGTTGGTTACTTATGTACAATGTTCTCCTGGTTGGGCTCACTTTTCTCAGCATCAGTTGATGTACATCTTTCCAGATTTTTCTGAAATCCACCTGCTCATCATTTTTGTATAGCACAATAGTATTCCATTATATTAATATACCACAACTTGTGCAGTGATTCCTCAACTGATGGTCATCCCCATAATTTCCAGTTCTTTGCCACCACAAAAAGAACTGCTATAAATATTTTTATACATGTAGGTCCTTTCCGCTTTTTATGATCTCTTTGGAATACAGACCTAGTAGTGGTATTGCTGAATAAAAATGTATGCACAGTTTTATAGCCCTTTGGGTATAGTTCCAAATTGCTCTCCAGAATGGTTGGATCAGTTCACAACTCCACCAAGAATTCATTAATGTCCCAATTTTCCCACATCCCCTAAAACATTTGTCATTTTTGTGTATCATGTTAGCCAATCTGATAGGTATAAGATGGTACCTCTGACTTGTTTTAATGTGCATTTCTCTAATCCATAGTGATTTGGAGCATTTTTTCATATGACTATAGATAGCTTTGATTTCTTCTTCTGAAAACTTCCTGTTCATATCCTTTGACCAATTATCAATTGGGGAATGACTTATATTATTTATTTTGGGGGGGGGGTGAGGCAATTGGGGTTAAGTGACTTGCCTAGGGTCACATAGCTAGTAAATGTCAAGTGTCTGAGGTTGGATTTGAACTCGGGTATTCCTGACTCCAGGGTTGGTGCTCTATCCACTGTGCCACCTAGTTGCACTCACTTGTATTCTTTTTGTTTTTGTTTTTGTAGGGCATGAGGGTTAAGTGACTTGCCCATGGTCACACAGCTAGTAAGTGTCAAGTGTCTGAGGTTGGATTTGAACTCAGGTCCTCCTGAATCCAAGGCCAGTGCTTTATCCACTGTGCCACCTAGCTGCCCCCCAGCTTATATTCTTATATATTTGATTCCGTTCCCTAGATATTTTAGAGATGAGGTCTTTATCAGAGAAACTTGATGTAAAATTCCCCTCTCTTCCCCCAGTTTTCTGCTTTACTTCTAATTTTGGCTGCATCAGTTTTTTTAAAAATGCAAACCCTTTTTAATTTGTTGTAATAAAATTATTCATTTTATATCCTCTATTGCTCTCTATCTCTTGTTTAGTCATAAATTCTTCCCTTATCCATAGATCTGACAGGTAAACTATTCCATGCTCTCCAAATTTGCTTATGGTATCACCCTTTGTCTAAATCATGTACCCATTTTGACCTTATCTTGGTATGTGATGTGAAATACTGGTATATTTCTAGGTTCTGCTGACCTGCTTTCCATTTTCCCCAGCAGATTGTGTCAAAGAGTAAATTCTTGTTCCAAAATCTTGGATCTTTAGGTTTATCAAACACTAGATTACTATGGTCATTTACCACTGTGTATTGTGTACCTCTGACTACCTTTTTTGACCATGAACACTTCCTCTGGTTCTAAGTTGTTTCTGCTATTATATTCTCCCTGCTGGAAATGATCTTCCCTTTACTGTCTACTTACTCATGTCCCTTTGTTTCTTCAACACACTGCTCAGAACCTATTCCTCCATGCAATGATTCTTCACTAATGACAATCTGAAACAGTCCTCCCTGTGACGGTTTCATATATATATATATATATATATATATATATCTTCATACAGCTATAGTTGCTTATTTTAATTTTTGGTCATTTGTTTTGCTAACCCTATTTCTCTTATGAGATGAAGTGATGAACCTTTAAAAAATAAAGGATTATTAATCAAGGGGGCCATATATTGAAAAATAATCTATAAATAATTTTGAATTAAATTGGGGGGATTGGTGAGAATTATACAATAGTCAGGTCATCTGCTTTTAAAATTAACTCTAGAAAGAAAACAATGTTAAAACTTTTCTTTTTCTTTTTAAAAATTGTTTCTAAAATTTAAAAATTTTAAAGTTCCTATTCTCTCTCTCCCTCTACCTCTATCCCACCCATTGATAAGTCAAGAAATACATCATGTAAGACATTTCATGTTAGGCATGTTGTGGGAAAAACTTCAATCTGCACTGTTTGGGGCTTTTCAGTAAACACATATGATAAAATTCATCCCTCAGTCCTATATAATGGTTAGGTTGTATAGTGGATAGAGTTCTAAACTTGAAGTTGGGAATACCTGGGTTCAAATTCTTCCTCAAACATTTGCTATCTGAGTGACTCTGGGCAAGTCATTCAACTTCTTTTAGATTCAATTTCCTTATCTGTAAAATTGGGATAATGTTAATATCACGGGGTTGTTGTGAAAATCAAAATTATGTAAGGTACTTTGCAAACCTTAAAGGGCTATTTAAATGTTAGCTATTATTATAATATTATTGTGATGGTGATAGTGATGATGATGTCATCTAGGTAAAGGAGAGAGAGAGAGAGAGAGAGAGAGAGAGAGAGAGAGAGAGAGAGAGAGAGAGAGCGAGAGCGAGCGCGAGACCCCCCCCCCCCCCCCAAGGAAAGAAAAAGTGCGGAGAAAGAGACTGAGAAGCATGGAGAGACTGCTGGGGAGGGGGGAAGATGAATAAAGAAGGAATCAGAGAGGAGAAAGGAGGAGACTCAATGGGAGAGAAGAATTTAGAAAAGAGGAGAAAAGGAGAGGTATCCCTCTCCTAGCAAGAGTCAGAGTCCTATAAGAAAGAAGGGAGTACCAAGAGCCTAGTAGGAGGCAGTGTGGTGCAAAGCAAAGAGCCCTGGGTTTGGAGTCAGAGAACCTGGGTTCAAAGCTGGGCTCTGCCTCTCACTACCTGTGTGACCTTGGGCAAATCATTTCACTTCTCTTGTCCTCAGTTTCCTCATCTGTAAAATGAAGGAGTTAGACTAGATCTTTAAGTTCTCTTTCAGCCTTAATTCTATGATTCTAAGAGCTGGAGACAAAACAGCTCTGAGTAAGAAGAGTCAAAGAAATAGTAATGATGACAAGTATTATCATATATCAATACACATAATATTAATGTCTCCATTAGGAGACAACATGTAAAGCCATGGTTTGCTGCCTCCATAATTATGGGTAAGTCTACCTTGATAGGGATTATGTCTTCTACTTTATTTATTTATTTTGGTGGGGGCAATGAGGGTTAAGTGACTTGCCCAAGGTCACACAGCTAATAAGTGTCAAGTGTGTGAGACCAGATTTGAAATTGGGTCCTCCTGAATCCAGGGCCGGTGCTTTATCCACTGTGCCACCTAGCTGCCCCATGTCTTCTACTTTAATAATTAAAGAACAGTGAAGAGTTCTCCCCTGGCTGCCGTTGATTGCTTTGCTACCATTAGAGCCTGTCCTCCATGGAATCAATTTGATTTCCAGAGCAGAGGTATCAGTCCCTGATTTGGGAGATCTCTGTTTCAGTGGGGACTTACGGTATATTAACCATCTTTCTTTTTTCTCTTGCAGATTCCAGGCATTTGTCTATTTTGCATCAGCTTTCCAAACAATCTCTTGTGGCATCCATTACTTGGCTTCTGTGTTCATGGCTGTTACCCCCAAGTTTTCCTGTGGGGTTCTGGGGAACATAAGTCAGGTCCTCCTTTATAATTCATCTAGCCTGAAGATAGAAGATGCCTGGGCACTGTTCACAACAGGCAAAGAGGATTACATGGTAGTACAACTACAGAATGGAGATGTTTGGGAACTTGCTCAGTGCAGCAGGTCCAAAAGAGAGGATCCTTATTTTGAATACCAATATGATGGTAACAAATCTGTTTTTCCTTGCACCGATGGCTACTTTTATGACCATACCAAGTGGAAGAGCACCGTGGTGACTGAATGGGATCTGGTCTGTCACCAAGAGTGGTTTGCAAAATCCATCCAGCCTACTTTCATGCTTGGAGTCCTTCTGGGAGCAGTAATTTTTGGTGATCTTTCAGACAGGTAAAGTATAGATATCATGCCTTTGCAACACAATCTCTGTAGAACCTTTTAGAACCCCTTTTAGTGTGTGCACACGTGTTTTCCTAACAATTTTTTTTTTGTGGGGCAATGAGGGTTAAATGACTTGCCCAGGGTCACACAGCTAGTAAGTGTCAAGTGTCTAAGGTCAGATTTGAACTCACGTCCTCCTGAATCCAGGGCCAGTACTTTATCCACTGTGGCACCTAGCTGCCTCCTTCCCTAACAATTCTTTCACCAAGTGTGTCACCTTGATTTGTCTACTAGGAGGTATGTTTTAGGATTATTTAAACTTTTATACTGCTAAAATAGTCACTGGTGCATTTCCTAGTTCCTTTTCCTTGATGTCCTCATTAATAAGAGACCTAAGAGGAAATGTGTAAAATATGAGATCCTACCTTATTTTAATAGTTTTTACTTTGTCCAGTGGTAAAGTGGGTACTTCGTCCAATGGTAATCCTTTCGTATCCAAAGTGCCATATTTTATACTCGCAATCAACCCTAGGAAGTCAGTTTAGACAGCCAGCATGAAGGCACAAAGATGATGGCTAGGGTATGCTATTTAAGAGACAGGAAAAATGCTAGTTTGGGTAGATTTTAGAGTATATGAAGGGCAGGAGTAAACAAGGCTGGAAGGGTAGGTTGGAGCCAGGTTATGAAGGGCTTTACAAGTCAAACAGACAAGTTTGTACTTGATTCTAGAGCCAATAGGGAATCACTGGAGTTTATTGAACAGGGGAATGACATCATTATCATCATCCTCATCATGATCATGATCGTGACCACCACCAAAATAATGATGATTAACACATACACACACACACACACACACACACACACACACACACACACACACTGCTTTAAGGCTTAAAAAATGCTTTACCTGTGTCATTTCCATTTATCCTCACAATAACTCAGAGAAGTAGGATCTATTATTCTCCAATTTTACAGACGAGGAAATCGTATCTGAGAGAGGTTAAATGACTTGGGTTCACACAGCTAGGATGTATCTGAGCAGGATTTCAATCCAATTCTTCCTGACTCTGAGTCCAGTCCTATACAAACTATGTAATTTTACCTTTGTGGTCTGTGCTTTGGGAAAATTTCTTTGCCAGCTGTGTGGCTCATGCATTTGAGAGGATCGAGATTTTATGTGAGATATCAATTAGGATGCTATTATAATAGTTGTGATGATAGCTGATGAAGGCCTTGACTAGGGTAGTGGCTGTCTGAGTATAGAAGAGGGAACTGAGGTAAGAGAGGCTGTGGAAATAGAACTGAGAACTCTTGGCAACTACATATGTAGATAGGGAGGGAGGGAGGGACAGAGAGAGAAACAAAGACAGAGAGATACAGAGAGAGACACACAGAGACAAAGAGACTGTAAGAGACAGAGATAGAGAGAGACACAGCAAGAGAGAAGGGGAGAGATAAAGACAGAGACAGAGAGAGAGAAGGGGGAAGGAAGAGAGAGACACAGCAAGAGAGAAGGGGAGAGATAAAGACAGACAGAGATATAGAGAGAAGGGGGAAGGAAGAGAGAGACATGCAGAGGCAGAAACAGAAACAATGAAAGACAGATACAGAGACAGCAAGAAAGAAAGGGAAAGAGAGAGAGAGACAGGCAGACACAGAGACAGATAAAGGGGAAAGGGGGATGAGAAGAGAAGAGAGAGAGAATGTGTCTCTTGCACTCCATGTATCTATTTGTCTATCACTTGCTCGGAAAGCATTTTTCCTAGAAACTGGAAGGTAAGCTGGTTTTAGAAGCAAAGAAGTTCCAGCTCTGTCCTGTCAGGGGCTTGTCACATCCTTCATTGATTAATACATGGTGTGACATTTGTTCATGACAAAAGGAGTCGGTGTTTAATGTGGTTGTATACCAATGCTTGGTTTCTTCCATTGTGTAATTCTCAGGTTTGGAAGGCGATTTGTAATGTGGTTCACAAGCACTGGGCAGTTCTTCCTGGGAGTTGCGGTGGCTTTTACATTTGACTATTACAGTTTCATAGCTATACGTTTTCTTCTTGCTATGGTAAGTGTCTGGAGGAAACACAACTCTTCACATTTGGGCATGTGACATACTGTAGAAAATGGAAAAATCAGAAAATTGAATCCTGAACATTATAAGAAACCTCCTATTGTTTCTTAAATCTTTGCTTTCTCCCTTTCTCTACAAAGCTGCCACTTTACATAAAATAATCAAAGCCATCACTGGTGCAGCATTTTGAGGTTTGCAAAGTGCTTTACCTAAATAAAGTATAATTTCATTTGGTCCACCACGGCAAGACTCTGAGGTTAGTGATACTTCTCTTCCCATTTCATAGTTAAAAAAAAACCTGAGGATAAAGGTGAGTAAGTGACTTGCCCCTAGGATTACAGAATCAGCATAGGGGTATAAAACACATTTCATTTGGGTGTATGTTAAATGAATTTTGTTGTTTTAAGGTTAACATTTACTTAATATTCAGCCATAAAATAAATAATTTTTATTTATCAAAGGAAATAAATTAAAACAACTAAATTATTAAAAAAAATTAACCACTAAATTTTACTTTAAAACACCAACTTAAAAAGCAATAAACAAAATACCAATTTTTCTGGAGACATTAAGGTGTGCCTAGGCACACCTTATATTTGTGCTTGTACTAGCAAGTAAGTATCTAATGCAAAATTTGAAGCCAGATTTTCCTGATTGCTTGTCTAGCACTCTACCCATGATGCCATTCTGACTCTCATCTGTCCTTTATATTTTTATATATGGTAAGAGTTAGTGCCTTCCTGCATGTGTTCCCTTAGAAGAATGTAAGACCCTTGAGCCCAGAGACTATTTTTTTTGTCTTCTTATCCTTAGCACTAAACACAATGCCTTACATATAGGTGGCATTTAATAAATGTTGAATTTAATTGAATTCCATGTACATTACAAAAAATACACTCTTGGGACTTATCCTCTTCTTTTGCTGTTAGTAGGTCAAGATAAGTCAAGTGTAACTGACTTAGTCATGGAGACATTTGGAAGTAGAGAATTGGGGCAGCAGGTAGTACACTCGGTGCCCCTGGAGCCTGCTTTGCCATCAACATTAACAAAGAAGGCATATGCCTATGGTTTGCCCTTTAGAATTTCCCATAATAGTTTAATATAAGAATTGGATGTTTAAAAATAAACCACCCTCATCTTACATGTGCAAAAGTTACACATGGCTGAAGACCCAAGGACTGAGTATCTTGTGAGACAATGGAAAGAATATTGGATTTCCAATCAACAGACTTTGGTTCAGTTCCTATTTCATCCAGTTACTTCCTGTGTAACTTTGAGCAAGTTACTTTATCTCTCTGAGTCCCAGTTTGTTTATCCCTAAATGAGCGGATTGGACAAGATGATCTTCATGGTCCCTTCTAGCATTAAATTTCTCCAATGATCTTTGTCACCATCGGACACACACATAACCACCAAACTATTTTTGTTCTATGATAAGTGAGCTTGCAGTAACCTTTGCTTGCCTCACAGAAAAATATCATTTATTCGTGTTTCAACATGGAATTCATTAAAGTGAAAAATTGTTACTCAATAGGCCAAGATCGTTACTATCCAATGATCAAAGAGTTGGCATATACAGCCACTGAAGAAAGTTTAAAGGAATTAAGTATCAAACCTTAGAGCAAAAACTGGGGTGGGGGGGTGATGTAATAATTTTCTTTTGGTCCATGAAGTCTTTTTTTTTTTTTTTTTTTTTTTTTGTGAGGCAGTTGGGATTAAGTGACTTGCCCAGGGTCACACAGCTAGTAAGTGTCAAGTGTCTGAGGCCCGATTTGAACTCAGGTACTCCTGACTCCAGGGCCGGTGCTCTATCCACTGTGCCACCTAGCTGCCCCCCATGAAGTCTTTTATTCAAAGGATAGTTTCTTCTTATTCTCCTAGCTCCACTACAGACAAAATAAAAGGAAAATGGTCCTAAACTGCAGGATGAGATCAACTAAAAAAGAAATATTCTGATGGCAGGGGTCCTTAAAGCAGTGGGACAGGTTAATCAGAGATTTTGTATCTTCTTTTCAGGCTAAAGAACATAAATAACATATTTTTTTTTTTGCATTTTAATTAATTAATTAATTTTTTCCGTTACTTGTAAAGATAGTTCTCAACTTTTGTTTATACAAGCTTTCCAATTTCAGATTTTTCTCCCTCCCTCTCCTCCCTCCCACCTCCCCTATATGGCAGGTAATCTGATATAGGTTATATATATATATATACACATAATAACATTAATCCTATTTCTGCATTAGTCATGTTATAAGAGAAAAATCAGAGCAATGATGAAAAACCTCAAAATAGAAAAAACAACAGCACCAAAAACAAAAGAAATAGTATGGTTCATTCAGCATATATACTCCACAGTTTTTTATTCTTGGATTTGGAGATCCTCTTCTATCATGAGTTCCTTGGAACTCTTCTGTACCATTGCATTGGTGAGAAGAATCTAGTCCATCACAGTAGACCAACACTCAATGTTGATGATACTGTGCACAATGTTCTTCTTGTTCTGCTCATCTCACTCATCATCAGCCCAGGCAAGACCCTCCAGGTTTCTCTGAACTCCTCCTGCTCATCGTTTCTTACAGCACAATAGTATTCCATTGTATTCATATACCACAACTTGTCCAGCCATTCCCCAATTGATGGGCATCCCCATAACTTCCAATTCCTTGCCACCACATAAAGAGCAGCTATAAATATTTTTGTACATGTGGGTCCCTTTCCCCTTTCCATGATTTCTTTGGGAAAAAGACCCAAAAGCGGTATTGCTGGGTCAAAGGGTATGCACAGCTTTATCGCCCTTTGGGCATAATTCCAAATTGCTCTCCAGAATGGTTGGATCAGTTCACAGCTCCACCAATAATGCATTAGTGTTCCAATTTTCCCACAGCTTCTCCAACATTTATTATCTTCCTTTTTTGTCATTTTAGCCAATCTGACAGGTGTCAGGTGGTACCTCAGAGTTGTTTTAATTTGCATCTCTCTAATTAATAGTGATTTAGAGGATTTTTTCATATGGGAATAGATAGCTTTGGTTTCTTCATCAGAAAACTGCCCGTTCATATCCTTTGACCATTTCTCAATTGGGGAATGACTTGGATTCTTATAAATTTGATTTAGTTCC
The DNA here is from genome assembly GCF_019393635.1 of Dromiciops gliroides. NCBI lineage: Eukaryota > Metazoa > Chordata > Mammalia > Microbiotheria > Microbiotheriidae > Dromiciops > Dromiciops gliroides. The sequence continues at coordinate 340,986,205 of NC_057864.1, read as the reverse complement.
CTATATATTTTAGAGATGAGGACTTTATCAGAAGTATTGGCCACAAAAATTGTTTCCCAGATTTCTGCCTCCCTTCTAATTTTGGATGCATTGTTTCTATTTGTACAAAAATTTTTAAATTTAATGTAATCAAAATCATCCATTTTGCATTTCATAATATTCTCTATCTCTTTGGTCATAAACTGTTTTCCTTTCCAAAGATCTGATAGGTAGACTATTCCTTTCTCTCCTAATTTACCTATGGTATCACCTCTTATGTCTAAATCGTGTATCCATTTTGACCTTATTTTAATATAAGGTGTAAGATGTTGGTCTATGCCTAATTTCTGCCATACTATCTTCCAGTTTTCCCAGCAGTTTTGTCCCAGAAGCTGGAGTCTTTGGGTTTATCAAACACTACATTACTAGTGTCATTTACTACTGCATTTCCTGTGCCTAGCCTATTCCATTGATCTACCACTCTATTTTTTAGCCAGTACCAGATAGTTTTGATGACTGCCGCTTTATAGTAAAGCTCCAGGTTTGGTACCACTAACCCACCTTCCTGTGAACTTTTTTTCATTATTTCCCTGGATATTCTTGATTTTTTGTTTTTCCAGATGAATTTTGTTATTATTTTTTCTAGCTGTATAAAATAATTTTTAGGTAGTCTGATTGGTATGGCACTGAATAAGTAAATTAATTTAGGCAGTATTGTCATTTTTACTATATTAGCTCTGTCTATCCATGAGCAATTAATATCTTTCCAATTATTTAGATCTGATTTGATTTGTGTAAAGAGTGTTTGGTAGTTGTGTTCATAGAGTTCCTGGGTTTGTCTTGGCAAGTAGACTCCCAAGTATTTTATATTATCTACCGTTACTTTAAATGGAATTTCTCTTTCTATCTCTTGCTGCTGGACTTTGTTGGTCATGTATAGAAATGCTGATCATTTAAATGGATTTATTTTATATCCTGCTACTTTGCTAAAGTTGTTAATTGTTTCAAGTAATTTTTGAGTTGATTCTCTAGGATTCTTTAAGTATACCATCATATCATCTGCAAAGAGTGATAGTTTTGTTTCCTCCTTGCCTATTCTAATTCCTTTAATTCCTTTCTCTTCTCTGATTGCTAAAGCTAACATTTCTAGTACAATATTAAATAATAGGGTGATAATGGACATCCCTGTTTCATCCCTGATCTTATTGGGAAGGCCTCTAATTTATCTCCATTGCATATAATACTTGCTGATGGCTTTAAGTAGATACTGTTTATTATTTTAAGGAAAACTCCACCTATTCCTAAACTCTCTAGTATTTTTATTAGGAATAGGTGTCAAAAGCTTTCTCTGCATCTATTGAGATAATCATATGATTTTGGTTGGTTTTCTTATTGATGTGGTTTGTTATGTTAATAGTTTTCCTAATGTTGAACCAGCTCTGCATTCCTGGTATAAATCCCACCTGGTCTAGTGTATCTATAGCATTTTGTTTAAAAACAAAAGATAAATGTCTTCTAACATTTATGTTTACCAAAGTCGTATTATATATTTTTGTTATTTTGTGGTTCTTTGCCTGCTTACAGTAAATGGATGGAGGGAGAGAGTGGTACATAAATGAATGAATGAGAAAGCATTTGTTAAACACTATTAATGAATGAAAAAAATTAGTAAGCACATATCTTTAATCTCTTTCTGCCTACTGGCTGCTTTCCTACTGCCTACAAATACATGTGTCCCCCATCCTTAAAAAATCCCAACTTCGGGGCAGCTAGGTGGCACAGTGGATAAAGCACTGGCCTTGGATTCAGGAGGACCTGAGTTCAAATATGACCTCAGACACTTGACACTTACCAGCTGTGTGACCCTGGGCAAGTCACTTAACCCCCATTGCCCCACCAAAACACACACAACAAAAACAAACAAGAAAATCCCAACTTGATTTGTTCATTCCCACTATCATCCTATATCTCTCCTCACTTATTTTTTAGAATTAAAAAAATATTTCACTAAAACATAAGATTTACAGAAGTTTCCAGACAAGCCATACAAAGTAGTAACAAGCTTTTCTTGAAGGGAGGTTTCTATACAAGTAGAATCACAATATTAGTGATGTCTATGATGATTAATGTTCCCATTTTTATTCAAACAACCAAGCTTGTCCATCTACACGGTCTAAGGAGTTAGACTTGGCTAGAGGGTGTATTCTAAAGTACAACTGGTAAGCTGCTTTAACTAATGCAATTAGCATCACCATAAACAGGGAAAAGGAGCCCACAAAACTTGAAGAAAAAAAAAAAAGACACACCCCCTGCAGGTAAAGGACAACTACTTTCACTCACAGTGCTGATACTTAAACCATGATGGGAAAAATGAATAAAAGCAGAGCTGGGCCACTGCTTTTAAATGATTTCACAACAATCCAGATGATCCTTCTAGCCTCTGCTCATGTGTTACAAGGACAGTTTACAAGGACAAGACAGATTTTCTAATGTTCATTTAATCACCAAAGGATTGAAGATGGTCTGGGTTTTTATTCTGTAATGTTTTTTAAGACTGTGTCCATTAAATGCAAACAAAAAAGGAAGAGGTCTTGACAGAACAGGAGAAGTGATGCACACTTGATGTTGAGATTGAATTTAAATATTATTCATGGCATATAGCCTAGTCCATGCTCTGGCTGTTTCTATGGCTTGGGCTTCATTGGTCTTCCACTGCTCAGTTACATCATTTGCTAATGAATCATCTGGATTGGGAGCATTTAACAAAGCTTAGATTGAGAGCAGCATTGTACGGATCTGCAATGCTGGAGACCATTTATCTTTCAAAATATTTAAAAATATTCTTCCCAACTTGTTTACATTAGGGTGATAAATTTTGGTCATGAAACCTACTTTAGGAGCTGCCATTGGGTATTCTTCTGGAAGAAATAGTTCAAGTTTAAAAGTCCCTCCCTCAAAGGGGGAATCCTGTGGGCCTGCAATGACCACATGATTCTGCCAGCAAATGCTGGGTTTCCTTAATGATCCTGTGGGGCAGCTGGTCCATCTTGTCTGATCCAGAATTTAGCTTCGAGGTCTTGCCTCCCTCTCCTCACTTTTATAGCTAAACTCCTGGAGAAGGCTGATTACCATTAGTCTCTCTGTTACCTTTCCTGTCATTGTCTTAACTCTCTGCAATCTAGTTTGCAACCTCATCATTCAACTGGAACTGTTTTCTCCAAAGTTATGTTATCTCTTAATTGTTAAATCTAATAGCCTTTTCTCAATCCTCATCCTTCCTGCCCTCTCTGTAACCTTTGACCTTATCTATCATCCTCTTACTGATACTCTTTTCTCTCTGGGTTTTTGTGACCTTTCACTCTCCTGGTTTTCCTCCTACCTGGCTGACCATTCCTCCTCCATTTCCTTTGCTAGATCTTCCAGCTCACCCCCTCTAACTATGGCTGTCCCCAAAGGTTCTGTCCTGAGCTCACTTCTCCCTGTACTTTATTTCTTATCAGATCCCACGGATTCAATTATCATCAGATCTATTCATCCAGTCTTAATCTCTCTCCTGACCTCCAGCTTCAAATCTTTAGATGCCTATTTGACATCTCAAAGTAATCCCCATAGATGTCTTAAATTCAGAATATCCAAAACAGAACTCATTATTTCCCACACCCGCCTCCCCTTATCTCTCCCTTTGTCCTAATTTCCCAGTTGCTATTGAGGATTCCATTATCCTCCCAATTAGTGAAGTTTACAACCTAGGGGTCGTCTTGGATGAATCTGTCTCTTTTACTCCTCATAGCCAATTTGTTACCAAGTTATTCTACCTTCACTATCTACCTTATATAAATCCCCTTCTTTAAGTCTCCAACCACCTTGTTCCAAGTCCTCATCTCCTTAGACTTAGAATATTTCAGTACCTTGCTAGTTGGTCTCCCTGCCTCCTTTCTACCCCACTCGACTCAACTGTCAAAATTATTTTCTGACCATGCTACCCTCCAATTCAGAAAACTCCCTCTTACCTCCAGGATTGAATAAAACATAAATATTTGGTTTTGTTTTTGGCTTTAAAAACTTTTTATAACTTGGTTCCTTTCTGCCTTTCCAGTCTTATACCTTTTGTTATTGTTGTTCAGTGATAATAGACTCTTCATGGCCCCATTTGGGATTTTCTTGGCAAAGATACTGGAGTGGTTTCCCATTTTCTTCTCCAGCTCTTTGACAGATGAGAAAACTGAGGCAAACAGGGTGAAGTAAATTGCCTGGGGTCACACAGCTACTAAGTGTCCAAGGCTGGATTTGAATTAAGCAAGATGAGTCTTCCTGATTCCAAGCCCAGTACTCTATCCACTGCACCACCTAGCTGCCCACTGATGTGATCCAGGTGACACTGGGCTCCTTGCTGTTCCCTGCAGTAGACACTTCATCTCCTCACTCCCCGTATTTACTGGCTGTCCCCCATGCTTGGAATGCCCTTCCTCCTCCTCTCTGCCTCCTGACTTTACCCAAGCTTTCTGCAAGTCTTGGCTAAAATCCCACCTTCAAATTTAGTGCCTTCCCTTGGAACTTATTTCCAAGTTATCCTGTATCTATCTTGTTTGTATGTAGTTGTTAAAACTACCTTATACTGTCAGCTTTTTAAGAGCAGAGACTGTTTCTTATCTCTCTTTGTATCCAATGCTTAGCAAAGTGCCACAGTAGGCACTTAAATTACCCTGACTGCTTAGGGGCTATATAGGCTGTATGTTGGGCAGCTAGATGGTGCCATAGTGCATGGAGTGCTGGGCTAGAGTTAGCAATACTCATTTTTCTGAGTTCAAATCTGTTCTCAGACACTTCCTAGCTGTGTGACCCTGGGCAAGTCACTTAAACCTCTTTGCTTCAATTTCTTCATCTGTAAAATGAACTAGAGAAGGAAATGAAAAGCCACTCCAGTATTTTTGCTAAGAAAACCCCAAAAGGGATTTTCACAAAGAGTTAGACATGACTGAACAACAACATGCTTCATGTCCTGCGAAGAGAATTACTAAGTAAACATAAAGGAGGGATTCAAAAGGGTAGATGGTTGATTAATTATATAAAGAAGGGTAATACAAGTAATTAAGCAGAAAGAGACTTGAAGGCTATTTGCAAGTACTTAAAGAGAAAGCAAATTGAATGCAATTTGAAAACTTTAATCTTTTTTTGTTGTCATTTTTTCTTTCTTCCCTCCGTAGAGCATCATGGGAATGGCATTTGCAGATGAAAGTTCTCCATTACTAGTATAGATAAGCATAATCTTGGCCAGCAACCCTTTATTAAGCCACGCCAGTTGAACTAATCTCTCTTTCTTTTCCCCACCCAGGTTGCCAGTGGGTATCTTGTGGTGGCATTTGTTTATGTGACAGAATTCATCGGTACTAAAGTGCGGACATGGGCCTCTATGCACATGCACGCCTTTTTTGCGATTGGTGTTATGATAGTGGCTCTGATGGGATATTTGGTCCGGACCTGGTGGCTCTATCAGATTTTTCTTTCCATGACAACTCTTCCCTTTGTCTTATGTTGCTGGGCTCTGCCCGAAACACCATTTTGGCTTCTCTCAGAAGGAAGATATGAAGAGGCACAGAAGCTAATTAATATGATGGCAAAATGGAATGGAACAAGCCCTTGCAACATATCTGAAATGCTTTCAGTGGAACAAGGTGGTGGCATCGGCACCAACGCTGGCAATGTTGCATCTGAAATGAAGAGTCACAATATACTTCATCTATTTTATAACTGGAAAATTTCGAGAAGGACCCTCACAGTCTGGCTCATTTGGTTTACTGGCAGCTTGGGATACTATGTATTCTCTTTGAGTTCTGTTAACCTGGGAGGCAATGAATTTTTAAACCTCTTCCTCATAGGTAAATATTGAGCTATTTTACAGTGACAGTCACATGACTAGTTAATCACCTGGGAATTTCAACAGATATGTGTAACCCATTTTTCATTATCCTTTTATTCCCGGAACATGATTGCTAAGCACATGATTGTGGCATCTGTCTGATCTCAAAAATTCTATTTATTTTTACTTTAGCCATTTAGTCGGGAAAGTAAAGTGTTATCATGCTACTGAATGAGGCATATTTGTTCCATTGTAGTGGCATGATAGAACTGCTTTTAGAGTTACTGTGGTAGTACTCAGCATGCAAGTCCCAATTTAGACAAAAATGCATATTTGCAGACTATGGAAAACTTAGAAATCCTCATTTTCTGCGTATGCCACGATGTACCTCTGATTATTTGCAGGAAGGTTTATTTGTTTTTGTTTTTTTTTTTTTTTTGTGGGGAAATGGGGGTTAAGTGACTTGCCCAGGGTCACACAGCTAGTAAGTGTCAAGTGTCTGAGGCCAGATTTGAACTCAGGTACTCCTGAATCCAGAGCCTGTGCTTTATCCACTGAGCCACCTAGCCGCCCCGAAACAGCAAGTTTTTAAGAGATGTCTCATCTCTGCTTCAGACTCTCTTTTGAATCTGTTTGAGAAGTGCTACAGAGATTTGGGTTCAGATCCCAGCTCAGACACTTAGCTATGTGCCCTTGACTGATTTAATCATCCTTTCAGAATGTTAGTTCAATTTGTAACCTGATAATAAAATACTTTCACTAGGTATCTCATGGGGTTATAATGAGGAGAGCCCTATACGGTTTTCAAAGTCAAGGAATAAGAAGAAAAGAAAAGACAAGGAAGATGTTTGCTGTTTTGGCTTGTGGCATAAGTTTCCAGATGATCAAGGACTCCTCCTATAATCACCAAAATTCTTTTGGAAACTCAATATAAACTAATTTGGCTTATTTACTGTCTTCCATCATTCAGTGTGTCCACTATTAGTGCAGATTATTGAGCAGTGATTATAGTCAATATTTTTTTCTAACCTATGCATAGCATGTAAACTTTTGACTTTAAAAATGAGGTATTCGGGGCGGCTAGGTGGCGCAGTGGATAGAGCACTGGCCCTGGAGTCAGGAGTACCTGAGTTCAAATCCGGCCTCAGACACTTAACACTTACTAGCTGTGTGACCCTGGGCAAGTCACTTAACCCCAATTGCCTCACTAAAAAAAAAAAAAAATGAGGTATTCATTTCCTGAAACTGTTCAGATAGGGTTGTGATTCCCAGGCCTGATCTTTTGACACATTGGGATGTCTCTAATCTCAGGATGTGTTGTGATATGTTCCCATTTCTCAGAGTAAAATGATCAATTCTCACTTCACAGAAGTTGGAGGTTACTACCAAAGAGGCGGACATTATTGATGACATAGTCATCAATGGAAAGACAAAACTGACACATACATGCAGACAATGCCTCTACACCCTAACCAATCAAGATCACCTAGGTGTAGTGCTCATTTCCCTTAAGCTATTTAACATTTAGCACTTTCATGTCTTCTTCCTCCCAGCTTCACATGATACCAGAATGATTATCAGTGCCTCACCACAGTGTTTTATAGCTAGGAGAGCCTCTGAGATTAATAGCACATGTGCTCCCCAAGGGATCCATGCATGACAGTTGTACCTGGGAAAGAAGGAGGATCTTTCTCTTCAGAAGATCTATTTATTTTTCTGCTCTCTAAATATTTTCTTGTTTTTCTTGATGGATTTCATTCTTATGTCACATTTGTTTCTGAGCATATTCTTCCCCATGGCACTTGGGGCATCTAGGTGACACAACAAATACAGTGCTGGACTTGGAATCAGGAAGAACTGAGTTCAGACCTGGCCTTGGACACTTCTAGCTGTGTGATCCTGGGCAAGTCTCTTAAGCTCTGTCTGCCTCAGTTTCCTCAAATGAAAAATGAGAATCATAATGACACCTACCTTGAAGGGTTGTTGTGAGGATAACATGAGATAATATTAGTAAAGCACCTAACACAGTGCCTGGTACACAGAGTAGGTACTTAATAAATGATTGTCTTTGTCTCCTCCCTAACTAACAAATCATCACTTTTAACAAAAAGTAAAGGATAGTTCTTCATGTTTGTTTAGGACCCCCAGAATATTAAACTTTTGCCACTAAGGTGATTTTTTTTTTCAGAGCAAATTATTTAGAGTGATAAAAATAATATTATTGATTTGTTTAATATCATTCAATAATTATTAATCACTATGGCATTTGACCTCTGTAAAATGAGGATTATAATAGAAACTAGCTCCCAGGGTTGTTGTGAAGATAAAATAAGATATTTGTAAAGTACTTTGCAAACCTGTAAGTGCTATATAAATGCTAGCTAGTTTTATTTTATTTTATTTTATTTTTTATTTTTATTTTTTGGTGGAGCAATGAGGGTTAAGTGACTTGCCCAGGGTCACACAGCTAGAAAGTGTCAAGGGTCTGAGGCCAGATTTGAACTCAAGTCCTCCTGAATCCAGGGCCAGTGCTTTATCCACTGTGCCATCTAGCTGCCCCCTAGCTATTTTTATTAAACAGTCTTCCCTTGGAAGACTGTTGAAGAGAGAATCTCAACAACCACCCTTAGTAAAGTGTTCTGGTGTTTGGCTATCTTTGTTGTCCAGAAATTCTTCTTGTATTTAATAGGTTCAATCCCTTTGGTTAAACTTTTCTTTCTTTGATATAGTATCAGGGAGGCAAAGAGACCTAGGCTAGGAATTAGGCTGAATTCAAGTCCTCATTTCCTAAGTGTGTGGCCTTGGATGAGTTACTTAATCTCTGAATTAGTTTTCTTCTTTGTAAAATGGGAGCTCCTAGTTTATGATTCCATGATGCTATAAAAATTGTTATTGTTATTGTTGTTGTTCAATTGTGTCTGACTTTTCATGACCCCATTTAGGGTTTTCTTAGCAAAGACACTAGTTTGCCAGATTACTTTACAGATGAGGAAATTGAGGTAAACAGGTCTCAGTGACTTGCACAGGGTCATATGGCTAGTAAGTGTCTGAGGCTAGATTTGAACTCAGGAAGATGAGTCTTCCTGACTCCAGGCTGGCATTCTAGCCACTGTACCACCAAAATTGTTATAGAAACATTTATAAGCTACTCCCACCCAAACTACATTGGGCCCACTTCCTGTGGTGATGCCAGTGAAGAACTGTTTGTTTGTTCTTTCGTTCCTTCTCTCTCTCTCCCTCTCCTTTCCTGTCCTTCCCTCCGTCCCTCCGTCCCTCCGTCCCTCCGTCCCTCCTTCCCTCCTTCCCTCCTTCCTTCTCTGATATTGAGTAGGAGGTATGAGGGTGAAGGGAGGAATCCCTGAAAAGATTCATTCGGGATCCCAGAATTGAAGGGTTTGTTTTGTAGCCAGAATTTATTTTCCCACGAGAATGCTATCCTTATTTATACCTTTGTTAAATTACAGGCAGAACATCTGTAAATTTAGAGAATGTCTTTTCTAAGGATATGAATGCTGTTTCAGAATCAATGTTTGCAGAAGGGTCAGAAAAACCATAGGCTTGTAGCCAGTGGCCTAAATAAAAGTGAATCCAGATAAAAATAGATTCAGAATAGTTTCTCATTTTATGTTCGTCATAGGAGTTACAGCTGGGCTCATCTAGGCTCAAACACTCACTTTATAAATAGGGAAAGTGAGGTCCAGAGAGATGGACAATTCCAAGGTTAGAGAATGTAGTAAGGTTAGACAGATAGTGACATGTAGTAAGATTTGAATCCTGGTTCTTTGACACCAAACTTAGAATTCTTCCCACTATATCACCTTGCCTCTACAGGGGTGGGAACCCCAGCTTCTTTCCTCTTTCAACAAATAGAGGCCTATCATCTTGCCCTTGTTGTTGTTCAGTTGTTGAACTTTTACCCAACTTTTTGTGACCCCCTTTTAGAGTTTTCTTGGCAAAGATACTGGAGTGGTTTGCCACTTCCTTCTCCAGTTCATTTTACAGATGAGGAAACTGAGGAAAACAGGGTTAGGTGACTTGCCCAGGGTCACATAGCTAGTAAGTGTCTGAGGCTGGATTTGAACTCGGGTCTTCCTGACTCCAGAGCTGGTGCTCTGTCCACTGCCATCTAGCAGTGCCTAGCGCTACTGAGATGCCTTCATGTTAGCCTACAGTTTGCTACATTTTCCATTAACAGGTGCCGTGGAACTTCCTGCTTATGCTTTTGCTTGCATTGGAATGGACAGAGTTGGCAGACGAAACACTCTGACACCATTTCTTATTGCTAGTGCCCTCATCTGTGCTATGATCATGCTGATCCCTCAGGTGAGTTGTTCGTTACCCTAAATCAATGGTTCTCCAACTTTTCTTGGCTTAAGGCTTAATATTCTTTGTCAGAAGGAATCGAGATACGCTGAATGTTTGTTTAAGTTGGCACTACAGGAGAATTGGGTGACTGTCACAGGCACAATTCTCTTTTCTGTGAGAGCAGAGTTTGTCATTTCAAAGTCTGGTGTATTTCAAGGTGAATACATACATATATTAGGTGTGTGTGTGGTTTTTTTTTAAACACAGTACTTAGACCATGCATGCTGGCTAAATAAAATCCATATTAAATGATTTACAAATTTTCTTTTATATGAAATAGCAGAACATCCAAAATTTCATGACTCACTCAGGGAAACTCATCTCTCACACTTAAAGTAACACTGACTTTAGTCTTATTTTCTAAGAAATGAGCCTATTCTATGACATAAAGTTCTAGGCCTAGAATTAGGAAGACTAGGATTCAAATCGAGACTCAGACACTTAGTAACTATGTGACCCTGGGCAAGTCATTTAACCTCCATTTGCCTTAATTTCCTCATCTATAACATAGGGATAATAACAACACCTCCCTCTCAGGGTTGTTGTGAAGATAAAATGAAATTATATTTGTAAAGCACTTAGCATAGTGGCTGACACATAGTAGACACTATATAAATACCTATAAACTATATAAGCATAAGAACTACGTAAATATAAAAACTATAAACTATATAAATTCTGTTGCATATATAGAGGTAAAGGAAAGTAAGTAGGTTTATAAGCATGAACTTTCTTCCTTTATTCAACATAGATATTGTAAAGGGATTGGAAATGTTTTAGTGATAGCTGCTGTGCTCATCAAGAAATAGTGTCAGCAGGGGCAGCTAGGTGGCGCAGTAGATAAAGCACTGGCCCTGGAGTCAGGAGGACCTGAGTTCAAATCCAGTCTCAGACACCTGACACCAGCTGTTGTGACCCTGGGCAAGTCACTTAACCCTCATTTCCCTGGAAAAAAAATAGTGTCAGCAACCATTAGCCATTAGAAAAATATAACACAGCATGATCTTATGGTTCTAAATGATTCTGCGATGTTTTGAAAGCCAAATTACTTGAAATTTAAGTATAACTGCTAGTTCATTCCATTAAAAATATTTATGAAGTGCTAGGCACTGTGCTAGGCACTAGAGATACAAAAATAAAATTGAAACAATTCCTGCCAACAGGGAGCTTCCACTCTGATAGATAGAACACATATATTAGTTAAGTAAATAAAAGATAATCTGTTTAGGGAAAGAGAGAAATAATAATTCTGGGAATATAGGAAAGGCTTCCCAAAGTAGGAAGTGGCTCTTGAACTGAGCCTTAAAGCAAAATAAGGCCTCAGAAAGGTGAATTTGGAGGATTTGTGTTTGTTGCAGCTGTGAGTTATGGCAGAGGTGAGAAATAAAATATCCCCTACAAGAATAGGTATTAGTCCAGTTTGGCTGGAATATAGAGCACATAAAAGGGAATAGTGTGAAAGAGGCTAGGAAGGGAGATGGGGAGCTAGAGAGGAGGGCCTTAAATGCCCTAAGGAGTGAATGTTTTATTCCAGAGTCAATAAGGAGCTACTGATAGCTTTGCCCTTTGAGACTGAAAGAATATATGTTCTCTGATTGTATTTCTCCTTTAAATGAGAATTATCCCAAGTCTTCAATGAAATTGTCCAAACCTAGAAAGTTCTACACAGCTGCCAGATTGTCCATTAGCCCAAATCTGACCCTGTTATTTGTATACTCAGTCAACTGCAGTACCTCCATGATGATCTATGAACTCTTCTGTTTAGCTTTTACAGTCCATCATAGGGGCAGCGATTGCACAGTGGATAAAGCACCGGCCCCGGATTCAGGAGGACCTGAGTTCAAATCCAGTCTCAGACATTTGACACTTAATAGCTGTGTGACCTTGGGCAAGTCACTTAACTCTCATTGCCCTGCAAAACAATAAAAGTCCATCACAACCTGGGCTCAATCTTTCTCACCTTACTGTGTATTCCTTACCCTCCTTGACCCTATGATCTAGCCAAACTGACCTTTGTTCCTCATACCCAATAGTCCAGGATCCATACTTTTGCACTGACCTTTCCTGATGTACCTTAAATGAGGGCCTTAAAAAAAGATGACTGGTAGGTGAGCCAAAGGAATGAGGAAGGAGAACATTCTGGGTCAGAGGGGATTTGCCGCACTAATGAAATGTTCTTCTACCAGGTGTGAGCATGCAGAATGAGATCAGGTCTAGTTTGAAGAATGGGAATAAAGCTGGAAACTTATCTTGGGGCTGTTTTGAGCCTTACATGCCCATCAGAGTTAATATTTTATCCTTAAGTCAATAGGGAGCCACTGAAGATTTTTTGAGCAGGGGAAGGATGCAGTCAGAGCTGTCCATTAGGAAAATTAGTTGGCAGTGGTGCAAAGGAGGTTTTGGAGAGAGGGAAGAAAAGGAAATTAGGTAGGAAGCTTAAAAATAGTCCAGAAGAAAGGCGATGATGCAGTTTTGCACTGGGGCGAGAAGGAAGAAGTATTTATAAAGGGCCTACTATGTGCCAGGCACTGTGCTAAGTGCTTTACAAGTATTGTCTCATTTGATTCACAAAATAACCCTGTGAAGTAGGAGCTATTTTTCGCCTCATTTTAAAAAGAAAATTGAAGCACACAGATGTTAAGTGACTTGTCCAAGGTCACACAGACAGTAGGTTTCTAAGGCAGGTTTTGAAGTGAAGTCTTTCTCACTTCTGATATGGCATTCTATCCATTTTACCACCTCACTGCCTCTAGGCACCAGTGGGGTGGTCATGGTGCGAAAAAGAAGGGACAAGAGAAGAGAGAGGCAGCTTGAGATAGAGACAAGTGTGGTGGACCCTTGGGTTAGAATCCCAGCTCTAACACTTGTTAACTGTAAGGTGAATTGGGTTCTCTGTCAATTTTTTTCATCTGTGGAATGGGGGCCTGCTACCTTAAGTACTCATCTTTCAGGGTTATTATGAGCTTCAGAGAAGTTAATGAGTCAAAATCCATTGCAGACTCCTTACAATGACAGATTTACATTCTTTCCACAGCACTGCAGCGTTTTGAATGTTTTGGCAAATATGGCAGGAAAATTTGCTATTGGTGTTGCATTTGGCCTCATTTACCTGTACACGGCAGAGCTATATCCAACATTCATAAGGTGAGAGTTGGAGATTTATCTTCCTGTTTTCCTGTTACTTTGGAATGTACATCCTTTGTTACTTCGAGGATATATGACTTCTTTGTGGGTACTCCCTTCCCTGATGCAGATAGTGACTCTCCTCTGTGCCTTAGAAGGTGAGCTTTGTGATTTTTTTTATGGCTAAAAATTTGTTGTCTACCCATCCCAACCAACCTGGTGATGAACCTTTTTGAATTTCACTTGGCTTGTTGGTGGCCATCCAGTTGCACAATCCTTTTAGTTGGTAAGTCACTTATTAGGGCATACCGGAGTTTGTGTTCTACCAGTATAGTTGCTGAGACCCCAAATTTCCTTCCCCTCCAAGACTTTAGTGGAGGTCGCAATTAGACATCATTTGTTTAACTGGCTACTCAAGAAATAGAAGTCCCAGGTACTCTCTCTATAGAAAGAGAGCCTCAGATAAAAGAAATTCTAGTGTATTATGACTCCTAGGCTGTGGCTATTGATTAACCAATAAACATTTTTTTAAGTACCTACTGTATGTCAGTTACTTTGCTAAGCAGCCAACATTTATTAAGCACCCACTGTGTACCACACCATGTGCTAAGTGCTAATTATGGTTCATTGGCACTGAAAAACTTTTAAAAATTATTTTGAAACATTTATTTTATTTATTTAGAACTTTTCCCAAGTTACATAAAGAAATTTACACACTGATTTTTAAAACTGTGTATTCCAAATTCTCTTCCTTCCTCCCTCCCCACCCCCTGAAGAACTCAAGCAATTTAATATAAGTTATACATGTGCAGTCATGCAAAACATTTCCACATTTGTCAGGTTGTGAAAGAAAATGGAAAAAAAGAACCTTTATAAAGAAGAACTAACAAAAAATATATACTTCTATCTGTATTCAGATACCATCAGTTCTTTCTCTGTAGATGGATTGCATTTTTCATGTCCTTTTGATAGCATCCTTCTCATCAGAAACATTTATTTTTTTAAAAAAATCACTTTTTGAAGGTGTGCATAGTCCTAAAGAAATTTTAAACCTCAATTGTCTTGGGCGTCTTCTAGATTTAAATCCCGATATCCTGTGAATGCCTATATTTTTTTATACCACAAGGGGTCTATTTTCTCATGATACATGTCACTGCCATTCTCTTAATATTTGACAAACTATGACCCTAAATGTAGAAACCTTCCTTAGTTCATGGACTGTACAAAAATGGGTGGTGGCTCAAGGAGTATTGTTGGCTGTCTCTTACTCTAGATAAAAGCAGATACCAATAATGCTATCACTCCTTGTGCGCTGAGGCTCTTAAGTCTCATTTGTGAACCCAGATGACTATGGACAGGAAAGGGGGGTGGGTTTTTAGTAATGTGCCCAGTTATCAAGTATAAGGAAACTCATTCACAATGGGACAAGACCTAATTCTGGGACCACAAGCAGATTCTTAGAGATTCCAAAAGTTCTTTTCATGGGGCATTTCTATAATTCAGGGCAGGGAAGAATTCGAACAATCTCCATTGGATGAAGAAAAAAGGGGATACTCCAAACCACTGATGTCGCTGTGTGTACTCATATTTGTGCTGTATGGTCCTAGTAGATGGTGTATTAGAATCAGAGAAAAGAGCTGGGTTTGATTCCTGCACTGACACTGACTAGTTATGTGACCATGGCCAAGTCACTTCATCTATCTCTCCAAGCCTCAGTTTTCTCATCTATAAAATGGGATAATGAGAGTACCTTCCTCACAGAGTTGTTATGAGGTTTAAATGAGTTAAATTTTGTGAAGTGCCTTGCAAACTTCAAAGCACCATGTCCACCACCTTCAACCAGCATTTATGAAGTATCTAGAAAATAGAGGCTAGTATGAATTTTAGAGAAAAAAAGGTGGTCTCTTTTCAACTAGAAGTGTATCCCACTTCAAAAAAAGTCAACAGGTGAACATTTGAACTGGTGAAACAATACTATTAAGGAGTGACAATTCATTTTATTATTATTATTTTTTTTGTGTGTGTGTGAGGCAATTGGGGTTAAATGACTTGCCCAGGGTCAGACAACTAGTAAGTGTCAAGTGTCTGAGGCCGGATTTGAACTCAGGTACTCCTGAATCCAGGGCCGGCACTTTAACCACTGCGCCACCTAGCTGCCTGACAATTCACTTTAAAAGAAGCTTTTTTTGCTTTACAAAAATGATGAATGTTTCATTTAGATAGTGGTTACACATTTAAAATACTATTTGACTTGAAAGAAAAATCAGATCTATGTACAACTTTTCAGGTACCCATCACTTATGGAAATTGAGGCACAATGCTACCCCTGACTCCCGTGGTTGTAGAACCTCATGCATTGGCTTTTTCATCCATCTCTCTCTCTCTCTCTCTCTCTCTCTCTCTCTCTCTCTATATATATATATATATATATATATATATATATATATTTTTTTTTTTTTTTTTTTAAATTTTTTGCGGGGCAGTGAGGGTTAAATGACTTGTGATTTGCCAGGGTCACATAGCTAGTAAGTGTCAAGTGTCTGAGGTCGAATTTGAATTCAGGTCCTCCTGAATCCAGAACTGGTGCTTTATCTACTGTGCCACCTAGCTGCCCCCATATCTATATTCTTAAAAAAATCTTAAAATTCCTTCTGGATTGAATTAATCTAATATTTCTATTATGTATCCTTGTATCCTCCACTGAAGTCCTCCTCCAGTGTCTTTCCAAGCTATGGAGGACTCTCTGGGTTCAATGTGGCTACACCAATGGCATGTGAGTTCTGGTGACCACCTACCAAACCAGAGGTTCTTCAAGCATGGAAGGTTTATGGGTCTACAGGCTGTGGCCCAGGATAGCTGAGTTCTGAATGGCTCATTGCCAGAAAGTTGACCACCAGGTGATAAATATTTCTGACTATAGCAACTCCTAAATAACCTCTTTTGGAGGTATCAAGGGGGCCATGAATGGTATCAGTTGAGGGAAGTCCATATATCAATGTACTCCTTCCATCTATGAAACTGCAGCAATGTTAAAATATTCTTCCCAGGACAAAAGCCATAAATATTCTATTTCCTGTCTTGTATCAGCTACTTACTTTCTATGCTGTTGCTTAACATTTCTTAAAATTTTTAGGTCCCTTGCCGTAGGAAGCGGTAGCATGATGTGCCGCGTGGGAAGTGTGATCGCCCCTTTCTGTGTTTACCTCACAAGTGTGTGGATCTTCATGCCACAGGTATCAATTGACAACTTTCATTGATAATGCTTATCTAGAATTTAACAAGAGTAGTCAGTGAGATAACTGGTTTTAAAAAAACCAAAACAACTGTTTTTAAATGATTCTGCTGTTTTACTCCTGGAAACGATTGTGTCTTTTCCTTTTTAAAAACTTTTATTGGTGTCTTGTTTTTATATCATAATAATTTTCAGATGTAGGCAGCATCCTCTGTCCCCTAGAATTAAATATTCCCCTGTGACAAAAATAGATGAGCCACAATGAGACAATGACTATCTCTGAAAGCATATGCAGCATGCTGTCCCTATAGTCCCTCACCATGCTGTTGAGAGGAGGCAGAGGTAGCTTTCGTTATCTATTCTCTTGAGTCACATTTGGTTATTATAATCGCTTGAGTTTGGGTTCCTTTTAGCATTCCTTTTTTTTTTTTTTTGGCTGGGCAATGAGGGTTAAGTGACTTGCCCAGGGTCACATAGCTAGTAAGTGTCAAGTGTCTGAGGCCAGATTTGAACTCGGGTCCTCCTGAATCCAGGGCTGGTGCTTTATCCACTGCACCACCTAGCTGCCCTAGCATTCTTTTATTTTATTTTATTTTTTTAAATTAAATTAAATTAAAAATTTTTAATTAATAAAATTTTTTTTTCCGTTACATGTAAAGATAGTTCTCAACCTTTGTTTATACAAGCTTTACAATTTCAAATTTTTCTCCCTCCCTCCCCTCCCTCCCCCCTCCCCTAGACAGCAGGTAATCTGATATAGGTTATTTATATATATATATATATATATATATATATATATATATATATATATATATGTGTGTGTGTGTGTGTGTGTGTGTGTGTGTGTATACACACATAATAACATTAATCCTATTTCTGCATTAGTCATGTTATAAGAGAAAAAAATCAGAGCAATGATGGAAAACCTCAAAATAGAAAAAAAACAACAGCATCAAAAACAAAAGAAATAGTATGGTTCATTTAGCATCTATACTCCGCAGTTCTTTTTTTTTTTTTTTTTCCTGGATTTGGAGATCCTCTTCCATCACGAGTTCCCTGGAACTCTTCTGTGCCATTGCATTGGTGAGAAGAATATAGTCCATCACAGTAGATCAACACTCAATGTTGATGTTACTGTGTACAATGTTCTTCTAGTTCTGCTCATTTCACTCATCATCAGCTCACGCAAGACCCTCCAGGTTTCTCTGAACTCCTCCTGCTCATCGTTTCTTATAGCACAATAGTATTCCATTGTATTCATATACCACAACTTGTCCAGCCATTCCCCAATTGATTGCCCTAGCATTCTTTTTTCTTTTTTTTTTTTTTTGCGGGGCAATGGGGGTTAAGTGACTTGCCCAGAGTCACACAGCTAGTAAGTGTCAAGTGTCTGAGGCCAGATTTGAACTCAGGTACTCCTGAATCCAGGGCCGGTGCTTTATCCACTGCGCCACCTAGCCGCCCCCTTGCCCTAGCATTCTTAACAGTTATATTATTGTAATCATTGTGTGGGGCAGCTCACGCAATGGATAGAATGCCAGGCCTGGAGCGAAGAGGACCTGAGTTCAAATATAGCTTCAGATACTTATTAGCCATGTTTCCCTGGGTAAGTCACTTGACCCTGTTTGCCTCAGTTTCCTCACCTGTAAAATGAACTGGAGAAGGAAATGGCAAACCACTTCAGTATCTTTGCCAAGAAGACCTCAAGTGGGATTGCAGAGTCAGGCATGATTGAAATGACTCAAGAAGAAGAAATCATTGTGTATATCATTGAAATGATCATCTCCTCATCACTTCATTAGATCTGGAAACTAGATCCATTCTAGACAAACAGTTGATTTTTTTCATCCTCACCTCCCTATATCCATTGCCTTCCTCATGTTTTGTCACTTTATAGTTAGAACATGTTCTGTGGTCAGATATCCTCATGCTTGCCTTTTACCACCCAAGGCTATGTGCACTTGGCCTGTCATTGAAACCAATCTGTTTTGTGGCTGACCCCTTCAGGGTCCAAGCTCTCAATTGTTATTATCTGATAAAAAAATTGGCTAGTGTGCCAAGAAGAGAGGTGGTTTCTATGAAGTAACGTATTTATTTTAAATATGATTTTCTGAAGACAACTCTACTACTGCTATTGTCCAACTCAGAGTCAGTGCTGGGGATTTTAGACTGGCTAGGAAGTCATTCTGAAGCATGTTGGCTTCTCAGGGTCTCTCAAATTGGAATTTTTGCAGGTAGCTATAGAGGGGTAAGAATTGAAACTCAGGTTAAAGGATACTTCTAAGAGATTGGAGGGAAATAATATTTAGGCTGGAGAACATACCTGAAAGACCTCAAAATCAATGAGATAGCTAACAGTAAGTTTATCATTGTATAAAACAGAACTGGGAGCTCCACAGAACAGATGGAAAACAAGTTCATCAAATGATCAAATTATTAAAAGAACTGCAAAATACTCAGATTCAAGTGATAAAACTCAACAGGTTAGGACTTAAGAATGACTGATATCGGGGCAGCTAGGTAGCACAGTGGATGGAGCACCGGCCCTGGAGTCAGGAGGACCTCAGTTCAAATCTGGCCTCAGAAGCTTGACACTTACTAGCTGTGTGACCCTGGGCAAGTCACTTAACCCCAATTGCCTCACCAAAAAAAAAAAAAAAAAAAAGAATGACTGATATCCACTCTCATTTAGAAAAGCAAAAAAAAAAATTAAAAAAAATATATATAATACTATGTTCCAGGAAATTGCTCAGTACAGCTTTTAAGAATGAACAGACTGAGGGCAGCTAGGTGGCTCAGTGGATAGAGCACCAGCCCTGGAGTCAGGAGGACCTGAGTTCAAATCTGGCCTCAGACACTTAACACTTACTAGCTGTGTGACCCTGGGCAAGTCACTTAACCCCAATTGCTTCACCAAAAACAAACAAAAAAACCAAGAATGAATAGACTAATGACTAAATGTAAATAGAAAGGATCCACATAACTCTGACAAAGAAGTGTCGTTCAGTCATGTTCAACTCTTTGTGACTCCATTTGGGATTTTCTTGGCAAAGATACTGGAGTGGTTATTCAGGGTCACATAACTCATGAGGGTTTGAGGCCAGATTGGAATTTAGGAAGATGTCTTCCTGACTTCAGGCCCTGCACTCTATCCACTGTGTCACTGAGCTGCCCTGACAAAGAAAATGGCAAGATTCAGTTCTTCCAGTCAAGATAATAAGATCATATATCTAAGACTAGAAAAAAAACTTCAGAAGTCATTCAGTTCAATGCCATGCCTGCCTGGCCCCCGCTACCTCTCCATTTTACAGATAAGGAAACTGACTCAGAGAAATTAATGGATTTGACCAACATCACATAAATACAAAGTGGAAGAGCCAGGATTTGAACTGGTTTATAGTTAATTTTTTTTTTTTGTGAGGCAATTGGGGTTAAGTGACTTGCCCAAGTATAGTTACATTTTAACATGATAATGATGAGAAAAAAAATCATGTAAGTTACCCAAAGAAATAACCATACCAAGGAACATCAATTGTGAAATTCTCAAGAAAAATGTAGGTTGATGAGAAAAATATAATATGTACAAAATTAAATTGTATTGGGGGATTTAATTTATTTAAACTAAATTAAATTATAAAGACATTTGTAGAGATTATTCAAAGACTTCAGTGAAGTGGTTTTTAAATAATCAAGCCTCCAAATGTAAAACATAAAAAATTAAAAAAACTAATATTTCTCAAATTAAGAAATATATGCTAATGAAAATGTGACTATTTTATATAAACACAGAAAAAAAGATGAAAATAAGATCAGTATAAAGGCACATGAGAGAATAATCCCCAGGAGAAAAGGAAAACTTACATCCTTGATAAAGGAGAAGTCTATATTAAAGAAACATACTTAGTTACTAGTATAAGACAGGAATTTTATTTCATTATTTTAAATTTGTTTTAGATGATTAATAACAACAGTTTGTTGAATTGTTAATCAATTTATGACAAGGAAATGGAATGACAGAAGAAAAGAAAAATCTTAAAATTATGGTGCTAGATGTAAATGGAATTCTTTAGTAAAAGTATGAGTTATGGAATGGCATCAAATAGAATATGACAATATGTTTTCCATTTAAGTTAGAGAGCTCTGTATTTATTATGAAAGGGTATTATACAATTTACCATGCTATTGCAAAATCACAAAAAACCAAGAATGACATGGAAAATATAAAAGTCAAATTTTAACAAGAAAAGACAAAGATACTATGATATGCTAAAAGTTTCTTTTCAAAAGAAAGAAAATCAATTTAAAATGGAGATGAACCTAATAATTCTGCAGTAAAACTCATAAAAGAAAAGCTGAGGGTGTTTTAAGAAGGAACGGCAAAAATAAAAAGCAATAACAATGAGAGATTTCAGCACCCCGCTATCAGAATAGGGCAAATCTAAAGAGAGGACAAATAAGAAAGAAAATACAGAGCTTAACAGAGTATTAAACTAAATGGGGGTGGAACCAAGATGGTGGAATACAGGCAGCAACCCAGTTGAACCCTCCCAACATACTTCTCCAAACAATTTAAAAATAACTCCCCAAATCAAATTTTGGAGTGGCAGAGCCAACAGAAAGTCAAAGTGAGACATTTTTCAAGCCTAAGACCATTTAGGAAGTCAGTAGTAGTAAAAGAGGGTTCAATGGGGAGGGTGAAGAGAGATAGAATGGGAAATGTGGAAGGCATGAAAATAAAAGCTACCAGTGAAATTTATTTTTTCAATAAAAGAAGGTTCTTTGTAAACTGTCAAAAAAACCCCAAACAAACAAAGTGTATGCAATTGCTATATAGAGAGAGCTTAATGGGGAGAAAAAAAGAGTTTAGATTTTTTTTTTATCATTAAAAAAAAATTTTTTTTTGGTGAGGCAATTGGGGTTAAGTGACTTGTCCAGGGTCACACAGCTTCTGAGTGTCAAGTGTGTGAGTCTGGATTTGAACTCGGGTCCTCCTGAATCCAGGGCCGATGCTCTATTCACTGTGCCACCTAGCTGCTGCCAAGAGTTTAGGTTTTTTAAAAAGGACTAATGGAGGGGCAGCTAGGTGGCACAGTGGATAGAGTACTGGCCCTGGGTTCAGGAGAACCTGAGTTCCAATCTAGCCTCAGACACTTGACACTCACTAGCTGTGTGACCCTGGGCAAGTCACTTAACCCTAATTGGCTCACAAAAAAAAAAAAAAGAACTAATAGGATATCCAGAAACATTGATAACATGCTGACTCACAAAGAAGTAGAGGTAGATACAGAAAAGAAGAGATTGTATACATTATGTTTATAGATCAGAATGCAATAAAGTTAATAGCAAATAACTACATAATGCATAAAAAGAATAATTTTATTTAATATTGATAATATAAAAATTTAGATATATAATATGAAATATAAATATTAAATTTCCTTAGCAAAGCAAGAAAGTATAAGAACAATAGCATGATTACATAAAAGGTTATCACAGAACTGACATGACATTTCAAAATCCCATGGGATGTAGCCAAAGGAGTACTTAGAGGCAAATTTAAAGCATGACCCAAGATCAAAAAGTTGAATCTATACTTCAAAAAAAATCTAGAAAATGAACAAAGCAATATACCCACAGGAAAAGAGAAATAATTAAGCTAGGGAAGAATTTAGCCAATTGAAATAAGCAAATTCAAATGAGAATTCTAAAACCTTTTTAAAAAGAGAAGAGTTTAGTTCAAATGATTAAAATGAAAAGGAGGGGCAGCTAGGTGGCACGGTAGATAAAGCAGTGGCCCTGGAGTCAGGAACACCTGAGTTCAAATCTGGCCTCAGACACTTGACACTTACTAGCTGTGTGACTCTGGGCAAGTCACTTAACTCCCATTGCCCTGTAAAAACAAAAACAAAAGGAGAAAGAAAAATCAAGAAAACTATCAGAAATTACCACACATGGCTCTGACCTGTAAACTAAAAGAATGTAAAAGACATTAATAATGGCTTAGATATAAAATATAAATATTAGCAAAGCAAGAAGTAAAAAATATAAATGGACAAATCTGAGTACAAATTGGTATAGTGCTATCCTGCAGAAAAAGACCCAGAGATTCAGACAGATTCACATGCAAATTTCACCCAACTCTTAAAGAACAAGTGACTCCTATGCTATATATAGTGTAGAGACTGTTTCACCTTGGAGAGAAAGAGGGTAGACTAGCAATTTCCTTTGGCAATGCAAAGATAGTTTTGATCACTAAGCCTGATAATGAGAAGGCTAAGAGAGGAAATTATGGATCCCTATGATTAATGAATATTAATGCAAAGATATTAAAATGTCCCAAAATAGAATACAGCAGTACATGAAAAATTAACCAGTATGACCAAGAAGTATTTATAACTAGAGTGCAAGGATGACTTTCTAAGTAAGGAAATGATTCATATAAAAAAAATCTTCTCAGTGAGAGAAAAATAAGAAGACTGATTTTTATCATTAGATATTGAGAAAGCTTTTGATAAAATATAGCATGCAGGGCAGGGTGGGGGAGTAGTCAGGAAAGGCTTCCTGCAGAAGGTGAGATTTTAGTTGGGACTTGAAGCCTTGGATGAGGAGGGAGAGTGGTCCATGTGGTGAGTGGGGAGATCTCCTATAGAAGAAACAGCAAGGCCAGTGTCATTGGATGTGATATTTAGCATAGAGGAATGTGTTAGAAGACTGGAAAATTAGGAGGGGATCAGGTTATAAAGAGTAACTTATTAAGCAGAAGATTTTAGACAGCATGTTGTCGTTGAGTTGTTTCAGTAGTGCCTGACCCTTTGTGACCCCCATTTGGGGTTTTCTTGGCAAAGCTACTGGAATGGTTTGCCATTTCCTTCTCCAACTCATTTTATGGGTGAGGAAACTGAGGCAAACAGGGTTAAATGACTCACCCAGGATCACATGGCTATTAAGTGTCTGAGGCTAGATTTGAACTCATGTCTTCCTGACTCAAGGTCTGCTCTTCTATCCACTGTGCCACTTTGAACTCAAATATTTAATCTTTAATGTAATGGGGAGTCACATGATCAGACCTGTGTTTTAGGAAGAACAATTCGAGAGATGGATAGAGGATGGACTGGAATGGGTAGAGATTCGAGGCAGGGAGATCAGCTAGTAAGCTATTGCAATACTTTAGGGATGAGGTGAAGATGTGTCAAAGTCAGAGGTCACAAAGGGATATATAAAAGAGATGTTGCAAAAGTAGAACCAACATCTTCTTTTACAACATGACTAATGCAGAAATATGTTTAATGTGATTATACATATATAACCTATATCAGATTGCTTTCTGTCGGGGAGGGGGGAGGGAAGGGAGGGAGGGAGAAAAATTTGGAACTCAAAATCTTATAAAAACAAATATTGAGGGAGCAGCTAGGTGGCACAGTGGATAGAGCACCAGCCCTGGGTTCAGGAGGATCTGAGTTCAAATCTGGCCTCAGACACTTGACACTTACTAGCTGTGTGACCCTGGGCAAGTCACTTAACCCTCATTGTCCCACCAAAAAACAAACAAACAAACAAGCAAATGTTGAAAACTATATTCACATGTAACTGGAAAATAATAAAAATACTTTTATGATAAAAAAGTAGAATCAATAGGACTTGGAAACAGATTGGTCATGGGGGGAGGGGGAAGCGTGAGAGTGAGAAGGATAACACATAGGTTGTGAGCCTGGGTAACTGGAAAGATGGTGGGAAGATCGGCAACAGGGAAATCTAGGAGAGAGGAAGATTTTTTTTTTTTTTGGTGGGGAAGGAGGAAAAGAAGGGATTTAGTTTTGGGTACGTTGAATTTAAAATGTCTGCAACATCCAGTTTAAGATGTCCAATTAGAAGTTGGAGATGTGAGACTAGAGGTTATAGGGTCATGGGAGAAATGAGAATAATCTGCATAGAAGTGATCACTGAATCCATGGGAGGTTATTAGTTTACTTAATGAAATGATATAGAGGGAGAAGAGAAAAGGGTCCAGGACAGACCCCTGGGGGACACCCTTGGTTGTTGGTGAGACAATCTGGATAAAAATCCAACCAAGGAGACTTAGAAGGAAGAGTTGGGTAGGTTGGAAAAAAGCCAGGAGAGAGCAGTGTCATGAAAACCTAGAGAGGAGTATCAAAGGGAAGAGGGTGATTGGTATTGTGCCTGTTTTCCCCACAGCTCCTCCCACATCTGTCATTTTTCTCTTTTGTCACCTCTGCCAGTCTGATAGGCATGAAAGTAGAACCTCGAGGTTGCTTTGATTTGTATTTCTTTAATTATTAGTGATTATAGTGGTAGCTTAGATATATTGTTAGGTGAGTGGCAGAGGGCCAGGTTGAAATGAGGGTCACTTGAGGGGAAGCATTTCAAGGCCTTTAGCCCTTCAGAGAACAGGGACTGAGTTGCCTCAGGGAGGAGATGTTTGCCCAGGGTTAGGAGGTCTTTACCAGTGCGGCAAGGCAAGGCAAGAAGGGTCCATGGAGGCCCATTTCTTCCTGGTCGTGCATCTGCTCCCTCCCATCCCTGGGACTTTTCTTTCATTTGAAGCTTTGTCCTCCTAAACTGCTTAAATCCCACCAGGGGGAGGAAACAGGGTAATCTTGTGCCCAGGGTGTGCCTGGAAGGATTGAAGGCCTCTCTCAAGCTGCTTGCTCTTTATCGTTAGGCCATGGTATTGGAAGGGTCAGTCCCCCTGTGCCCTCAAGGTCACTATATATTAACATCTTGGCTAAAAGAGCAGGATTGGGGGTTGGGAGACCGGGGTACTAGCCCTTGTTCTGACATTAACTCTGGGTCTGTTTATTCCCTTCTCTGTAAAATGAGGGAGTTGGCCCAAATATTCCCTGAGGTCCCTTCCAATTCTAATAGTTTGTGGGTTTCTGAGATTTAGGCTCCATTTGACTCCACCCCAGCTTAGCCTCAGTTTCAGAAAAGCTTTATTGAACCTTTGTGACCTTGGACAAGTCACCTCCTCTCTTGGGGGCCTCAATTTCCTCTTCTACAGCTCTAAGATCCTACTTTGAGTTGTTGAGGGTAAGAGTTTGGGTTGGGCTTCAAAGCCTCTTTCCCCAAAGGCATCTTCCGGTCTTTGGTAGAGGATATCATTCTCCTCCCTCCCTCCCATATAAACCCAGCACACACAATGACCAGGTTCCTCTGATGCCTGGTGTGTCAATCGTAAAGAAGCAACTGCCATTGGTGCCTGGTCAGAAAACCTAGTTAGCACCAGAAAAATGGGTTTAAATAGGAATCTGCCAAATGGCTTCATGCTCCAGTACGTGCCTTGTTGTGTCTTGTAGTTTCTACATCCCTTCTCTACTACCTGGTGTCATCTGCAGAAACACATGAGAGTGCCTTGCTTTCTGCTTTCCTCTGGCAAGGTTTTGTAGTGTTTGCCCTGAGTGGAAAAAACAATCGGTGTTTTTAGCTCTGTTGAAGAAGTACTTGAGTCAGGAAGACTCATCTTCCTGAGTTCAAATCTGGCTGCAGACATTTACTAGTTATGTGACCCTGGGAAAGTCACTTAACCCTGTTTGCCTCAGTTTACTTTTCTGTAAAGTGAGCTGGAGAAGGAAAAGGAAAAACACTTCAGTATCTTTGCCAAGAAAATTCCAAATGGGGCCACAAAAAGTCAGAAATGACTATACAATGGTGGCATGGGTTCTTTTTTTTCTTTTTCTTTTTTTGCTGGGCAATTGGGGTTAAGTGACTTGCCCAGGTTCACACAGCTATTAAGTGTCAAGTGTCTGAGGCCGGATTTGAACTCAAGTACTCCTGAATCCAAGGCTTGTGCTTTATCTACCGCGCCACCTAGCTGCCCCCAGCATGGGTTTTTCTAAGAAGAAAATGAGGTCTCAATAATTGGAAATAGACAAGGAAAACACAGAACTTCAGAGCTGATCCTTCTTATTTTAAAGCAAGGAAAGCTAGGTGGTACAGTGAAAAGTATGATGGGTCTGAAGTCAAGAAGACTCATCTTCCTGAATTCAAATTTAGCTGCAGATACTTACTAGCTATGTGACCTTGGACAAGTCACTTCACCCTGTTTGCCTCAGTTTCCTTGCCTATAAAAGGAGCTGGAGAAGGAAGTGGCAAACCATTCCAGTGTCTTTGCCAAGAAAACCTCAAGTGGGGTCATGAAGAGTCAGGACGTGGTTGAAACAACTGAACAACAAGAAGACGCGTTCAAAAAAAATGTTGGTTATTTCACAGTTTGTCTTAGGGCCAGGCCTTCTGAAGGAAGAGCCAGGCATTTGATCTCCCTCACTATGAAGACTTACCCCAAACTCATGAAAGATCCTTTGTGCTGATAGGGTAGGTAATGCAGTGAAATTCTCTGCCTCTTTCTGCTGTTACGGAAAGAGTGGTTTCGACCTGTCCCTTTGCAGAAGCTCTCAGAGTGATCAGCACTCGATTCGCTGAGCCATTGAGGTACCTCAGTTGCTTCTTCAACAGAGCTAAAAATACTGATTCTTTTCACTTGGGGCAAACACTGCAAAATCTTGCCACAGAATAGCAGAAGGTGAGGCCTTCTCATGTGTTCCTGCAGATGCCACCAGGTTTGGGGAGGGGAGGGGTGTAGAAGCTACAAGACACAACAAGGCATGTGCTGGAGAATCAAGTCATTTGGCAGATTCCTATTTAAACCCATTTTTCTTGATAACCAGGTGCTAATGACAGTTGCTTTTTTCCCACTTGGCACACCTGGCATCAGAGAAGCCTGATCACTGTATGTGCTGGATTTTGTGTGTGTGTGTGTGTGTGTGTGTGTGTGTGTATTTCTCAAGTTTCTTTTTTTTAAAAATGTAATAAACATTTTTATTTATAGTTTGGGGTTCTAATTTTTTATCCCTCCTTTCCTCCCTTCCCTCTCCCCTCCCTGAGGCAGCAAGCAATCACATATGGGTTATACATGTATGATTATGTAAAACATTACTATATTTGTCATTTTGTACAAGGAAACTTGATTAAAAGAAAAAAATGAAAGAAAGTGAAAAATAGCATGCTTCAGTCTGTTCCATCAGTATCACTTCTTTCTTTGGAGGTGGATAGTATGTTTCATCAATAGTCCTTTGGGATTGTTTTGGATCATTGTATTGTTGAGAAAAAATTTTTCATCAAAAAATATTGTTGTCTCTGTGCACAATGTAACAACTTCACTATACAACATTTCATATATGTCTTTCCAAGCCTTTCTGAAGTCATCGTGATTGTCATTTCTTATAGCACAATAATATTCCGTCACCATCATAAGACCACAGTTTTTTTAGCCATTCCCCAATTGATGGGCATTCCTTTGATGTCTCATTCTTAGCCACCACAAAAAGAGCTGCTAGAAATATTTTTGTACAAATAGGTTTTTTTCTTTTTATGAGGATGTCTTTGGGACATAAACCTAGCAGTGGTATTGTTGGATGAAAGGGTATGCACAGTTCTGTAGCCCTTTGGTCATAGTTCCAAATTGCTATCCAGAATGCTTGGATCTTTTTACAACTCCACCAATAGTGGATTAGCATCCCAGCTTTCCCACATCCCCTCCAATATCCAATATTTCCTGTTTTTGTTATATTTGCCACTCTAATAGGTGTGAGGTGATATCTCAGAGTTGTTTTAATCAATTCAAATGGATTCTTTATTACTGATAATAGGGTACTAATAGTACCCTATTAGTTGAAATATAGGTTTCATCCCCGACTCTACTTCAATTGGCTCATTTTAAAAGCTGTATGATTTATAATCAGTTATTTTTCAGTATCCACAAGACTAAAAATTGCAGAGAAGTCCTGAAATTCATTTTTGGAGGTAGTTTTCTGATGCAAAAGTTTCCTGTACCAATGAAATCACATGTTCAATCCCTATTCCTCTCTATACATATACACATATGTACATGCACATTTTTCCCCCTTCCAATCAGATGTCATTCTAAGGTTAGCCTATATTTGGATAAAGCTGTTCTTTTAGGAACCCTGGGGGAAAAAATCTCAACTTAATATATCTCTTCCACTTTGAGGGGGTTAGGGGTCTGGTGTCCCCCCATTCCCCTCAATATGGAAAATCTTTGTAAAAATTTTGTCCCTCCCCTCAGACCAGAGAAGTCTGAATTTTTTCTCTTTCTTTTATGGGATGTTTAAAGTACCTTATTCTAAAATTTGGGTTAAGTATTTGGTCATAGCCTTTGTGTCATCTGCTGGCCCTTGAGTTCCATCTGTAACTTCTGCAAAACTCCCCTGAAATTACCGTTTAATTTCTTATGCTAACACATGATATATTGGAAACTGTGATGGGGAAAGTTATCATGTGGAAAGGATAACTGTATATTTAAATGATACCTTTAACTTTGTATAATTGAACATGTTTTCTTTGGCCAGTTAATGCAACTCAAGTAACTTATGTTTTATGTTTTATTTTGATTTTTTTGAAAGTGAAATTTGTACAATAATAATACAAAATTTTTCGTGAAGTTTATGTGTGTGTGTGTGGATGTCCTAATGCCCAGGGAGACAGTAGTTTCTTTGTAAGAGCTGTGAGGATATTCATTTCTATTTAATTGATAGGAAATGGGAAATCACTCAATTGGAGTAAGGGGTGGGGGAGGTTGCATTGAATGACTTCTGGATTCCTTTGAGCTTTGATTCAATGATCTCATAAATATCTCTAAGTCTCATAAATGTCTCCTTATATATGAAGTATGCCCATGACTGTGGTTCTTGTGAAATAGCATTGATTCTGGAGTCAGAAAAAATAGGTCATACCCTATATCTGATGCTAATTGTCTGTGACCTTAGACAAGTCATTTAACTCCTCTAAGTCTCAGTTTCCCCAATTGTGGTGGTTTGTCTATATGTCCTACTCCTGTAAGGGGTTAGGGGAAGAACATAAACACTGACCCAAAAGAGAAAGGCTTAAAGTGATAGGTTCCTTGTTTCCCATGAGAAAAAGAGTTTCATGGTAGGGCCTGGCCTATTTTTTTTTTTTTTTTTTTAGTGAGGCAACTGGGGTTAAGTGACTTGCCCAGGGTCACACAGCTAGTAAGTGTCAAGTGTCTAAGGCCGGATTTGAACTCAGGTACTCCTGACTCCAGGGCCGGTGCTCTATCCACTGTGCCACCTAGCTGCCCCAGGGCCTGGCCTATTTTAATTAAAAATAAAT
Source organism: Dromiciops gliroides (assembly GCF_019393635.1). Classification (NCBI taxonomy): domain Eukaryota; kingdom Metazoa; phylum Chordata; class Mammalia; order Microbiotheria; family Microbiotheriidae; genus Dromiciops; species Dromiciops gliroides. The sequence goes on along the minus strand of NC_057864.1, from coordinate 340,956,485 downwards.
ATGGGAGGGGCAGGTAGGTGACACAGTAGATAAAGTACAGGCCCTGGAGTCAGGAAAACCTGAGTTCAAATTTGGCCTCAGACACTTGACACTTACTAGCTGTGTGACCCTGGGCAAGTCACTTAACCCTCATTGTCCCACAAAAAAATCCCAAATAAATAAATAAATATGGGAGGTAGCATGGCATAGTAGATGTAGAGCTGGTCTTGAAGCCAGGAAGACCTGGGTTCAGTTCCTGCCTGTGATACATATGCCTGGGTGATACGGGGTAATTCACTTGACATCTCAGTGCTCCTGCCTAAAGATGTCAAATATACAACCTACAACACTCCAGGGTATGTTAAACTGTAATTGGGAAATATTTAACTAAATAAAAAAATAGTACAACATAGATAATTTTAATTTGTGGGTTGTCAACATGTGCCTTCAGGTATCTGTTTCTTTTTGAATTGGACACCACTGTTTTAGGTAACTCTCTACTTCAATTGGCTGATCTCTATTGATAGAGCTTTCCTTAAGGGAGTTACTTGTGCCAATAAAATCACAGGTCAAGTCCTATTCCTTAATAGTAAAGAAGAACAAGCCTTGGCATCCCAGCAAACACATGTTCTGCACACCATGGATGCTCAGTGTAGACTGACTGACTATTTTTGCTATTGTTGAGAGGGATGTCTCACATTTCAGTTCCATCTTTACCTTTCTAATTTAACTCATCCAGGTCATTAAAAAGGTTTCCTTCTTAGGAATTAAGGAATCCCATATCCCTCCTTTCTCTAATCAATATATAATGTTCCTTTCTTTTATGGAATGCATTAGTTCTTTTTCAAGTTGGAAATCCAGGATATTGGAAGGATGAGAAATGTTAAAGTACTATATGAATGTAAATTATTAATACATTAGGTCAGATTTCTATTTTAATGTTCAGCTTGAACTCGAGTCAAAATCCACACTGAACATTTGTAGGGAAATGGTTCCACACTGCCCCCTAGTGTGTCTATCAGTGGTAAACTACAGTGACCCCAAGAGATTCCAGATCCTTATTGGACCACTTACCCAGAAATCTGGTGGGTTTGAAGGAGCAAAGTAGTACAGCATCTTCGTGTTTTTCTGAAATAAATTTCAAAACTCTTTTTTTATACCCATCTCGGAAAGACCTACTTATCCTTTATATTATCTTTATCTGTGCTTAGCGAAATGCCTGGCACATGGCATTTATTAAATGCTTGTTGATTGATTTGTTAATGACCTGTCAATTTATTTTATTTCTTCTAGTTGCTGGTTGGTATTATGGCCTTTCTGACTGGAATGTTAACACTGATGCTCCCAGAAACTCTCGGGAAACCTTTGACCAACACTTGGGAAGAAGCTGAGGAACGAGAAGGGAAGAAAGGCATTTCTCTTGTCAAATTGCCTCCCACAGTAAATAATATGGACTCAGAAAACACAGAGATGATTCATCAAGGGGCAGCTGGCGCTCATGAATAGGAGTGTTTTATATGTTGGCTATCATTTGAAAAGTCATTAACCATTAATGCCATTTCATCTAAACCCCTCTCCTACATATTTGTATTGCCTCTTTTTAATTTTATAAGGAGTTTTAAAAATATTTTCTACAAATAAAGGAGTTTTATAAAAATAGCATCCTGCTTGCTAATAGATTAAGTATACCCAGACACTTTCACTGTGTTTCTTTAATCAATTTATTGCTAATAGGAAGGGGATATGTTTTCCTTTTACAGTCCCCCTTCACCCCATACCTTACCATTTCTCCTTCTTTTTTATATTTTGAGCTTTAAGATTTTTTCCTTAAATGCTTTCTCAGATAATAAATTCATTGGGGAATGGATTTAAAGCAATAACAATAAGATAATACTAGCTAACACTTAAGTGGCATCTTTAGGTTACAAAGTGGGAGGTAGATACTATTATTACCCCTGTTTTAAAGATGAGGAAGCTAGGGCAAAGAGGGGCTAAATAGTTTGCCCAGGGTCACATGGACAGCTAGGTGGCACAGTGGATTGAGTGTGAGACCTGGAGTTCAGAAGATTCATATCCCTGAGTTCAAATCTGGCCTCAGACACTTATTTAGTTATGTGACCCTGGGCAAGTCATTTAATCCTGATTGCCTTGGTTTCCCCATCTGAAAAAGATGAGCTGGGAAGCAATTGGCAAACCACTATAGTATCTTTGCCAAGAAAATGCCAAATGGGATCACAGAGAGTCAAACACGACTGAAATAATGACAACAATTCTTTCCTAAGGAAATACAATTGCAGATGGCAGAACAACAGCAACAGAATTACATAGCCCAGTCAAGGTATCTAAGACTGGAGCTGAACTTGGGTCTTTCTGACTCCCCAGCACCAACTATCTGCACAACAACTGGGAGTGGAATAAGTTTGTTTGGCTATTCTATTCCCAAACAACAGAGAATTAAATTTGACAGGCCCCCTTGTTTTAATCCATTCGGGGTGTCCTTATCCTCACACTAGACTTGTGGTTTTCTCATCCTCTAGGTGGTTTGATTTTTGGATTTGAATGCCGGATCCTGTGGTTTTTATCATATAATTAATCACCGAATGAATTTGCCAATTCTCCCTTTATCTTCAAGCCAGATTTCCCTCATGAGTCTCCTTTACATGCCAAGTTCCTTTTGAAGTTGGTGACAATTCCGGGCTTCAAAGATCTCTGCAAGTTTCAGAGGAAAATTAGAGTTTGAGGTTAGCATGCTGACTGAACTAACGTCAATTTGATTATTTCTAAAGGCTTTTGTTCTTAGCAATTTGTGTGAAGATGTCATTCCTTTTTCATGACATGGTGTGTGTGTGTGTGTGTGTGTGTGTGTGTGTGTGTTCCCTCAATTCTGACTGGATTTTAAAACTTACATTGCCATCCTAAGCCTTTCAATCCTGTTATTACCATCATTGCATTCTAGTCCTTTCTGCTAGAATTGAGGTGCATGGTTTCTCCCAAGTATATTTATTTGCAGCTGTCTGTGGTTTTCTGGATCATCAGGAACTGAGTCTTTTATCTCAAAACTTTAGCTGCTATTGAACATATTCTAAGTGAAGTAGATGGTTGAAAAGTTACACAGATCATTCAGTTGTCTGGGAAATTCAGGTGTTCAGGCTACTGAGAAAAAAATGGTGGCTTTTTACAACTTCATCAGCACTCACTTGTTCATACATTAAACAACGCAATGAGGTAGAACCTTCATGTTTAAGTACTGCTTTCCCCTAAGCATCCCTGTAAGATAGGAAGTTCAAGTATGTGATTATCTCCATTTTTATAGATGGAGGAACTGAAGCTTAGGTAAGTTAAGTGACTTGTCCAGGTTTATACTGCAAGCATTGGAACTGGTGCTGAAACCTAGGTATTCTGGTAAAAAACCAGTGTTGTTTTTAAATAATGATTGACTTTCCAAAATAAATGCTGAATTCATCTTTTCTCCATTTCATTTAAATTTTTAAAACTTAATTTCTCCCACCATTAATGCAAATGAAGAAGGAAAAGTTTCCTTCCAGTTTTCCTATTTCTATTTTTAAAAAATCTTTTATTTTCCCTTCAATCTCAGTCTATTTTTGATTTTCACTGTTCTATGTCCTTTGTCAGTCTTTCTACACTGAGAAGAAACATCTCATCATTGGTCACTTTCCATCATCTCATTGACTTCCATTTAACCTGAAGCAGCAGGATGGGAAAAGGACAGCTGACAAACCATCTGTTCTTCCATAGGGAACTGCCATAATTTTTTGATGGTCTGGCTCAACTTGACACTGCTAAAGTCACAATGGTGTAATCCTAAATGTCCTGCTCCGACCCAATAGTGAGTTACTCAGTTGACTTGGGACTGGTCTAAAAGTCATGGCAAAACTATAATGACCAGGGCTGTTAGGGGAGGTGAGAGGAAGCATTGGTAGCTGTGACATTTTGTTCATGGTCTGATCAACATTTTGTGGATCACTCATTCTTTATTTGATGCTTTGACACTAAATTCATTCGGTAGAAACAAGAAGAGATGGCTGTACATGGAGTCAAAAGGACCTGGGTTTAAGTCCCAACTCTTGACATTTTCAAACTTGAAGAAAAGCCACTTAATCTCAACAGGTCTTAACTCTCTGAAACAGTAAAGCTATAGATGAGTTGAGATCTTCCTAGGTGGGGGTCCCACACCAACATATCACACACACAAAATTACATGTAGCTATTCTCTTAATGGTTTCAAACTTTAAAAAATATACACACATATATAATATATACGTGCATGTGTACATTGTATCGACATGCACGTATATTTACACTTATATACACACATGTCTATCATATAGACAGATATGCATATTTCAATTTCATGGTACAGATTTGTGATTTCATTAATGTGGGAATTTCATTTGGAAGCTTCCTTTGCCAACACAGATTTTCTTATCTGTAACTTAGTCTCACAAAGTTGCCAAGTAACAAGAGTTTAAGAGACTTACTCATGGTCATAAAGCTAGTATGTATTAGAGGTATGGGTTGAACCAAGGTCTTTCTGACTTTTAAATCCAGCCCTCTATACACTGTGCCATGCTGCTTCTCTCAATATTATACTTCAAGTTCAGAAAATCCTTTTGTTTATGTGAACCTGTCCTTTCTATTTTTTTTTTTAATTTTGTATTTTGTATTTTTTTTGGTGTGGCAATGAGGGTTAAGTGACTTGCCCAGAACCTGTCTTTTCTTTTCTTTTCTTTCTTTCTTTTTTTTTTTTTAGTGAGGCAATTGGGGTTAAGTGACTTGCCCAGGGTCACCAGCTAGTAAGGGTTAAGTGTCTAAGGCCAGATTTGAACTCAGGTACTCCTGACTCCAGGGCCGGTGCTCTATCCACTGCGCCACCTAGCTGCCCCACCTGTCCTTTCTAAAATAAGGCTGAATGAGAAATGGAAATGTTGAGATATTTAAAAATATACATACATACATACATACATACATATATATACATATATATATGTATGTATGGTGTGTGTGTGTGTGCATGTATATATTCATACACAAGGGCAGTGAGGTGGCACAGTGGATAAAATGTCAGGCCTGAAGTCAGGAAGGCTCATCTTTCTGAGTTCAAATCTAGCTTTAGACACTTACTAGTTACGTTACCCTGGGCAAGTCACTTTCAGTTTCCTCATATGTAAAATGAGCTGGAGAAGGAAATGGCAAACCATTCCAATGTCTTTGCCAAGAAAACCCCAAATGAGGTCACAAAGAGTTGGACGTGACTGAACAGCAATAAATAGATACACATGTATAAACTTCATTCTTTCTTAGTATTATGATTTCTTTGTTATGAATATTCCTTCCACTGATACAGATTGCAATCATTCTATGCCTTAGGTCTTTGAGTGCTGTAGCTGAAAAAATGAATAATCCTTTTGACCACTCGCTGAGGAATCTCTTTGAATTTAGTGAAGTTGGTCAGACAATAGGTAGGTATACAGCCCATCATTGAACCCATCTTCAGAAGAACAGGATGGTAAGCTCTACTAGAACTTGCCTGGCATCATAGTGAGACTTTGGTGAAGGGAATATGTGTTGTATACACACATACATGTGTATTTTCTATGAAGCATATAAATAAAAAGCAATTTTTTCAATAGCAGGATTCTTGGAGGAGTGTGTATGAACTTAAAAAAACTTGGTAACTGGGTTTCAATAGAATTGGCTTCCTTCACAACCATGTGTATTTTATTTTATGCATTTAAAACATTATTGAGGAGTCTATAGGTTTGTCCTACCCATGAGCAATTAATATTTTTCCAATTGTTTAGATCTGACTTTATTTGTGTGAAAAGTGTTTTGTAGTTCTGGTTATATAGTTCCTGTGTTTGTCTTGGCTGGTAGACTCCCAAATATTTTATATTGTTTGGTTATTTTTAAATGAAATTTCTCTTTCTAGCTGTTGTTATTAGACTTCATTAGTAATATATAGAAATGCTGATGATTTATGTGGGTTTATTTTGTATCCTGCAACTTTACTAAAGTTGTTAATAATTTTAAGTGGTTTTTAGTTGAGTCTTTAGGATTTTCTAAATATCATATCATCTGCAAAGAGTGATAGTTTTGTTTCCTCATTACCTATTCTAAGTCCTTTAATTTTTTTCTTCTCTTCTTGTTATAGCTAACATTTTTAGTACAACATTACATAATAGAGGTGATAATGGCCATCTTTGCTTCACCCCTGATTATATTGGAGAGGCCTCTAGCTTGTCCCCATTACAGATAATGCTAGCTGATGGTTTTAGATAAATATTACTTATCATTTTAAGGTAAGTTCCATTTATTTCTATGTTCTATAGTGGGGTTTTTGTTGTTGTTGTTTTTTTTTTTTGTTGAGGCATTTGAGGTTAAGTGACTTGCCCAGGGTCACACAGCTAATAAGTGTTAGGTGTCTGAGGCCAGATTTGAACTCAGGTCCTCCTGACTCCAGGGCCAGTGCTCTATCCACTGCACTACCTAGCTGCCCCTCCTCTATAGTGTGTTGTTTTTTTTTTTTAGTGAGGCAATTGGGGTTAAGTGACTTGCCCAGGGTCACATAGCTAGTAAGTGTTAAGTGTCTGAGGCCGGATTTGAACTCAGGTACTACTGAGTCCAGGGCCAGTGCTTTACCACTGCGCCACTTAGCTGCCCCTCTATAGTGTGTTTTTTTTTTTTTTAGTGAGGCAATTGGGGTTAAGTGACTTGCCCAGGGTCACACAGCTAGTAAGTGTTAAGTGTCTGAGGCCGGATTTGAACTCAGGTACTCCTGACTCCAGGGCCGGTGCTCTATCCACTGCGCCATCTAGCTGCCCCCCCTCTATAGTGTTTTAATAGGAATGGGTGTTGTATTTTTTCAAAGGCTTTTTCTGGATTTATTGATAAAATCATATGACTTCTGTTGTCTTTGTTATTGATATAGTCAATTATACTGATAGTTTTTCTAATATTGAATCAGCCCTACATTCCTGGTATAAATCCCACCTGGTCTTAGTGCTGTTCATATCCTTTGACAAATTTGTCAATTAGGGAATGATTTGTATTCTAATGAATGTGACTCAGTTCTCTATATATTTGAGAAATGAGGGGAGGCCATCTTTTTCAGCTTGGAATAGAACCATAATCACTTCAGCAACATACTTGGTTATCCAATGTCTGTTTTCAGACCTCTAGTGAGATGAATTCCCCTGAGTCCTGAGGTAGCTCTTTCTATTTTAGGACACTTCTGATTATTAGGGAGGTTTTCCTTATATCAAGTCTTTATAACTCTCTGCAGCTTAGACCAATTGCTCTTTGTTCTGCTCTCTAGGGGCAAGCAGAAATCTAATTTCTTATCTACTTCAACTACTTCAAAATAGAAAGGGTCTCATCTCTTGGCCAAACACCCACCCCCAGCTCCTTCAACCAGTCCTCCTCATAAGATATATTATTCAGTCTTTTAATTCTCCTTGACCTTCTTCTTCAGGATCTACTCCAGCTTTTCCTTAACCTTCCTATAATATGAGTTCTAGACCTTCGTTGGGTTTTTAAGAAATGAAATAGAAAATGTTCCTCTAACTTTAAGAACAAGGAACACAAACTATTCAATAACTATAGAAACTCACTCTGAAAGGACAGGCAATTAAGGGATATGGCATGGAAATGAGATGAGACACAAAGCAACATAAAAAGAAACTGTAAGAGACAGAGGAATCTGGAAACACTGGCTATATCTGTAACAAAAGGACATTAAAAGAGGGGCTAAATGGAAAGGAGATACTTAAGAAGAAACATCACCTTTTGGTGATGTAAGGGATTTTTCTACTGATATAAGATAAATAATATCTTTAAAAATTATTTGTTTATTTTTAAGATAAATAATATTGGGGCAGCTAGGTGGCACAGTGGATAGAGCACCGGCCCTGGAGTCAGGAGGACCTGAGTTCAAATCCGGTCTCAGACACTTAATACTTACTAGCTGTGTGACTCTGGGCAAGTCACTTAACCCCAATTGCCTCACTAAAAAAAAACCAAAAAACCAAAAAAACCCAAAACCCAAAAAACAAAAGATAAATAATATCAACTCTTGGTTCAGCATGAGTAAAATCAAATTGAAACTTAAAGTCCCAAAGTTCTGCCATCATGTATTTTGAAGGTAAACTCATAACATCTTGACCTTGGTCAACTTAGGACCTTAGAAGGGACCTTAAAGGTCATCTAGTCCCTAGCTACTTAAACTGTGGGTCATGGCTCTATATGGAGTCGAGTAACTGAGTGTGGGGATCACAAAAAATTTGGCAATAGTAAAAGGTTATGTATACCTATTTTATACGCCTGTATACCTGGGGTCATGTAAAAATTTCTTGGGTGAAAAGGCCTTGCAAGTGGAAAAAGCTTAAGAAGCCCTGATCTCGTCCACCTTCCCTCATTTTAGAGTTCAGGAAACTGAGGCCCAGAGATTATGACTTGCCCAATGTCATTCAGGTAGTAAATAAAAGAGTCAGAACTCTAACCTAGATCCTCTGACTCCACAACTAACACTTTCTCCAGTGTCCCATGTACATACTTTTGGGGAACAGTTGTTAACTCTTTCATAAACTGCGTCCTTTTCATTTTAACCTACCTCTTTAAAGGTTTCATTGGCAAACTCAAAACTAACATTGGCATCTTGTTCTTATGGAGTAATTGAATTCTTCTGATTGATGGTGACAGCAACTATAAGATTTAGTCAATGGATGCTATTTTAAGAGTCCATTAGGAACAGAGATTTAAAATTGGCTGACTTTTGGCATTTGAAAAGGCCTTTAATCTGATTTGTTTCCTGATCCAAATAATAGCAGATATGTGTAGAGAAGGGGGAATTCAATTAATATGGATATAGCTGGGTCTGGTGGAAAGAATAGCAGGGAGTGGGAATCAGGAGATTCTGTCAGATTCTCTCCTCTGAGACGATGGGTTTGACCAATAGGCATTTATTTCAAAACTGGTGACCTTTATCTTTAGATGGTTTACTTGCAAAATTATTTTAAAATATCTGCAATATTACTGTCTTCTAATAATAGTCTCCTTGCATTTCAGTTTCTTGGCTTTCGGTTTTTGTGAATCCTATTCAAGCAACAGCCCAGTTGCTGCAAGGTAATTTCATTTTCTATCATTATGAGGTTATTTACCTCTGTAGCTGAGAATGTCATGTTTTTTGTGATCAGGTTCATGATTACATATTCCTAAAACCAGGACTTAAATTAAAGCATTGTATGGGATCACAGATCTTGAGTTGGAAGGGGCCTTAGAAAGCAATCAGTCTAATTTCCTCATTTACAGTTGAGGAAACTGAGGTCCACAGAAATTAAGTGACTTGTCTGAGGTCATAAAGGGAGTACTTTTATTCCTAATTTCTTCCCTACTTCACCATCTGATTTCTGCCTCCTTCCTAGCCTTCAATTAGAAGCCAGAGCTAGAGGGTAGGTTTGAGAAATTTATCTTGTTATCTCACACAATATTAATAATCCCGAATTTGCCTTCCTGATTCATGCATTTAATATTCTTGTTTTTGAATTTTCACTGTTGCTTGACCCTTGTTATCACTTCAGCTGCCCCCCCCATACCTTTGTATCTTGCTCTCAGTTTTTGTCTTTCTTATTGGAGGAGTTGTTATTCAGTCATTTCAATCGTGTCTGACTGTCCATGACCCCATTTGGAGTTTTCTTGGCAAAGATACTGGAATGGTTTGCCATTTCCTTCTCCGGCTCATTTTACAGATGAGGAACTCAGGCAAACAGGATCAAGTGACTTGCCCAAAGTCATGCAGCTAAAAAATGTCTGAAGCTGGATTTGAATGTAGGTCTTCCTGACTCCTGGCCTGGCACTCTATTGAGTGTGGCACGTAGCTGCCCTTATTAAAGGAGTTAGTTGATATTAAAGACAATTGGTAAGTAACTGAAGCTTTTCACTGCTTTAATCAGAAGAATTGAAAAGGTATTGAAAGAATAATAAAAGACCATAATAATTAGGATTTTTTTTTGGCAAGGCAATTGGGGTTAAGTGACTTGCCCATGGTCACACAGGTAGTAAGTGTTAAGTGTCTGAGGTCGGATTTGAATTCAGGTCCTCCTGACTCCAGGGCCGGTGCTCTATCCACTTCGCCACCTAGCTGCCCCAGACCATAATAATTAAATGAAAATAATGCTAAAAGGGATTAAGGATAATGACCAGTGATGAAAACCATTAGGTCTAGTAATAATAATAACTCTTATTTGTATAAAGTCACTTGGATATTATCCCCATTTTACAGATAAGAAAACACAGAGTCTAAGAAGTTAAATGACCTGCTCAGGGTCTCACAGTTAGTAGGTATCTTATGCAGGATTTTATCCCTGATATCCTGACTCCAAGTTTACATACTGCTTTATATGTTAATACCATACTCCCTCCAAAAGCCCCAGCTTTCTATGATGCCAAAGTCTGTTCTGCTCTTTTTGTTTTGAAGAATGATATAACCCCAAAGTCACATATCAATAAGTCAAATAAGAAAAATTATCCCCACAGTAGTTAGCTTCATAAATAAACACAGGCCAGTTTTAACCTTGAGGAGAATGTGTTCCCTGTTTCCTTCTGTTCCCTCATCTAATTAAGTTGAGAAGAGGAGATTCTCCTTTCCCTCCCTACATGGAACCCACCAAAAAGGGGTCAGGGAGGGTAATTTTGTAGCTTCCTACCAGATAAATAATTAATGCTTCTCATCTGCAAATAAGTTTTAAAACCTTACTAGATTTTACCAGACAAGTCTTCCCATGGATAACTTACTAGAATAGTAGATTTTAAAGCTAGAAGATCAAGTGTTAGGAGACCTATTTAGTTCAAGATGAGGAAATGGAGGTCCAGAGAGGTTAAGTTATTTGCTCAAGGTCACCCAGCTTTATGTGCAAAAGAGTCAGAATTTGCACTCAAGTCCTCTGATTCAAAATAGTGTTATTTATTCTGTACTATGTTGCATTTCCATCCCAGTTATCTACTCTATGTTCGATACAATTTTTTATTGAGAATTTTTGTTTTTAAATCATAATTATTTCCAGAAATACTCACCCTCTCCCCTTCCCCCAGTTTATCCTGTAAATTGTCAAGAAATTTGTTCAACTCATCCAAGTTATACTTTATAATGTCAGGGTGGTTGTTCCCAGGGGAATTTCTCTGCATAACTGAGGAGAAAAATGGAGATGACTTGGCATGACCAAGTGCATTTTGGGAAAAAGAATCCCAACTAGATTTGTGTGATGATGAACTCTGAGCTTGTACTTACAACCCAAGAAAAGGATCAGGGAGTTATCGTAGACTGTCCTCTGAAAACATTGCCCAAATGTGTGGCTGTGCACACAAAAAAAATGGGTCAAGAAAAATCTTGGCATTTTTGTCTTCAGCAAGGGAATTGGAAGCAAAGCATTATCCTAGTCTTGCCCAAGTCTATGGTGCTTCCTTATGGAGAATCCTTGGCACAGTTCTGGTCATTGCCCTTTCAGGATGGATAGATTAAAACTAGAGGAGTTTGGAAGAGAGGAACTTGAAATAACCAAGAGATTCTGAGTCAAGTGCTTTTAATTGTTAATTTCTTTTCCCACTTCTGCTCTCTTCTGATGCTGGAATATGGGCAAAGCACCAGATAAAAACATACATGGAGAGTCTCTAGGCACCTGCTCCCAAGATCATAGATCACCAGGGGCCTTAGTAGTCACCAAGTTCACCTCCCCCCTCATTTTGCATGAGGAAACTGAGGCCCACAGAGGTTAAATGACTTGCCTGGGTTTACATAGGCAGAGAGTATCTGAGGCAGGATTCAAACCCAGGCCTTCCTGATTCCAAGTACAGTGCTCTGTCCATTGTACCATTTTCCTAACAAATAATGGTCCAAAGGAATAGTGGAGAGTGCTTTGTTTATTTGAAAGTCATTTTATAGGTCAGTACTGTGCTGTAAAAAATAATGAACAGGTAGATTTTAGAAAAACATGGAAAGCCTTGCATGAAATAATGAAGAGTGATATGCACAGAACCAAGTGAATGTTGTATACAGTAACAGCAATGTTGTTTGAAGAGTAACTGTGAATGACTAAGTTATCCTGTGGTAAAAAAGTTTTAACAGTCGGTTAGATAATGGAGAGACGCCAGTTTTTTTTAGGACCACCCTTTTGGGGAGGAGACCAACAGCATGAGCTAGCACACAGTATTACAAATACTTAAATCAACTACAAAAGACCTGTGAAAGAAGATGCTATCCAGTTCCAGAGAAAGAACTGATAAATAGAGGTATGCATAGTATGGTTTCACATATACACATACAGATCTCTTTCTCTCTCTTTGTGTGTGTGTGTGTGTGTGTGTGTGTGTGTGAGTGAGAGAGAGAGAGAGAGAGAGAGAGAGAGAGAGAGAGAGAGAGAGAGAGAGACAGAGACAGAGACAGAGAGAAAGAAATGGTGGCCTCTAGTGTGTGTGTGTGGGGGGGGGAGAGGAGGGAGACAGTTTAGAACTTAAAATATAACCAAAATTTTAAATTTAATTTTTTAAAAAGTAATTGTAGGGCAGCTAGGTGGCGCAGTGGATAGAGCACCGGCCCTGGAGTCAGGAGTACCTGAGTTCAAATCCGACCTCAGACACTTAACACTTACTAGCTGTGTGACCCTGGGCAAGTCACTTAACCCCAATTGCCTCACTAAAAACAAAAAACAAAACAAAAAATTGTAGCTGGAATGATATAATGTGAATATTCATAAGGTAGAAAAGTGTGGGCATTAGAACTACCCAAACAGTCAGCTATATATAGGAAATGTCTCTTCATTTGATGTGTCCTGGACCCAAGATAATAGGCTTCCACAATATCATAGCCAGCCATACCATCTCTGAACCTTTATATTTGCAACTTCGGGAACTGATCAACCCCAGGACTTCCAAATTTTACTATAATTGGAGGGGGAGGCAGGAGAGAAGTTGCAGGCTAAAATTATTGACATCTCTAATATGGAAAGTCATGAAATCTAATTCTATAAAATGACGAACAACGTAGAAAAAGTAAACGTGGGTTTGTTCCAAATCCTGGATCACAACCCCCCCCCCCAACACTAACTCCTACCCCCTTGAAAACCAAACAAAGGGAAATTTAGGTCAATTTGAGGAAGCGCACAGCTTCATACTGTGTAAATCTAGAACTCATTAACCCAAGAGCTGGTAGAGGCTGAATATATGAATAGATTTTTAAAGGCTTAGATAAATTCATGGATGATAGATCACTAACAGCCATCAAATGAAAGCGGGAGTTTTTTTGGGGGGAGAGATATGTCTAATCTTCCAGGTGGATATCAAGGAACTTAGAAACATGATCTCCCTCTAAACGTTCCTTGTTGACACCATGAAAAACAGTGCCTTTTGGGGCATTACTCTGACCCAATGTGGTTAAGCTTATCCTTTTGTATTTTAGCTTATGAAGTTGTATTCTTATTATGTTTTATAATAATAACAAATCCTATCATGTTTTGATAAATCAGTTGCAATAGGATTGTGAACTCTTTGAGCATATTCCATCAGTTGCCAATTTCTTCCCTTGCAATATCTTCTCTATTCATCCTTTTTTTTTTTCTTTCGTTTCTATGGCCACACTACTAGTTCTATCCTTTATCATCTCAATGCTTGAACCTCCCAAATGATCTCTCTACTTTAATCTTTCTTCTTTTCGGTCAATTCACCTGAAACCCAAACACAAAGCACATGTTATCTTACTACTCAACCCTTTACACACTGGCCCCAACTGATTTTTTCAGACTTAATTGTTAGTATTCCTTAAAGCCCTCTTGTCCTCTCTCCCTAGCCAGTTTCACTGTTCCCTAAACATTGCTTGTTTGGGGAATTGCTTGACTATGAGTCTTAGCTCAGATAGTCCAACTTCCTATCCCCAAGGAAAAAAAAATTAATTCAGGGCAGCCAGGTGGCAGAGTGGATAAAGCACCGGCCCTGGATTCAAGAGGACCTGAGTTCAAATCCAACCTCAGACATTTGACACTTACTAGCTGTGTGACCCTGGGCAAGTCACTTAACCCTCATTGCCCCACCAAAAACCAAAAACCAAACAACAACAACAACAAAAGCTTATATTCTTGTAGGATACCTGGTAGGTACAATAAACATGCAAGTAATAAATACAAAGTATATATAAAAAATAAAAATCTACTGGATGGAGTATTATACATGGAATCAAGATTTGGGTTTGAATCCTACTTCAAACTTATTAGCTGTATGACTCTCAGGATCTCACTTAAACTATTGAATAAGTTTTCTTCTCTGTAAAATGGGGATAATAATAGCACTTACTTTCTAGAATTGTTATGAGGATGAGATCACATGTATAAAGTCTTTCTTGCTAACTTTAAAGTCCCAGGTAAATGTGAACTTTTAATAGAAGGTTACCTCAATGAGAAAAGCAATGAGTCAACAAAAATTGATTAAACAGTTACTCTGTGCCAAGTGCTGTACTAAGGAGTAAGAATAGAAAAAAGGGCAAAAACAGCCTCTGATCTCAAGGAGTTCATAGTCTAATGGAGGAGAAATGAAAACAACTCTGTAGCAGCCATGTACACAGGACAAATTTGGAGAGAGTCGATAGAGGGATGATGCTAGCATTAAGGAGGGTCAGGACAGGCTTCTTGCAGAAGTTGGGATTTTAACTGAGATGCTAGAAGGTAGGGAAGCCAGAAGGCAGAGAAGAGGAGGGAGAGAATTCCAGGCACAGGAGACAGCCAGTAGAAATGTGGTGTCACTGTTTCAGAGTGTGTTGGAGGGGGAGTAAGGTGTAAGGAGACTGGAAGTGTAGGAGGAAGGGGGGCAGATTATGAAGGGCTTTGAATGCCATGCAGAGAATTTGTATCTGATCTTGGAGGTAACAGTGAGCCACTGGAGTTTATTGAATAGTGGAGTGACATAACCAGAACTGTATTTTAGGAGTCAATATTTAGGTTTAAATCCCACCTCATAGCTGTGTGACCCTGGGCAAGTCACTTAACCCCGATTACTCCCCCCCCCAAATAAATAAATAAATCCCACCTCAAACTTATTAGCTCTGTGACATTCTGCAGGTATTATTACCTTATTACCTGTGTGACCAGGCCATTTAATATCCCTTGGCCTCAGTTTCCTTATTTGTAAAATGAGGGGGTTGTACTAGATGACTTCTTAGCTCCTTCTAGCTCTAAATCTAGACTTTGTGATGATCCATAAACTTCTATGAAGGCAAGGATTGTATTTCTTCTTAAAATTCTATTTATTTCTTTTAAATTTTTTTTCTCAGTAAACACTCCTTTATTTAAAGTTTTGAGTTCCAAATTTTATCCCTCCTTCCCTCCCCTCCCCTCCCTGAGGTGGTAAGCAATCAGATATGGGTTTTATATATTTATATATATGTATATATGCAAGTATGTAAACCTTGCAATTTTGTACAAGAAAACTAATAAAAGAAATGAAAGTGAAAAATAGCATGCTTCAGTCTGTTCCATCAGTATCAGTTCTTTCTTTGGAGGTGGGTGGTAGGCTTCATCATTAGTCCTTTGGGATAGTCTTAGATCATTTTATTGCTGAGATTAGTTAAATCACTCACAGTTCTTCATCAAATAATATTGCTGTCACTGTGCACAACATTCTCTTGGTTCTGCTCACTTCACTATACATCAGTTCATACACGTCTTTCCAGGCCTTTCTGAATTCTTATAGCACAATAATATTCCATCACCATCTTATACCAAAGCTTGTTTAGCCATTTCCCAAATGATGGGCATTCCTTTGCTTTTCAGTTTCCTAGCCACTGCAAAAAGAGCTGTTATAAATGTTTTTGTACAAATAGGTCTTTTACTCTCTTTTTTTTTTGGGGGGGGGAGTCTTTGGGATATAAATCTAGTAGTGGTATTGCTGGATCAAATGGCATGCAAAGTTCTATAGCCCTTCATATAAGGATTTTATTTCTTATACATCTTTATATCCTTTGAAGGGGTTTGTAAGCTGGGGTCCATGAACTTTAAAAATTTTGGGAGGGGATAAGCAGTGCAATATAACTGGTTTCTTCTGTAATCCAATGAGTTTTATTCACTTAACAAGTCTGAGAAGGGGTCCATAGGCTACCCCTAGATTGCCCACCAAAGGAGACCACAACAAAGGTTAAGAACCCCTAATGCATTTAACAAACTGTGTTGCACAAAGTGCTCATGAGTTCTCAACCACAAATACTTGTTGAATATATTCGGAAATGCTTATATTGAATTGCTTGAGTTCTTAAGGAGAGGTGGGAAAGGAGGAAGAGAATTTAGAACACAAAGCTTTAAAAATCGATGTGAAAATTTGTTTTTACATGTAACTTGGGGAAATAATAAAAAAATACATAAGACGCAGGTGAGTGGCACAGTGGATAGTGTGCTGTGTTTGAAGTAAGGGAAATTAATATCCGTGGGTTCAAATTTGGTTTCTGACACTTACTAGCTGTGTAATCCTGGGCAAGTCACTTAACTCTTTTTGCTTCAGTTTCTTCATTTGTAAAATGAGCTGGAGAAGGAAATAGCAAACTACTTCAGTGTCTTTGCCAAGAAAACCCCAAGTGGGGTCAACGAAGAGTCGGACAAATTGAACAACAACAAATTGTTAATTAAGTCTTTTTCCCCAGCTGATCAATAATGGTGGAATTTCAGGTATTGCTGACTCGCCACCAGTCTTCCACACAAAGCTAGCAGTGCTTCAAGTCTCCCCTTGCTCACAATCATGTCAACTATCCTGAGATTTTCTTCGTAAAGGAGTTGCCTATAGATTGTACATGGGGCTGCTGTCAGCCTCAAAAGCCTGGTTCTCTATTTCAAGTAACAGAAATAACCAAGCCTCCTGGAGCATTCACAAGGAAGGGGGTGCACAGGTACAGAAAGCTATGTCCCACAGGCTCTACCTTGGGAGTCTCTGTCTGCCAGCTGGACTTGGAGGCTAACAAGAAAGCCGTCTTGGGTGGTGGGCAGGTGACTTCCAAGAAAGGGTCAAAGAAAAGTAATGGAATGTTGGCTTCCAGCCGGGGTTCCCTGAGTTACCGAAGAGTTGGGGCACTTTTAGGATCCAGCTAGACTCTGAGTATAAAACTGAAACCTTGGAGGCGGTGGAGAGAAAGGAGGGAACGGGTAAAACTGTTTTTGTAAGTCTCCTTGCAGCTTTGCCAATGCTGTCGTATAAGCTTCCTTCTGGGGAGCCCGAGTCCCTAGGGCAAGGGAGGGGCCA
Source organism: Dromiciops gliroides (assembly GCF_019393635.1). NCBI lineage: Eukaryota > Metazoa > Chordata > Mammalia > Microbiotheria > Microbiotheriidae > Dromiciops > Dromiciops gliroides. The sequence goes on along the minus strand of NC_057864.1, from coordinate 340,939,229 downwards.
GGAGGTTCGATCGCCAAAAGACTCACTGGCCAATGGGGAGTGAAGTCAGTGGGGGCGTAGTCCAAAAGCCTCCAATGGGAAGCAGTTTTACTTTTGGCCCTCACTCTGCTCTTTCCCCAGTTCCTTCGGGAAAACAAGTGTTTTGGTTGCAAGTATTCGGTGGGTTCCTAGGCTGACGCCCCAGACCTGTGCAATTCAGGTACTCTTCTCCTTCACTTTACTAACCAGGTGGAATTCTCTAAAGGTGAGGTTTCTGCAGCGTCCTGGGTGCCTCAAAGGTGGCTTGGTAGCAGGTGAGCTGAGAATCTTGAGCGCTGCTATTCGTGTCCGCAGCAATTTCCTCCCTTTTAACCTCTTGCTTTTAAGCGGTATTATGTAATATGCTACCAGCACTCACCTGCTTCTTAGGGCAGGATCCTTAGAGATCATCTCTAGGGGTTCCTAAGCTATTATCCAAGAATTTGTTTCTTTAAAATATTTTGATAATCGTATGTCAATATAGTTGTTTTTTCTAATCTTAAATATTTTATTTTCTGCATTTAAAAACATTACTAGACTTCAGGAAGGGTCCATGACCCCCCAAAAGGTTGAAAACCCCTGATCTATCCCAACCTCTTGCTTTTACATCTGCAGAAACTGAGTCCTAGAGAGGTTAAGTGAATTGACCAAGGAGGAAGAGCTGGAATTTGAACTCAGATCCTGGACTCTGAATCCAGATGGCTCTCTCCAGGATGACACAGTGCTGCTGCTTTGCTTCTCTGTTCCATCACCACAAGGCCACCACACACTAGATATTCTATAGCCATCTCTTAATCTCTTGAAACAGTGATGAGTCTGTAGGTGGTCAGGGATGATCCCCAACAGAAAAAAATTGTGTAGCATAAAACTTGTCTTTATTACTTTCCTATCTCTTGGCTGGACCCTCCTCTTCTCCTCCCCAGAATTTATTAGTGTTTCATAGGACCATAGTCCTAGACCTGGAAGGAACCTCAGAAGTCATCAAATCCAGGCCTTTCTTTTTTGCAGATGAGAAAACTGATACCCAGAGAGATTCTGTGATTTTCCCAAGGTCCTGTAGTAGTGTTTGCAAGTAGTAAGTCTTTTAGGTAGGATTTGAACTCAAGTCCTCTGATTGTTCTTCCCGCTATCCATGCTGTCCTCTGGCTCAGGGTAGAGTCCTTCCTCCAGACAGAGTGCCCTGGCCTCTTCCCTCCTCCTGCTCTCATTGAAGCTTATGATACTGTATCCTCATTCCCTTTCGGATAGTTTGTCCCATCCACCCAAAAACGATTGGCAGATGAAATCCTCCTCAAAGGGTTCATGTCTATAAAATGCAAATGCTCTTGGAAGAGTAAGATATTGTCAGAGGACTTCTGGCCCTTTGGCAAAACCTTAACCCAAAGGAATGGGCTCTAATAGTGAAATTTCAAGCAACAGTAATAATGGCATACAATTAGTTAGCTTTAATATTTACAAAGTGCTTTCCTCAAAATTGCCCTGTGAGGTAGCATTACTTTACATTTTATAAATGAGAAGCTAAGGTGTTGTTCAGCTGTGTTCAATTCTTTGTGACCACATTTGGGGTTTTCCTGGCAAAGATTACTGGAGTGGTTTGCCATTTCCTTCTCTGGCCTATTTTACAGATGAGGAAAGTGAGACAAACAGGGTCAAGTGACTTGCCCAATGTCACATAGTAAGTGTCTGAGGCCGGATTTGAACTCAAGTTTTCCTGACTCTAGGCCCTGTGCTCTATCCACTGTACCACCTAGTTGCTCTATAGTAACTTGTCCCATCTCATACAGGTAGGGAGTGGCTAAGCCAGAACTCAAAATACCTTGTATTCATGTTCTACTATTCTCTTTTTACTTGTATAAGTATATGTTATCAACCCTTTTGGAATATAAGCTCTTTGAGGGCAGAGACTGTTTCATATATCTTTATGAATATATCTTTCTATCCCTAGAACTTAACACAGTATTTGACACATACTAAGTGTTTAGTAAATGCTGGTTTATTGACTCAAATGCAATGCTCTTTTTACTTCACCACAGGGAAGAAATGGGGGGGGGGAGTAGGTGGGCTTTTCTGGCTCCCTTCAATAATCATATTATATAGACTCCAGGGCTTGTCTACTTGCTGGGGAAAACAACCAATGGTAAAATGGTAATAATAATGGACTACCTACCTCATAGAATAATCATGAGAATGTTTTGTAACCATAAAGTTTACAAGTTTCCAGAATGGTCTTAAATAGTACATTGCTACAAACTTACCTTGAAGAGTCTATCTCATAGATTTGAACACATACCAGATGTTCCCCCACATACTTATTGATGAACTAAAAAACTCCTGTCTTGGAAGGGTCCCAAAAACATTACAGATTTTTCAAGTATGTGTATCATCACCACCAGATTCAGTTTAATCTTGAAGAGGCTTCTGGGATGGGAATGTTCTTGGGTGTCCTAACACAATCCTGTTAGAGCTCCTATTTCCAGACCTCCTATGGTCTTTTGGCACCTCAGGTTGGAATTCCATGCACAAGGGATCTTGGGTATGATGAGTTTGATAGGAGGTGTTGGACTCCAAGATCTCCAAGGCAGCTGGGTGGTACAAATGAATAGAGTTTCCAGGCCTGGACTCAGGAAGATCTGAGTTCAAATTCAGCCTCAGATACTTACTAGCTGTGTACTTGGGCAAGTCACTTTGTTTCTGTCTGCCTCAGTTTCTTCAGCTGTAAAATGGGGATAGTAATAGCACCCAGCTCCCAGTGTTGTTGGGAAGATCAAATAATATCTGTAAGGTTCCAGGCACATAGTACTAAATAAATTCTTGTTTCCTTCCTTCTTAATGTTCATTCCAGCTCTGAATTCTACCCTGACTCCAATATACTTACTCCAGCCTTTTACCTGTAACTATCCCATCAGTAATGGGTCCACAATTAATGGGAGCTGTCCTACAGCTAGGTGGTGTAGTGGATAGAACACTGGACCTGGAGACAGTATAACTCATCTTCATGAGTTCAAACATGACCTTAGACACTTAATTGCTGTATGACCCTGGGCAAGTCACTTTCCCCTGTCTGCCTTAGTTTCCTCATCTGTAAAATGAGCTGGGGAATGAAATGGCAAACCACTCCAGTGTTTTTGCCAAGAAAACCCTAAATGGGGTCACAAAGAGGCAGACATGATTGAAAAAAAATGACTGAACAAAATCCTACAATTGGTATATTGTTGTTTTAAAATTTTATCTTAAATGAAAAGTGATCCAAATGGGAATCCATCAGTCAGAGATAACTCTGTAGGCACTTAATATGTGTTTGTTATATCATGTTGTATTATACTGTATTGTTCTTAATTCAATGCTTAATGAGAGTTTTTTATTGGAAGAATCCAATCAGTATTCTAGAATCCCCTTTTCCCCACCCTCACAGAGCCAATGGATATGACCAGAGTTGCAGTTATTGGTGCAGGTGTAGTTGGGCTCTCCACAGCTGTCTGCATTTCTGAATCCATCCCACAATGCTCCATTGATGTTATTTCTGATAAATTTACACCTGACACCACTAGCGATATAGCAGCTGGAATGCTTATTCCTCATGCTTATCCAGGTGAGTGATACTGCAGTTAGCATTGTTAGACTAGAATTCTTCTCTTAAAGATGGGTGGACCTTTAGTGGTGGTGGTGACTGTGGCATTGGTAATGGGGCATGTGGTGCCAGAGATTAGCAGCCCTTAACAGACAGACCATCTGAAAACATGGTTGGGAGGAACTGAACCACTCCTCTTAACACTTATCTTCACCAAGGACCTTTTCCACTTACTCTCTCCCATATATAGCCCCTTCCCACATGCTTAGGCACTTAATAAGTGCTTGTTTCATTTTTGTCTGAATTGGGGAAGAAAAAAAGAAGGGCCTGATCCAAACAGATTTAAGATGTAAAACCCAAGGTCACAAATGCACAGAAGCAATTAATCCAGAGGGAGAGATCATGGACAGAACCCAAGAACAAGTCCAAAGAGTGGATGGTTTACAAGAACAAAGTGAGGAGTAGATGGTTTACAAGAACAAAACCCCTCCAAATAACAAGGAGGGAGAGAACATGAAGCACTGACAATTGATAGTTTGGCCAAGGAAAGGAATCAGCCTGAGACACTGTCCTTTCATGGTCTGTCCTTGCTCAGTTATAGACTCTGCACTTTTAGACCTAGACAGTTGTGACTCTTGCAAGTGACAGAAGGAGAGACATGGTAACAAGAAGTGGTTGGTGAGCCAGTGTCTGAAGTGTGGGAGGAGGCCTTGCTTCTCTGAAATGAGGGTGGGTAGGAATCCCTTGTCCTCTAAATATACAATCTTCACTTCTTTCCCTATTGACTTGCACTCTACCCTTCTGTATCCACCATCTAGTCTAGTGTAATTCTGGGCTTGTCTTAGCAGGCTCAATTCAGCTAACTTGTAAGCAAGATGATATCATATTTTGAGGGGCTTTAAATGACAAACAGAATTTATATTTTATCTTAAAAGAACAGTGAGCCATTGAAACTTCTTAAACAGGGGAGTGATATGATCAAAGGAAATGTTTCTTAATTCCTTTTCTGATTCTCAGGGAGGAGCTGGTTTGACGTTGGTTTTTTTAAACTGAATCTTCCCCATCTGTTTCCCTTTTTCCTTATGTCATAATGACAGGTACACCAATTCCCCTGCAGAAGCATTGGTTTCAAGAGACATTTGACAGATTGTTTGCAATCACTAATTCATCAGAAGCTCTAGATGCTGGCGTTTACCTGGTATCTGGGTAAGAGAGCAAATTTCAGGAAGACCTTTAAAAAATGTTAAATACTTGTGAACAAACATGCTCTTCATTGTAAGATACGCTCACTGTGTGCCAAATATGTCTGAGGAACTAGGGGAGGTAGAAACAACCTTTGAAAAGTGACTTCTTTCATGAAATGTAAGAGATAGAAAGATAATACTTAGCTGCTTTAGAGATAATAAAAAAATCACTTAGGGTCCTCACTACAAGAAAATAATTTTGTGTTTCTTTGGGGGAACGTTTGGTTAAGAGCAACATGGTGCAAAAATAGTTATAGTGAGGAAAGAGCTGGACATGGTTTTCTGTGGCTCAGGACTAATTTCTTTCATAGCATGATTTTGAAATGTATAAATAGAAATATGACTGCATTTATCTGGCACCAGTCAAGGAGAGAGGTATACCACAAAAGTGAATCTTCTAGGTAGTTATTTTCTCCTTTTAAACATGAGAATATTTTAATCTTATCCATTTAGATGGACATTTAAAAATGTTTTATTGAACCTTTTTAAATATCACTGCCATTGCCTAACCATTCCCCAGAGAATGTTTCTTATTACAAGTAAGTAAGGTTAGGCATTTTTTTGTAAAACTCTGAAAATTATACAGTAGCACATATTTTTGGTGTTTTACTAATAATCTTTCTTTTTATATAATTTCTCAATAACAATCCCTCCCTGAAAAAAATAGCCCTCCTTTGAAATATATAGCTATCTACTAATTATATAGTGCTTTAAAGTTTACAAATATTATCTATTTTGTCCTCACAACAACTTTGGGAGGTAGGTGCTGTTATTATCTCCATTTTATAGATGAAGAACCAGAGGCAGACAGGTTAAATGACTTGCCCAGGATCACATAGCAAGCAAGCTTCTGAGGCTAGATTTGACCTCATGTCTTCCTAACTCCAAGTTCAGTGCTCTACCCACTTTTGTCACCTAGTGTAGCTAGCCTGGGAGTTGTGAGGAAAAACATACCAATATATTGCTCGTGTCTGAAAACGTATGCCTCATTCCACACCTATAGTCTACTGAGAAATGGGAATCGGGCTTGACGAGATTCTGAAGATTCAACAGGTCATGGCATTGGTCAAAATTAAAAAGTCTTACAGTGTTTTCTTTTACATAATTGTGGTCATGGGAATGAACATTAAAAAACAAACCCCAAAAAACAACAACACCTATCCTACACTTTTCTGGCTCCTTGAGCAGAGGATGCTGAACGTAGTTAAACATTTTCTTCACCAAATCAACAAACATTTAGCAGGTACTCAGGAACCAAAGACCTAAGCTGAATAGTCCCTGGTCTCAAGCTTACATCCTGGAGGGGGATGCCAATGTACAAATATAAATACATGTGAAATATATACAAAATAAAAGCAAAGCATCTTCTTTTGGGGGAAAGGGAAGCATTTGCAGGTGAAGGGATTAGGAAAAGCCTTACATAGGAAGGGGCTCTGGAGCTGAAGTTGGAAGAAAACCAGGGATTTTTAAAGGATACAATAGAGTGCCTTTCAGGTAAGGGGCCAGCCTGAAGACAGAATTTTCTTGCTTTTTTGGGGTGGGAAATAGTAAGAAAGGACAGTTTGACTTTTGTTTTTTATGACTCAGAATCCTCAATGACCCCACCACTTCCTAATTTTATGACCTTGGGCAAACAACTTCCTAGTACCCATTTTCAAATCTGTAAATTGGGAAAATAATAATGTACTACCCATCTCACAAGGTTGTCATGAGCCTCAAATGAGACAATGTATGTTAAGTAATTTGTCAACCATAAAAGGCAATAAAAATTTCAGCTAGTTTTACTTTTATGATTTATATAGAAATTGGTGACTGAATCTTACCAACTTGAATGAATTTTGACAAATCACTTAACTCTCTCCCCATTTGTAAAATGAGCAGGTTGGACTGGTTGGTCTTAGATTTATGATAAAAGTGGAAAGGATACCAACCCAAATTTGAATTTTGATTCTGCCATTTATGATGGGTGTCACCTTGATTAAGTCATTTAACTGAGAATGGCCTCAGTTTCCCCAAATGTAAAATAAGGCAGTTGGATTAGATGACCTTTAAGATCTTTGACATCTCTAGCTCTATAATTGAGCTCTGATCTTGTGTTTTCTGTCTCTATATAGTCTGGAACAAGAAAAAATTGGGACAAATTATAGCATGAAGAGACAATTCACTAACAGTGAAGGTTATTAGATACTGGAATGAGTTACAAAGGGAGGGTATACAATAATTTTCCTTGAGAGGTTTTTTGTTTTGTTTTGTTTTTTCTTTCTTTCTTTTTGGTGGAGAAATGAGGGTTAAGTGACTTATCCAGGGTCACACACATCTAGTAAGTGTCAAGTGTCTGATGAAAGACTTGAACTCAGATCCTCCTGAATCCAGGGCCAGTGCTTTATCCACTGCGCCACCTAGCTGCCCCTCCTTGAGGGGTTTTAAGAAATGAACTGGTTCTCATCCCTTTGAGATATTTTGTCTGTGATGAACACAGAGTAGATAAGGTACATAGTAAATGTTTGTTTCATTTACTTGTGGTCATTCTTGAAGACACCAAAATGGGCACAATGATTGAGGGGCAGAGCCATAATTAGGATGAGACACATATAGGTGCCAAATCTAGAGCATACTGAAAGCATTTGGAGGGATTCTACAGGTACAAATAACAGAGCTTAGAGCCTACTTGTCAGGAAGAACTAATTAAATAAACTAGCACCACCTCCATCCTCCACTATACTTTCCACCAGTGTCCTGGAGTCTCTGTCTCCCCTCCATGGGGCTTGGTCCTGTACTGCCCTTCCCGTCACCAAAGTGACAGCTTATTTCTTTCACTTTGTCCTGGGATGGCTTGTGGGGGTTGGCCCAGGGTGCTTTCTTAAATGGATTCTGTGCATATAATTATAAAGCCAGGAGATCTTTTTTGAGAAGCCAGAATTTATACCCCTTTTCAAAGTAAGCTCCCTGGGCAGCTAGGTGGCGCAGTGGACAAAGTACCAGCCCTGGATTCATGAGGACCTGAGTTCAAATCCAACCTCAGATACTTGCCACTTATTATCTGTGTGACCCTGGGCAAGTCACTTAACCCTCATTGCCCCAGCTCCCCTCCCCCCAAAACCCAAAGTAAGCTCCCTAAGGGCAGGAATTATTCCACTTTTGCTTGTGTATCCCCAGTACCAAACCAATGCCTGGGATATAACCCTGTAGGTGTTTAATAAATGTTAATTGATTGTTTACAATCGATTGTTTTGTTGACAGCCACTTTGGAAGTCTGTATCCTGATTCTAAATTGCTACATTGATCCAAACCTTTTTTGAGACTGCTTTTGCAATTACCTTTCAGAGCCAGTTTATAAACCCCACTTGACAAATCCTCTCTCGTGCCATTATAGTCACAACTCATTTGTTTGCTCTCTCAACAAATATTTATTTTGTGTTTATACAAGGCACCACTGTGCTCAGCAGTGAGAGATGCCAAGATGAACAGCAGGGAGCTTAGCAAATGGGAGCCAGTGAGATAACGTATGTAAAGCACCTTGCCAACCTTAAAGGGCTATAGAACTGCAAGCCATTATTGCTGTTATTGTTCATAATGATGTTGGGTATATGTGTTCCATGAAAACTGAAGAGTTTTCTGCATCCCATGACTTTTAGCTGGCTGATATATAGAAACATTTCACAGCAAGAGAGGCCCTTCTGGGCTGACACCGTGCTGGGGTTTCGGAAGATGACTGAATCAGAACTGAAGAAATTTCCGCAGCATGTGTTCGGCCAAGCCTTTACCACCATGAAATGTGAAGGCCTCTCCTATTTGCCATGGCTGGAGAAAAGGTAGGTTCCTTGGGGGCAGCTAGGTGGCACAGTGGATAAAGCACTGGCCCTAGATTCAGGAGGACCTGAGTTCAAATCTGGCCTCAGACACTTGACACCTACTAGCTGTGTGACCCTGGGCAAGTCACTTAACCCTCATTGCCCCGCAAAAAAAAAAAAAAAGAAAAGAAAAGAAAGGTAAGTTCCTCCAAAGATTCCTTCCTACTTTCTTTTCTGCAAAAGAATTTGCAGTGATTTCTGTCATAGAATTTTAAAAATTCCATCAGAGATCATAGATCCTAAGACTAGAGCTAGAAGAGACCTCAGAGGTCACCTAATCTAACACCCCTGTTTTTTGGTGAGGAAACTGAGGCCCAGGGAGTTTAAATTATTTGCTTTAGGTCACACAGGTAGCAAGTGTCAGGAGTTGGATTTGAACCCAGGTCCTCTGCCTCCAGAGTTAGCATTCTTTCTACTGTGTCCTTTTATTGTTGTTGTTACTGTTGTTTTTCAAAGCTCATCTTTGTTTTCAGTGGCCTGCACTTAACTTGGAAGCTAGGCGGTGAAGTTGATAGACTACTGAACTTGGAATCAGAAAGACCAGAGTTCACATCCTGTTCAGTCACTAACTAGCTGTGTGATCTTAGGCAAGTCAGTTAATGTTGCTAAGCCTGTTTCCTCACCTGCAAAATTTGTACATTTTGCAAGCATTTTACATAATTTTTGTAAAAGTACTTTGCATGGAAAAAGCACTGGCCCTCAGGTAATCCAGCCTCAGACACTTGATACTTACTAGCTGTGGGACTCTGGGCAAATCACTTAACCCTCATTGCCCCACAAAAAAAATTGTCTTTAAAAAAAACCTTAAAAAAGCATTTTGCAAACATTTTACCTAATTTGTGTGAAAGTACTTTGTGAACCTTAAAGCACCATATAAATATTAATTATTATTATTATTATTATTATTATTATCGATGACTTCATGTATTGAGGACCCTAATTTCTCTTTGCCCAGGAACTATCCCCCTAATATGGGGGCCCCTTTCGGGCTTACCATTCCTGAGTAGAGCTCCTATCTTCACCCCATTCAGAACTTTCTCAACCTCTCCCTAAAGAAACTTACTTGTCTTGTGTCCCATTCCTTTAGTGCTCATAAGACATCGTTCACCTGATGGCTGGTTATCTGAGAAACTAACCTGCACTACTACATTAATGGAAGAGGACTTTCTTTCCCCTTCTTTCCTAGGGTGTAAGAGGTGGATTTCTGGAGGTGAATGCCCTCACCTTTTTGGCTAACTCAAAGGAGTAGGAATTTCATGGTAGGTAAGAGGAAGGGACATAATATGGCCAGTTGCTGAGAGTGAGTGAGTGAGTGAGTGAGTGAGTGAGTGAGTGAGTGAGTGAGTGAGTGAGTGAGTGAGAGCCCTCAAGGTGTAGGTAGCCACCCACTCTGTCTATGCATAGAACTGGCTCAGATGATTGGCTACACAATCGTGGATCATCTGGCAGCCTCAGTAAGTTGCTGGTTCACTTCTACCCTTCTTTCATACAATGTTAGCTTTCAGTCTGTATTATTCTAAGTCAAGATGTTAGCTTCACCCAACAGGCTAGCAGACAGTAGATGCAATGTAAGCATTACCTCCCTAAAAGTAATGTCAACTTCTGGAACATGTATTTTCTTTTTTTTAAATCATAAAGGTATTTTATTATTTTCCAGTTACATGTAAAGATAGTTTTCAACATTTTTTTTCATAAGATTTTTAGTTCCAAATTTTTCTCCCTCCCTCCCTCTCTCCCTTCATTCTCCCCTCCCCAAGACAGAAAGCAATCTGATATAGGTTGTATATGTACAATCACATTAAACATATATATTTTTTTGGATTTTAGATGCTGGATTTTTGTTAATATAAACTAAAATCTTATTGACTTTTATTGGCTGCCATGTCACATAGCTCAAATTGGGCTCAGAGTTCTGTGGTACCTATAGGTCTTTTTTTTTTTTTTTTACATATAAGGTATTTTATTTTTTCCGTTACATGTAAAGATAGTTCTCAACTTTTGTTTATACAAGCTTTACAATTTCAGATTTTTCTCCCTCCCTCCCCTCCCTCCCCCCTCCCCTAGACAGCAGGTAATCTGATATAGGTTATATCTATATATCTATATACATATACATATATATATACACACACATATATATATATCCATAATAACATTAATCCTATTTCTGCATTAATCCTGTTATAAGAGAAAAATCAGGGCAGTAATGCAAAACTTCAAAATAGAAAAAAAAACAGCACCCCAAAAAAAAGAAATAGTATGGTTCAATCAGCATCTATACTCCACAGTTCTTTTTTTTTTTCTTGGATTTGGAGATCCTCTTCTATCATGAGTTCTCTGGAACTCTTCTGTACCATTGCATTGGTGAGAAGAATATGGTCCATCACAGTAGGTCAACACTCAATGTTGATGATACTGTGTACAATGTTCTTCTGGTTCTGCTCATCTTACTCATCATCAGCTCACGTAAGACCCTCCAGGTTTCTCTGAACTCCTCCTGCTACACATTAAACATATTTTACATTAGTCATGTTGTGAAAGAAGAATCAGAACAAAAGGGAAAAACCTCAAAAACAAAAAAACAATAACAAAAGTAGAGACAGAATGGTACAATCTGCATTCAGAATTCACAGTTCTTTTTTCTGCATGCGGAGAACATTTTCCATCATGAGTTCTTTGGCATTGTCTTGGATCATTGTATTTCTGAGAAAAGCTAAGTCTATCACAGTTAATCATCACACAATGTTGCTGTTACTGTGTACAATGTTCTCCTGATGGAACATTTATTTTCTACCACAAATCTGAGTTTTAGAGTCCAACAAAGAACTAAAGCCATTCATTTTTCTCAAGGTGAAATATCCTGAGGATCATGACCAGAATAACCTTTCCTTGTGCCCTTTCCTTGTCCCTTATAGGAAGTTCCCTGGAACAATCATGGTGGGGAGACAGCTTTGGAGATTATCTGGACCCTTCCCTTTCCTCTATCAGAATCCTTAAATTATCCTGGATAGATGGGCATTCCTTCTCTCCTCAGAAACCTTGTGGAGACACCTACGGGACCATAGACCCAGAGCTGGAGGAGATATCAGAGATCCTCTAGTACACTGCCCCCATTTTACTGGTGAGGAGACTGGGGACCAGTGAGGTTTGGTAACTTACCCTGGGTCATAGCTAACAAGTGGTGGAGCCAAGCTTTCAACCCAGTTCCTCTTGACTCTATAATCAGCACTACACATCCAATAGCGTCTCTGTCTCTGTCTCTGTCTCTGTCTCTGTCTCTGTCTCTGTCTCTGTCTCTGTCTCTGTCTCTGTCTCTGTCTCTGTCTCTGTCTCTGTCTCTGTCTCTCTCTGTTTCTATCTATCTCTCTTTGAAGGCAACTGGGGTTAAGTGACTTGCCCAGGGTCACCAGCTAGCTGCTTCTCATAGTCTCTCTTGCTAATCAATCAACAGGCAATTATTAAGCTACGATTAGTACCAGGAAGGGCAGTTGGGTGGCACAGTGGATTGACTGCTGGACCTAGAGTCAGGAAGATGTGAGTTCAATTTTTTTTTTTTAGTGAGGCAATTAGGGTTAAGTGACTTGCCCAGGGTCACACAGCTAGTAAGTGTTAAGTGTCTGAGGCCGGATTTGAACTCTGGTACTCCTGACTCCAGGGCTGGTGCTCTATCCACTGCACCACCTAGCTGCCCCGTGAGTTCAAATTTGACCTCAGACACTAGCAATGTGACTTTGGAAAAGTCATTCAACCCCATGTCTCTTTTTTCTCATCTGTAAAATGAGCTGGAGAAGGAAATGGCAAAACACTTCAGTATATCCGCCCAGAAAACCCCAAATGGGGTCAAATAGAGTTAGATATGACTGAACAACACCACCAGGAATTTTCAGTTATTGCTAATCTTGATAATATTTAGAAAAAAATGTAAGCTCTTTGAATATGTATTGTCTCATTCTTTGTATTGTTGTCTCCACAATGCCTAGCTTTTAGTAGACACTTAATAAGTCTGGGTGATCGATTTACTAAGCAATGCCAATTAGACTTACTGTTACAAAAAGCAGATACTTTTTATTCCAAGAAAGCTAGTATCTCTCAATCTATGGTGGTTCACAGATTGGGTAAAGACAGTATCAAGCCAGTCTGTGTACTTCTTTTATTCATTCATTCATTCATTCATTCATTCATTCATTCATTGTGGGGCAATGAGGGTTAAGTGACTTGCCCAGGGTCATACAAATAGTAAAGTGTCAAGTTTCTGAGGTTGTATTTGAACTCAGGTCCTCCTGAATCCAGGGCAGGTGCTTTATCCACTATGCCACCTAGCTGCCCCCCGGTTTGTGTGCTTCTATTTGTCAGTTTCCTTCTTCATCAAATCTCAAACTTCCAGGTTGTTTCCTACATATAAAGAAGGACCTTTAGCTCCCCCATCTATAAAATGGGAATAACAATAATACTTACACAACCAAGCCCTTGGAGTTGTGAATAAAGGACTTTCTAAACCACATCACACAATAGAAATGTGTTGTTATTATCCTCATACGGTACTATATCTTGGTCTTATGCAACATTAGCTATATTGGAAAAGAAACTAGAGACTTTCTGCAAGATGTTATTTAACTGACACAGACCTGTGTAGAAATATACTTTGTAGAAAAGAAATCTCATTTGCATGTGTAACAATTGGAGTAATGCCACCTGCTGGAGAGTTACTGTAGGAAAGCTCCGCTATGAGGAGAAGGTATCTGAGGGCAAGCTATGCGGCTTTTCTTTGGTGTCAGGAAGTGACGTTTGCTTGTGGGTAATGTCTATCAAAGCTACCAGCCAATTAGCTTGGAGCTGTGTGTGCATGTGGATGGTGGATGTTCCCAGTTTCACAGGAGGTTTCTGGGACGAAGGAGGAAGTGTTGGGTCCCTTTTTTGTTTCTGACCTCACCATGGTGGGTCGGATGTTGGGGTCTCTTAGAAATAGTTAGATTTTTACCTTTCCTTCTGATCCTAATGCTCTTTAATAAATACTTAAACACTTAAATACTCTTGCTAAAGCTTATAATTTACTGGTGACCACTCATTAGATTTTAGATAGTATAGCTAGAATTTTAGCCCCTTACACATATGATAACTGCAAGGTTATTAGTAAAAGGTGGTGTCCCTTCTTAAGACACTGGTCCTTTGGGAGCAGCTGGGTGGCTCAGTGGATAAAGCACTGGCCCTGGATTCAAGAGGACCTGAGTTCAAATCCAGCCTCAGACACTTGATACTTGCTAGCTGTGTGACCCTGGGCAAGTCACTTAACCCTCATTGCCAGGCAAAAAAGACACTGGTCTTTTTTCATTGGACATCTAACATCACATAACGTCACAGATCCCATTCCAAATAGTCAATGGCAGCATGTTGCCTTGTGGTAAGTATGTGAGGTAATTATGATACTAACATTTGTATAGCATATATATTATTGCAAAGCACTTTATATAATGCTGTTTCATTGGATTTTCACAACCCCTCTCAGTGGCAGGTACAAACTGAGGATGAGAGGTTAAATGACTTGTCCAAGGTCACACAGTTAGCCTCTGAGATAGGATTTGAACTTGGTTCTTGCTGACTCCAAGTCCAGTGCTTTTACTGGATCACCTCACTCTGATTTTTGTTTAGATGCCAAGAAGTAATTGCTTAGCCCAGTATTTCCTCACCATTTCCTGAACCAGAGCTGCTTTTAACTTCTCTGTTGTCTTATATTTAGTAACAAGACTGAGAATGTTAGTTGATGATGAGGAAAGGAATGGAGGGCCAGATATTAAGAGATAAGGTGTGCATCATTGCTCCCTATCACCCGCAGTTGAGTGCTCCACCAAGTCCCCCTAAGAGACTGAGCCCTGAGGTTACAAATAAAAAACAAGTATCAACCCTCAAGGAGCTACATTCTAATAGAGAAACAATAAATATAGGGGAGTAGGTGCCACAGAAGGGAGGGGTGGGGTGGGGTGGTCTGGGAAGTGAAAAGGATGGTGAGTTGTGCCATAGGGGAGTTGACTGATGCTCTTTCTAGAAGCAGTGGTACCATTCATTTGGTTACAGTTCTCTGAGCAAGTGAGTAGTCAAGGATGACTCCGTGGTTTTGAACCCAGGTGACTGGAAGAATAAGTGGTGACCTGAACAAGAATAAGGAAGTCAGGAAGAAGGATGGGTTTAAAGAGGAATACCTTCCATTTGGGACTTGCTGAGTTTGAGATGCCTATAGGATATCTAGGGGGAGATCTCCAGTAAGCAGAGGTGGAAATGGGTCCAGGACATGGCTAATAGGACAACTTTGGAGTCTGAGAAGGATCAGGTAGACAGCTAGAAAGAGAAACAGGTGAGAATGCTTAATCCTTTCTGTTCTGTAACTTTTACCCTCAGCCTCCCACTGTCCAGATTGGTGACACCTCACATGACCCACTATTATCTTTGTTCTAGTCCCCTTCTTTGCAAGCTGCCTTGCTGGGGCCACTGTTTTCCAGAATAGTGCCTTCCCTCTGAAACTCTTTTATTTGCAGGTACATTTTCTTGGGCATGTTGTCTTTTCCATTAGAATGTGAACTTCTTGGGGGCAGTTTGCCTTTCTTTGTATTCCCAGTACTTAGCACAGTGACTGGCACATAGTAAGCTCTTAATAAGCTTGTTGACCCATCTTGTTGATTTATAGGTAGAAGCAAGTTCCTCACCATGAGCTCCCCATGCCAGTAAATCATAGATCTCATACCAAACAAATAAAATCCAAATACCATTCTGAAAGTTCTTTTCCAAACCTCAGTATGAGTGTGTGTGTGCTCACATGCACGTGTGTGTAGACCTATATATTATAGGTATTAATTTTAAAAAATTATTTTAAAATAACCCTTTTAAAAAAACTTGACTTTTTAAACCTTTAGTTTCTCTTAATGAATATGAAGTCCCACAATCCTATAATGCAGGTCTAATTTTTTCTTTTCTTTTCTTTTTCTGTGCCCCTATAAGAAGAAAAAAAAGACTTCACAAAGCTCACTTCTGTTTTATCTTTTGGAATAAGCCATATTTAAAGACTGTAGTAAAAAGCTGCCAGTTTATTCCTTTCAGTCAAGGCCTCCAAACTCCAAACCAATGTCCCAAAGGATCAAGTCATCCAGACTCATGATGTTCTTTTCCTCTGAAAATACTGTTGCTCTAAACCTTGTCTGTTACTACCTTTATTTCAATTTGAAAGAGCTCAGCACTTCCTTAATCCTATATGGATGCAAAGCTTATAGTGGCTGCCTAATTCTTTCCTTGATTTCCTGTAATCAGACATATAATATCATGCTGCCTTTTTAATATAATTTCACATTGAAAGCTGATCATGGAATAAATTTGTGTCATTGCTTGGAACAAAATTACTATTGATGATATCCGTTGATGACTTAAGTAATGGTTACTATTTGTTACTGAGTATAGTTGAACACAGACTTGTAGCATTTAAGAGCTGGGGAGGGCATTAGAAATAATCTGGATACTTTATATATGAGGAAGTGGAATTTGTTAAAAGGCTTAGGAAGGTATCCTAAGCCCAGGTATTAGGATAGTATAAAAGATTGCTTGATGTAAGGGCTAGAAAAGAATAGGTCTATTTGGCCTGTTATGATACAGTTGTTGACTATAGCATAAATATACATGTTAATAGATCTATTTTAGGTTACTGTTGCATTTCTCTTGTTTCCCTTTCCCCCAAGCGAGACAGTTTTTGCAGTGGTGTCTGGGAAGGGCCTGTGTGGTGTGGCAGAACCTCCAGGTGTGCAGAGGTAAGAAACTAAATTGGTAGGGCCTTTTCCCCTAAGAACTGGGGAATGCTAGAGACTGAATCATTAATTATTCATGAAACAAGGAAACCTTTATGATCTGCCTCAGGAGTCAGAGAGCTGAGAATGGTTTTTACATTTTATAATACAGTTTTATTGCATTTGAAATGTAAAAATAATTCTTAACTCATGGCTGTACCAACTCGGGCTGTATTTTGCTGACCCCTGCTCTCATGGTAGAAGGCTATTGTCTATCAGTATCCTGTGGTCTCCAGGGGTTTGTAATTTTATTTCCTCTAAAGACTAGAGATTCTCCTTTGAAATTCTATCCATATTATAGTCTAGAACTTAGGATCATAGATCAGATGATTTAAGGGATCTAAGAAACTATGCACTCTTCCTCTCCCCTTCATTTTTCAGTTGAAGAAATCAAGAGGGTGACATCCACAATCTGAGGTGAAATTTGAACTTAAGTCTTCCTGACTTCAAGCCACTGTGCCATCCTTTGAACCTAGCTTCTACCCTACCACCTCACGTGCTTCCTCTCTTGTAATATGTGTAGTCCTGGCTACAGCTTACCGCCCTGAGGTAGTGAAGCAAGAGTCTATGATCCACGTGTATGCCTCTGGTAGGCTTCCAGCCTCCCCCCCTCTTGTGGAGGGACTTTTAGGAGATGGCCAATGCAGATCTGGTAGCATGGGGGCTATTCCTGCTCTGCACTTAAATATGGGTTGAATTTTCTAGCCTGAAGGTTGAGATTAGTGAAAATCTGAACTGTTTCAGAGTTCTGTCTACTCACAAACCGCCCATTAGCTGGTTAGTTTCACCATTTCCCCCTTTTCTAATGCACTGTTCCTGTGTACTGTTGGCCTCAGAGCTTCTGAGAGTGCCATAGGAAGGAAGGCTCTCTTTCTTAGCCATTTATATAGAATTCCTTCCCTGCATAGCAGTCTCTTTGTATTTTGATCCAAAGATTCTTTTAAATTAAATTTAAGTTAAAAAAATGAACAAAAACTGGTTTCCTCTCTCTCCCACCCCCCTTTCTTGGGGGAAAAAAGAAAAATAAACCCCCCATAACAAATATGAATCATCGAGCAAAACAAACTTCTGCCTTGGCCAAGTCCAAAAAATGTTTCATTCTGCAATCTGAGTGCTTTGTCAGGAGATGGTAACACATTTTCTCACTGATAGATTCATATACTTAGAGCTTATTTCAGCTAATCCAACCTTTTCATTTTTCTAGATGAGAAAACTATGATCTGTGCTGCACTGTATCCCTGTCTCCATGGCTTGTTGGGGGCATATTAACAGGGGTTTATTATCTATCTGGGAACAAGACATGAACATAAGAAAGAAGTGGCAATTAGAAAAATGGATATATATATATATATATATATATACATACACACATACACACACACACACACACACACACATATAAACACATTAAAAGAGGTTGGCCCAAATTTAATAAAATGCTTGGTTACATGCATTCTTTGAAGACATATGATTCTTGTTTTCACACTTAAGTTTATTCTTTCCTTATTTCTTTTTGTTGTTGTTTTGCGGGACAATGAGGGTTAAGTGACTTGCCCGGGGTCACATAGCTAGTAAGTGTCAAGTGTCTGAGGCCAGATTTGAACTCAGGTCCTCCTGAATCCAGGGCCAGTGCTTTATTCACTGCACCACCTACCTGCCCCATCTTTTCTTATTTCTTAAGGCCAGACATGTGGTGAAGATTAGTTTTGTGATACAGTAAGCAGGTTTCTGCTCTGGAGGATATAGGATGTACATTTGAACAAACTAGCATACCATTTACTTGGGTATGATGGGTCTGAAAGGATTTTAATTATAATATCTTTCTGGAAGAGCTAGGTTGCCCTAGCTCCAGGAAGACCAATTCATCCTTCTAATTAACCTGAATGCTGTAGATGGTCTAATATTTGGGAAACTAGATTCTCCAAATAAATCATCATTTGCCTTATATCTTGATAATTTTTTTCTCTCCCCAAATCATTACCAGTCTAGAATTCTGCATATTTACTTTGTTCTATACAGAGCACAATGCCAGGCACTGTGATGAATTAAAAATAAATAAGGCATGGTTACACTAGGTTCATTATACAGTAAGTAGGTTTCTGTTCTGAGGGATTTAGGATATACATTTTTCAAAAAGAGCATAATTTTGAGTGATTTAGTCATTTTGACTATTATAAATGCCCAAATTAACTACAAAAGACCTGTGAAGGAAGATGCTATCTGCATCCAGAGAAAGAACTAATAAATAGAAATATTTATAGGATGATTTCTGTGTGTGTGTGTGTGTGTGTGTGTGTGTGTGTGTGTGTGTTGTGTAAGTAGCTATCTTTAAGGCAGAGGGTTGGGGAAGGAAGAAAAAAGAGAGAAAAAGGAAAATTATATGATAACTTTATCATGTACTTAAAAGGAACAGCAAGTTGTATTCTTGCAGTTTCATGTGCAATCATATTTTCTCTATCCTACTATGTTATGGAAATGCTTGTTTTATTTCTTAAGGTCAGAATAAAATAAATAATTCTTAAAAAAAGAAATAAGGCATGGACCCTCTGACTTCAGGAAAGTTATAGTTGAGTTGGGGGAATAAAGCATTCACAAATGAAACATTAAAAAACAGTACAAGAGAATAATACAGAAGTCACAAAGTCATATACAATTAAATATAAAATTATGAATTAATACAATACAGGTTATCAATGAGTTTTGCATCTATTCAGCATCTAGAATAGCCCAGAAACTCAGTAAAGCATAAAAAGTGTCAGGGCTCACAGTTTCTTTATCTTTGAATAATCTAAATGGGTGGCCATTTCTGGCTAACTTTAGAATGCATGTTAGAATTTGGAGCTTAAATATATTCTGCTTGAGGCTGAAGAACAATTGTTCCATTTGGGCTGAGGAGGCCGGAGCAAGGAAACTGCAAAGATGCCAACTGAAGCCTGATATCAAAAAAAAGAACTTCCTAAGGGTTAGTGCTGTCTCAAAGTACAATGTGTTGCTTCAAGAGGTGAGGAGTTTCCACTCCTCAGAGGTCTTCAAGCAGAGGTTGGACAACCCCTTGTTGCATATATTATAGTGATGACTCTTTTTGTTTATCGGTTGGGTTTAGAATGGCTGCTGAGGACTCTTTGAACTCTCAAATTCTTGGTGCCATGATTCTGTTGGAATACCTCATGGCATCTGTCCTTTTAAACTTACTGCCTTATTTGTTTATTCATAAAGCAAATGGCATATTTATTAAGAGACAAACACTGTGCCAGGTGCTGGCAATCCAAAGACAAAGCATAAAGAACCTGCTGCTCTCAATGATATTAATTTGTTTTTTGTTTTTGTCTTTTTGGTCAGGCAATGAGGGTTAAGTGACTTGCCCAGGGTCACACAGCTAGTAAGTGTCAAGTGTCTGAGGCTGGATTTTAACTCAGGTTCTCCTGAATCCAGGGCCATTGCTTTATCCACTGCACCATCTAGGTGCCCCCTCAATGACATTAATTTTTTAAAAACCAAGCTTTGTGATATATGGGAGCTCTAGCAACAACCATGTCTTATCACTCTTCTTCCTAGGTTAAGGGGCAGAGGAGGCCAGGTCCACACAAGAAAGGTTGAAGATCTCTGGGAGCTTTATGGCTCATATGATATTGTTGTCAATTGCTCAGGCCTTGGAAGCAGAGAGTTAGTAGGTGACTTGCAACTTTTCCCTGTGAGGGGCCAAGTACTTAAAGTTCAAGCTCCCTGGCTGAAGCATTTTATCCGAGATGGGGATGGACTGACTTATATTTACCCAGGAGCCTTCGATGTAACACTAGGTGGAACAAGACAAAAAGATGACTGGAATCTATCCCCTGACCCACAAAACAGTAGAGAGATTCTTGCCAGGTGTCGGGCTCTTGAGCCATCTCTTCAAGGAGCTTGGGATATCAAAGAGAAAGTGGGCTTGCGGCCATCACGGCCAGGAATTCGACTGCAGAAGGAGATGCTGGTACGGGATGGACATCGACTACCTGTGGTACACAACTATGGTCATGGTGCTGGTGGCTTGTCAGTGCACTGGGGCACTGCTCTCCAGGCTGTTCAGCTGGTCAAGGAGTTAATCACCACCTTGAAAATCTCCACTTCTAAGGCAAAGCTGTAGATGATATTAAACTGCATGTAGCACAGTGTGATTGATCACCAGCAATAGGCATTACTCAAACCTTAAGATGGCATAGTGTATGGAGCGTGAAAGTTGAAATTCAAAAGACCTGAGTTTGAATCCTGTCTCAGGTACTTACATAGCTATGTGATGTTGGACAAGTCACTCAACCCCTTCAGGCCTCTGTTTCCTCATCTGTAAAATGAGGATGATGATAGCACCACCTCACAAGGTTATTGTGAGGATCAAATGACATAACATATGTAAAGTGCTCTATATAAATGTTAGCTATAATAATAACAACAATAAAAACAACCAATTGGGAGGCATATGCTCACTAAATGTTTTCAGTACCATCATGATAGATGGATTACACAGAAAACAAATTGAAGAGGGATTCCCTGTAGACAGTGAAGTCATATAGATACTCTTGCATGTATATTATGTAAGGTCAATCTGCATTGAGTCTCAAAATACTATAGAATCTCCTCAGTGCAATCCATAGTCAATTAAGTGTTCAGACTTCACAATCTACATAGGAAAAACCAAGTGGATGAATATTTAATGTTTTCATCATAAAAAAAGCCTATTGATTTAATTAATACATTTATTTAGGCCTGATATTGCAAAATGAATAATGAGTTGGGCTCATAATTGAATGAGAGAATGGTCTGAATTGTGTTTAGGAAATTCTAATTCTCTTAACAATTTCAAGCTGCTCTGTGATACACATAACGTCCATCTTTTTTAGCAAGAATATTCTCTTGGTTGTACTATATCATTGTGGATGAGAGCAATTATTATGAATAACTAGTGATTTGGGGGGATTCAGAGTTCCCCCTTTTTCTGTTTTAAAGACCTTAGTCTCAGAAGATTGAGTTAACCTCCTATATTCAACCTCACCCAACCTTACAAGGAATCTCTAGTCTAAGATGAATTCCATTCAATCAAGATTGGGTAGAGACAGACCCTTTTGTCTAAATTGCCCACAACTCAGGGTGGTCTGAATATAGAAATGATATCACTCAGCTCCTCATTGTAATAGTCATTCTCTCATTAATTATTAACCAATCAGGGTTGATTTCTACCCTGGGGATCTCTTCAAAGGGATTACAAACTCTGAGCTCCACCATCATGATTGACTTTGGTCTAAGAGAAACATCCAAATGATCATCTTTTTTATTAATAAACATGCTAGCCTTATTAATAAAATTATTAAATTACTCAGAAATCATGTCTCTTGAACCTTTTTAATTACCACATGGAATACTCTAATCCCTGAAGAGTCAAATCTACAAGTAGAGATGTATGAGGGAGATATAAATTGGTTGCAACATATCAAGAACAGTGATTTGCATACAAGAAAGGGTACAAAGAATATCATCATGGAAATGGATGGTTAGAAAAGGAGGTAATCGGGTTGTATAGTGAAAGGAAAGGATAATGGATGGCCCAATTGTCCAATACCCACAGAATATTCAAGAACTTAGAGAAAGGCATCTAGCATTTTGGGTAGATCCTCTCTGGAGGATTTATGCAGAAGATGAAAAGGAGTGATGGAAGGAGTGATGGAAGTTGAGAGTGTATGCTTATTGATGACTTCAGAGATCCATTGAAATAGCATAGATCTAAAGTCAGAAGGGATATTAGAGGCCATATAGCCCAACTCCATATTTTACAGAAGGGGAAACAGAGGCTCAGAGAAGTGAAGTGATTTGCCCAAGGTCACTCAAGTAGAAATTGGCAGAGCCAGGATTTGAAGTCAGGTATAAGGACTACACAGGTCCTCTTTACCATGCAGCTCAAGTTTATCAAATTCTGCCTCAGACACTTATTAGCTATATGATTCTGGACAGGTCACTTAACCTTTTGAGCCTCAGTTTCCTCATTTGTAAAATAGGGATAATAATAGCCTCTACCTCATAGAGTTGTTGTGAAGATGAAAAGAAATAACATATAGAAAGTGCTTTGCAAAGCTTAAAGGGCTATGTAATTTTGCTAGCTGTTATTTTTATTATTGTTATATAATTCTTTACCATTTACAAAATACTCTTTTCACAACAACACTGTGAGTACAAGCATTATTTTACAGCTGAGGAGAATGAAGCTCAAAGAAATTGGATGCTAATGGGGGTAGCTAGATGGCACAGTGGATAAAGCACTGGTCCTGGATTCAGGAGACCTGAGTTCAAATTCAGCCTCAGACACTTGACACTTACCAGCTGTGTGACCCTGGGCAAGTCACTTAACCCTCATTGCCCCACCAAAAAAAAAATAAATCACATGCTATTGTGGAAGAAACCTGTGTCCCCTACCTCCCTCTTATTATCTCCCTTACTTACCACCTGAGTATAACCATGGGCAAATCACAACCTACCTCACCTCATATAATGAAGTGGTTAGATTAGATGCCGCTTGAGGAGCTTGCAGTGCTATGCCTATGACCCTCAGGAACCTGTTCCCTTTCACGGGTCTTGCCCATGATCCCCTAACTAGTAAATTTAAGAGCTGGGAAGGGACATCTTAAACTCAAGACTTTTGACTCTAAATCCACACCCTTTCTTATGATAGTTTGAAACAATAGTGTGAACTTTGTTTTTCAAGTCTTGATGTAGGTCTTAGAACGTTTGCCAGTACAGAAGACTTTAATCTTTCTTACATTTGGAAAATTGGTAGTAATATGTCTAATAGCAACAAACATCAGTAGATGTGAGAAGTAAAGATTTATGAAACTCTGTAGAACATAACCTCCATTTTTTCCCCTTTTTTTCCTAATGCATTATTTATTTATTTATTTATTTTTTAGTGAGGCAATTGGGGTTAAGTGACTTGTCCAGGGTCACACAGCTAGTAAGTGTTAAGTGTCTGAGACCGGATTTGAACTCAGGTACTCCTGACTCCAGGGCCGGTGCTCTATCCACTGTGCCACCTAGCTGCCCCACTCCATTTTTAATAATTATTTTGTCAAAGTTAAAATTAAATTCAGTCTCTGTAGCCAAGGATAAGTGTCAATGGCCCTTGGGTTCAAAGACTGTCTTTTTGATCTGTGATATCTTTTTGTGTCTCAATTCCAGTATAGAAAATAATAGATGAAAACTATGTGTGTCCACATCATAAATATATCCTCTGCTATTTTCAATAGGCAGCCTATTTACCATGCTATTTTTCCTAGATGAAATCACAGAGGAGGCATTCAATAAATCACTGTTGAATTGCATTAAATAAAAGTATTGTTGATCTTAATAATAGGAATAGCTTTATGTCTCCTAGCCTAGGGGTGGTGATAGTAGCAGTAACTGGTAAAACTGCTTGGGGCCCAGGGGTTGGCATTAATTTAATAACTGTTTTAGAATACCCGTCCCAATGTTCTCCTCCATTAGAGTAAGTAATTGAAAATTGCCTGTATTGTGTTTATCTGTTGGACAAGTACTGGTGAATTAGTTTAAGCATTTTTCTCAATTCTATTGCAATCACATAATCAAAAGGTTAATTTTGTAATAAATAAAATAATAAAATTGTAACAAAATAAAAGTTAAAATAAAATTTTGTAATAAGGATGGAATGACCTTTCTGAATGGAAAATGCAATTGTTTTTCTTTTTTATTGATGATAGCAATTTTTCCTTCTGTGTAGGGATTTTTTCATTCACTGTATTGTCTCCCCAATGCCTGGCACATAGTAGGTGTTGAATACAGATAATTGAATGTAGGTGTTGAATGCAGGTAATTGAACACAAACTTTCAACTAATTAATATTTACTGGTGTGTGTGTGGGGGGTTAAAGCTAAATGTAATCTGTATAAAACTAGGCAGAGGATATAAGGGTGGAGTGGGTTGAGTGATTCACTCAATCACCCTTGACCCTTACATTTTTTCTTTCATTTTTGTTTTTTTGGTGAAATGGCCAAATTCTTAACTTTGAAAAAAAAACTACATTCTATCTGAATGAATACATTGTAGTATAATGATTTATATTATGTTAATGGAAATCTGTTTATAATGGAATAGGTTGAAAGGGAGCAATACTAAGTCTCTCTCACTACTACTCATAGCAGTGCAAATATGATCCCAGGACCTTGGAAATGGGGTGGGGTTTGCAAGGATGGTAATTTACATAAATCCAGACACCTAAATAGTCAGCATTGTCCAATAGTAGGAAATGAACCATGCCAGAGGTAGGTATCAAGGACAGGGATCTAGTCACTATGAGGACCAGGAAAGAATGGTGAGACCAGTCCTACAGAATCTGGCATACCAGACAAGGAATCAGATCCAAAAAGACAAGGCTAGAAAGCGTTCAAGGCCAGAATGTGATCATAGGGGAAAAGAGTAAGAACCTAGTTTTTAGAGGCAGGGCAAAAGGTCAAATTGGGACCAGCTGCAAGTCTGACTTGACTTTGCACCAATGAACTAATGGCTTAGGACTCCTTATATTACACCTTCTCTGAGAAGATATTCCTTATTAAGTATCATGTCAGCCTTTACTTGAATGTTTCTTTTTCATAGGCCAAGGAGCGATGTTTTTGCTTTGGGTTTTTTGAGCAGTTAAATTGATACAACTGTGTGTTCTCCTGGCATAGGAGAAATGGTGGATGCTGGTCCTTTTCCTGGTAGGGAATAAGAGGTAATTACTGAAGAGGATTGCAGGGACCCTAGCAAAGGTTTCTATTGCCCCTGCAAAAGTGGGGTTCTGTGGGCCTAGACTATCAACAAGGGCAACATCAACAGAAGGTTCCAGTCTTCATTGTCTCCCTCTCCACTGGTTCCCTCCCCTTAACCTGCATGCTCAAGAGTCATTAATCCTTTTTTTTTTTTTAAGTACTATCATGACCTTTCACTATATAAGCTTTCTCCTCACTGCTAAACTTATGGAAAAAGTTGCCTCTGCCCAATGCCTCTCCTTCCTCACCACCCACTATCTCCTTACCCTCTTACAATCTGGCTGCCTCTTCCCACCCTCTGCTGAAACTGCTCTCTCCAAGGTCATCAGTGATTTCCTAATAAGCAAATCCATAGGTCTCATCTCCAACTGTCTGCATGACATCTGTGTCCAGATGTCCCAATGGTACGTTATGTTCAACATGTCAGCATTGCCTTCCCCTTAAGCCTAAGCCTCCTTCTGACATCTCTCTTTCTGTCAGTGGTACCACTGATTCCCACCTTCTGCAAGAAGCTTTTATCTGGCCCCCTTAGGGCCAGAGTATTTCCCCAAGATTATGTCTAATATGTCCTCCATATATCTTGTTTGCACATGTTTCTGTGTTGTCTCCCCCTTTAGGCTATGAACTCCTTAAGAAGAGGGGTTAGGGGGCAGCTAGGTGGTGCAGTAGATAGAGCACCAGCCCTGGAGTCAGGAGGACCTGAGTTCAAATGTGGCCTCAGACACTTAACACTTACTAGCTGTGTGACCCTGGGCAAGTCACTTAACCCCAATTGCCTCACAAAAAAGAAGAGGGGTTGCCTTTGCCTTGCTTTATATTCCCAGCATTTAGCACAGGGCCTAGAACAGAGTACATGTTTAATAAATGCTTGTTGACTTGGCTTACTAAAGAGCCAACTTCTCAGTGGCCCACACCTTACTTGTTTGGTCAATGGTTCCCTCTTCCCTCCTCCATTGCTAGTGATTCCTTTTTGAGATCATCTATATCTTATATGTACTGGGGTTTTTTGTGTGTTGTTCTTCCATTAGACTGTGAGCTCCTTAAGGGCAGGGACTGTTGCCTTTCTTTGTATTCCTAGAACTTAGCACAGTGCTCAGCATAGAGGAGGCAATTACTAATCACTTGTTGACAGACTGTTGGGGTCACACAAGTCTCAAGGATCCTCACTGGGGCTACTCCTACAGAACCATAGATGCCTCAATTATCTAGGCTGTCAGACCTATTCAAGGCTGTCTCTGTCTCACCTTTGACTTCCCAGGAGTCTGTGAAGCCCATGACTGTTTTCTTTCAAATGCTAGAGTCAAGCCTAATTATGGTTTTTGAACTATCAAAGTTTGATGGTCCTTCCCAAGTCTCCCAAAACTTTCAATAGAGCTAAGTAAACATTTACAAATTACCTACTGATTGCAAATCACTACATTAGGAGAGATACTGAATTTGGATGAGACTAGGCCTTTTATCTTTTCTTTTTTTTTTTTTTTAGTGAGGCAATTGGGGTTAAATGACTTGCCCAGGGTCACACAGCTAGTAAGTGTTAAGTGTCTGAGGCCGGATTTGAACTCAGGTACTCCTGACTCCAGGGCCGGTGCTCTATCCACTGCACCACCTAGCTGCCCCTAGGCCTTTTATCTTCAAGGAACTAGATAATAAATTAGTAAGGAGAAGAGACATAGATGCCACTAATTAAGTTATCCAATGATAACGACAAGTACACTGGTACTTGTGCAAGGAGTTGTACAAGTACAACAAAAAGAGCTATTCAAGTTTGTTCCCAATAAAAGGGATCAAGGAATGCTTCATGTAACTGAGTTGGGATTTAACGGATGGATAGGAATTCAATAAATGGGAAAGGGAGAGGAAGGCCACACCCACTACAGAAAACAACATGAGCAAATGCTCAAGAGAGGGAAACATAGAGCACATTCTAGGGACAGAGAATACTCCAGTTTGACTGGAGCATCTAATGATGGAAAAGTAGTATGGCGATTGATTGTAGAGTAAATGCCAAACTAAGGTCTTTGAACTTTATTTGATAGACAATGGGGGGCTCCTGAAGATTTTTTGAACAGAAAATGGACATGGCTAGATCTCTATATGAGGAAGATTATTCTGATATAGTAGGATAAAGGATGGATAAGAGGAAGAGAAAGGTAGAGCCAAGAAGAACTTTTGGGAGGCTAATTGTAATAGTCCAGGATGATAGAAATGAGGCCCAATGTTAGGATGGCGGCAAGGGAATAGGAAAGGCGGGTATATACAAGAAGTATTTCAGAGAGAATTGACAAGATTTGGTAAATAATTTTGAGAGGTTATAGGGAAGAAAGAGTAAAAGATTCATGTAAGTTCTGAACATGGGCAAGTAAGTGAATGAATTCAGATAACTGGGACTGGGTCAGAGAAAAAGAGCTACATAATAACTCCATAATCCTCTCTAATCCAAGTCAACAAGCATTTATTTAACTACCTACTATGTGCCAGGAACTATGTTAATCCCTCTGTGAAGCTGTCTGGACATTTATTCCATAGAGGGGATGTTGGCCTAGAGCCAATAGCAGTCAGTTAGGAAAATGAGGCTATTACTGTAATGTGGCATCAAAAGATTCACAGCTACAAAGGTTAATGGGAAATAGGGGTAGGAGCCAAGTAGATTATTGGCATTATACTGCTTTACTAATTTTGGCTAGCTTTGTACTATGCTGTATGCTTAAGATATTCCTTTTGGAAATTATTATCTTCAAAATTTTAAATCTAAAGATGTAATACTATGTAGTGGTATAGTGGAAAGCAGAATGCATTAGAAATTAGGGGTCTCTACTAATAATCCCTTTTAGAACTCTGCCAAATGACTTAATTTTTCTGGGCATCTCACCTGTAGAATGAGGGAGTTAGATTAAATAGTTTCATCCCTTTAATAAACATTTATTAGGTGCCTTCTATATGCAAGGCATCATCTTAGGTGTTGGGGACACAAAAATGAAAAAATGACTAGGAACTTAAAATCAACTATTGGGATATGCCATGCAAGCACATAGTTATAAAACAAATTAGGAAGAGATCAGTGCATAGGAGAGGTCGAACAAGGAAGCATGAGATATTTGGGAAGGAAGGATCACCTCTCACTGAAGTAGGAGTTGGGGAATTAGTGATGGCTTCATAAGGGAGGTGGGTACCTGAACTCGGTTTTGAAGGAAGGGAAATATTTCTTTTTTTGTTTTTATTTTATTTTTTACATTTAATTTTAATTTTTACTCAATTATATGTAAACAGAAATTTTAACATTCTTTTTTTGGTGGGGCGGGACAATGAGGGTTAAGTGACTTGCCCAGGGTCACACAGCTAGTAAGTGTCAAGGCCGAATTTGAACTCAGGTCCTCCTGAATCCAGGGCTGGTGCTTTATCTATTGCACCACCTAGCTGCCCCCATTTAAAAAAATTTCTTTCAAATTCTTACCTTCTCTCCCTCCCCTTTGATAAGACAATCAGTTTGATATAGATTATACATATCCAGTCATGCAAAACATTTCCATATTTGTCATGTTACAAAAGAAAATGAAAATCAAAAAGCCCGTAAATAACAAAGAAAGTTTTAAAAAATATTCCTTGATCTGCATTCAGACTCCAACAATTCTTTCTCTGGAGGTGAATAGCATTTTTCATCATATGTGAAGGAAAGGATTTCAATAGGCTGAGATATTCAGAAAACTAGGATTTAGAGATGGAAGGAATCTCAACGACTATATCTAGTCTAACGTGCTCATTTTACAGGTGAAGAAAACTGAGGTCCAAAATCACATAGGTAGTGGGTGTTAGAGGCAAGTGGGAATAGAAATATCCTGTGCCCTGTGACAAGGGAATGGGATCCCAAAGCTATTGTCAAGAATATAACTGAAATTGATCTTATGACATAGAGTCATCATCTCAAGCCTTGGATGTACTCTCTACCTAAGACTTCATAGAACTTAGAGCAAGGGCCCAACAGAAGACATGTTGAGGGGTGTGAAGACTCAGGAAAATAGAGATTCCATGGGAAAGCCATCTAGCAACTGTGATGTTTAAAATCTATATTGTGTGATCACCTTAAATTAGAAGATTCAGCACCAGTCTTTGGGCATTAAATATTTATTAAAGCATTCAGATATTCACAAGGAGTTCAGAAAGTTAAGAAAAGGTCTGTCTAGCCTAGAGTTCCAGCCTGGTTGGGTTCTTCCTCAAGTCCTACTCCACGAGCCTGCTTTAATCAGGAACTCTCCAGCAAGCTGATTGTGGAAGCTTTTTATAGGTCTGGAACAGAGGCGGTCCTTACACATTGCTTCAAGCTGATTGGTTGACATCATCCAAATCCATTGGTTTTGAAGGTGTTCTCAAGTTGAGTTCACAGTCTAGCTTCTGAGAACAATACCTTCTTAAGGGATAGCCAGGTGTGATTACAATCTAGTTAATGTGAAGCAGGCTAATCAGCAGTCAATCACTCTCACTTGATTCAATCAGTCTAGATTAATCTCCAGGTGGGTCTTTGAGTATCTGCTAAATCCCATGATTTCATCACACAACTACCCCACCTCCCGAAGAGCATTCATGTTTTACTATATAAAGGTCTCTTCTGCCTCATGGCCTCTCTGTACCCCTCAAGGAAAATAAAGTATGCAATCACAGTATATTGGGGAAGATTAAAAATACCAGTCTAGGAGTTTGGGTTCCTTCTGCTTTCACCTACTAGAGGGAGGGGGGGAGGGGGGGAAGAGGGAAAGAAGAAGAGAGGGGGAGAGAGAGATGGAGGGAGGGAGAGGGGAGAGGGAGAGAATGGGGCATGTGCCCTTGGTAAATTTTATTAGCAGCAGATGTTGCCTATCACTGAAATTTAGCTGTTTCCCTGCCTGTGATAATGGTTAGGGAAGGAATCTTTTCCAGGAGTGGGAGAATAGCTTCTGAAAATGTCTGGTGGCAGGAAAAGGTAAGGCAAGATTGGGGAATAGTTAACAGTCCCATATGACCTCTCTTTTAGATTCCTTAAAGCTCTAACAGTCTATGATTATATATTAGTATCTTGCAGTGAAAACAACATTGGAATAGGCAGAAGTCTGGGCACCTGGGTTCATAGATTTCTTATCCAATCCTTACCTGAACACCCATAGTGTCCCTGAAAAGGTGTCATTTAGGCTTTGCTTAAAGAACATATAAATCACAGAAAATTCTATTGGGGGGCTGCTCTGATTGTTGGAGAGTTTTTCATTATGTTTAGCTGTAATTGTTCCACATGGCAGTTTTCAAATACTTGAAGACAGTTGTCCTATTTCCAATATTGCCACTTATTGCTTGACCTATCTGGGCTTCAGTTTCCTTACTTGTAAAAATGAGATAATTGGACTAAATGATCTCTATGCTTCATTGCATAATGCACATATTTAAATATGATGCCACTTTTTCCTATGGATTTCCACAAGAGGGAGCTCTCATATCAAAATATACTCAATTGAATGCATTTAAAATTTTTAGAAATTGCTCATAGAAGATGAAAGGTATATAGCAGGTGTTTATTTCTGTATATGTGAACAGAAATCAAAGCTGTGTTTTGAGGTTTGGGAGTATATATGCCCCAAATACAAATGAATTCAGTTTTACAGTGTTAGAGAAATGTACGCATTTGGTTTGTGCTGAGAAAAAAACAAAACCCAACCTCAACAGCCCTTGGCAATCTGTGTTCTTTGCTAGAATGGCATTTAAGTAGGGGAAATAAATCTAAAAATGTTCAAAAGTAAAAATGAGGATGGTTGCCTAAAACTTGCATTCCTAGGGATTCTCCATGATTTTTGCAGTCTCATCCAAGCAGGCCGGCTGTCCCTGAGCCACCCACATCCTCATTGAAAATAGCAGTCCACTGGGCAATGTAGAAGGGTTTCTTCAGAAACATAAGGAGACATTTGAAACTCCCCCATTTCCCCTCTTAGAGTGAAGATGGCTAAGTAGCAGGTTCATTGCTTCCAGCTTAAAGTACCATGATAGACTGCATAAAATTCTTTTTTGTTTGTTTTGTGGGGCAATGAGGGTTAAGTGACTTGCCCAGGGTCACACAGTTACTTAAGTGTCAAGTGTCTGAGGCCGGATTTGAACTCCGGTCCTTCTGAATCCAAGGCCAGTGCTTTATCCACTGCGCCACGTAGCTGCCCCTGCATCAAATCCTTTTTGAGGTTAGTGCCTCTTCCCTTGATACCCAAGTCTAATGGCTCAAAATCAACAAACATTTATTATATGCTGACTATGTATTAGAAACTATGCTAA
The DNA here is from genome assembly GCF_019393635.1 of Dromiciops gliroides. Taxonomy (NCBI): domain Eukaryota; kingdom Metazoa; phylum Chordata; class Mammalia; order Microbiotheria; family Microbiotheriidae; genus Dromiciops; species Dromiciops gliroides. Next base: position 340,907,669 of record NC_057864.1, on the reverse strand, counting down.
ATGCTGTGGATATAAAGAAAGGCAAAAACAACAACAAAAATCTAGTCCCTGTCCTCAAGGAGCTTGCAATCTAATGGAGGTAGAAAACATGCCAACAATTATGTATAACCAAGATATATACAGGCTAAATGTGATATAAGCTCAGAGGTAAGGCGTTAGCATTAAGGGGGATTGGGAAAGGCCTCTTGGAGAAAGTGAGATTTTAGTTGTGCCTGAAGGAAGCCAGGAGGCAAAAATGAGGAGGGAGAGAATTCTGGGTAGGGGGGCCAATCAGTGAAAATTCACAGCCTGTGGAAACAGAGAGTCCAGCAAGGAGGTCAGTGTCACTGGATCCCAGATTACTTAGGTTAGTGGCTGGGATTGCTGTCATTCTCCAAATTGGACCTTGGGTTGTGGGGGGATGGGGAGTTAAAGCCTAGTTTATATATGAAGAGGATTTTAATGGGAAAAGGCCTTCCAGTTGACATAGTCCATATTGGATTAATTGTTGTGTTAGAATGGAACCTCCTTGAGAGCAAGGATTGTTTTACTCTTTGTATTTGTATCCCTAGCACTTAGCACAGTGCAGGAAACACAGTAATTGCTTAATAAATTTTGATTGATTGATGATGCCATTAGGCTTGTTTATGGACCTACCAGACTGAGTATGGTGGCTTCTCCCTATGGCTTCTACTCCTTGAATCTTGCTAAGCATGCTGGATGAATCTAAGCCTTCATCTAACATTTATGCCAATCTTTGCTATTGACCAAATTGGGGTAATGCCAAATTTGAGGAGGGTTTGCATTCTTAGATCATGTAATCTGTCATCAAGGAATATGAGTCCCCATGAGGATGAGAGGAAGCTTCTGCAAGGGCATGGGGGTGGGGGGACCAGATGATCCTTCCTCTGCATAAGAGCAGTAGCAGCACTCACCCCCAACTTTGCAGAGCTTTATTTCTGGATTCTCAGCCTTGACAACACCTCTCATTGATCTGCTGGATCACCCTCCAGTTTCCCAGTCATGCTGGCAGCAAAAGGGATAGTTAATAATCCAAAGAACCAGTTCATCTCAGCCCCTCTTTTGAACTATTTAGATCCACAAAAATAATCCATAAGGAAACCAACACATTCAACATTGTCGTTAGGGCCGACCTCTCCCAGGCAATACCATACTTGTCCACATCATGAAATTGGATATACTTTTCTGAAAAGCTAACCAATGAAGAAAAGACTACTGCAGCTTGGGAAATGGAGCTGATTAGTCACAGCTGCATTGAGTCATGGAAATATCATTTTGAGGAGGTGTAGCTCAGTATCATCAACTAGACTGCCTGCGGGTTGCCCTGCAGCCCAGTCAACTACAGATTTTCTGGGTAGTTTTTCCCTGTTTTTCAGTAGGTTTAATTTCATTTTCATTTATATTCTTGGATGTTGCACTTGGTTGCAAAAAATATAATAATTTGGAGGCCGTGTGTCAATCACCTTGACTGATTCTCCCATAAATCGTTTGCTTGGCTGCTACTAAAGTTCAGAGCTATTAGAATTAATACTCTAACAACAGGCATGGGACACTAATACTCAGATCCAATTGTCTACCCATCAAGTTGGCATGATGCCCACCCCTAAGGGAGGGCTGGTTTCAGAGGGGCTTTTGTACCTCTGTGCTTATACGCTATGTAGAGGCCTGTTGAAGACCTTATACAAGGTGATCTGTGACTTTTTGTAGCTATGACTGTGACATGTTAGTGGGTATATCCATTCAGGTGTGCATATGGAATATGGTCTCAGGCTAAGGACCAGGGAATGCTGATTCCTCTCTATCCATGGACTGGGGTATAATGTTAGGTTCAATCTCTGCCCCAGAGGGTTCATTTTCTGCCTTGGCCTGGAGGACCTCCCATCAAAATTGCTTGCCTGTTCCTTAAAGACATTTTCGAATATCACAGCCTTGCTCCTCATATGACCCTCCTTCTTTTTAAGATCTCTGGTTTATCACCTATTTCTGAATGGTAAGATTCTAGGCCTTCATCCTTTTCTTGGCTTATCCACCCCCAACCAGATGGTCAGACAGAACAAACAGCCTTAATCTTGGCATTATCTAGAAGGCTAAATTGCCCCCATCAGGATGACAGGGCCACCCCACTGTCTCCTGTGGAATTCTATTATGATGCCTCTATCTGCTTGTCTACTAAGAACATATGCTTCTAAAGCCAATGGGCTTTGGTACAGGGTACAGGTGTATAGGGGTTACAATGATAAGGTTTATTTTCTGGCCAGAAACTCTGAGGGTCTTCTCCAAGATTGATTCTTTTGTGAAGGCAAACTAGACCATCTTTTGCCTCAATCCTTACCCAGCCTTTAATCACTTAATGGGTGCTGCCTCAGACAAACTGAGACCTGGGAAAGACTTTAGGTTAAAGGGGCCAAGGTCTCCCGCTGCATCCAGGAGTTATCACCAGTTGTCTTGACCTATGTGTTGCCACTGGACTCAGATGACTCTGGAGGAGAGAGTGAGGCTGATGACTCTGCAAAGCCTTGCCTCACTTAAATCCAAGTCACGTACAAGTAATTGACAGAATCAGGAGTTGAGCCCAGGTCTTTGGGCTCCAATGCCTGCTCTACAATAGCATACTAGCTAAGAAGAGTAAAATCATTCAGGAAGCCACATTTCTTGGGGCTTTTTTGTTTTCTAGCTTAGCTGTGGGTTATGACTGTCTTCCCAAACATGTATTTTTATAGTCATTTATATAGGCTTCCTAGATGACAGTTGCTCTGAAGGGATAGATGCTTATCTTTTGCAGAGATATTTCCACTTTAGGAGATTTCACAGAAATTTCCATTTTGAAATATTTCCTTTCTGAGTCTCAGATTGTTCATCCATAAAAGAGTAGTTTAGAATAGATGACCTCTAAGATCTCTCCCAGTTCTGAATCCCCTGAACTCTGAGAATGGAGAACAACCATTGCCTCCCTCTGAAAAAAATTGTACTTCTAAGGCTTTGACTTTCATTGGAAAGATTATGCATGCTATGACCTAACCTTTAAAGTTCTGTAAGAGCTCCTTTTGTGGTGAGAAAGAATTGGAAACTGAGGGAATTCCTTTCAAATGGGAAATTATTGAGCAAGTTATGGTGTACGAATCTGATGAAACACTATTGTTCTGTAAGAAATGATGATGGGGTTGGTTTCAGAAAAACATGGGAAGACTTTTATGAACTGATACAAAGTGAAGTGAAGAGGACATTTATATAATAACAGAAATACTGTAAATATAACCTACCATGAGAAATGTAATAACTCTGATCATTAAAATGATCCACCACAAATCCAAAGGACTTAGGATGAAAAATAGTATCCACCTCCAGATAAAGAACTGATGGATTTAGAGTGCAGACTGAAGATTATTATTATTTTTTATTTCTCTTGCTTTTTTCCTCTTTGGTACATGGCTAATACAGAATTGTAAAATGAGCTGGAGAAGGAAATGGCAAACTACTCTAGTATCTTTGCCAAGAAAACCTCAAATGGGGTCATGAAGAATTGGGCATGACTGAAAATAACTGAACAACAATGAAGAAATATACTTGCATACTTTCATATATGTATAATACATACATAGACATTGTATTTCTCAGGGGGTGGGGAAGGGGTTGGAAGGAGGAAGAGAATTTGGATCTGAAAATAAAAACAAAATAAAAAAGTTCTACACAGTTTGCAGGACTTCAATTCAGGATGCACAGTTGTTTCTAGTATAGTCATTGGTCCAGAAAGACTCTGACTTCATTCTTGTCAGCAATAGAAGGCCAAGAGATACCTTGAAGATGACCCAAAGTAGTTGTTTTTGAAGATATTAATGATAGTAGTGCCGCAGAAAATAATATTTCATTTTCTCTATGGAGCATTTATTCAGAAAATTCAATTCACTCAATGAAAATTTAATGGGCACCTCCTGTGTGTGAATACTGGGCTAAGGACTGAGTATTAGAGGGGAAGCTATGAAATTTAGAGAGAATAGGGTCCTTGTCCTCATGGAACTTACACTCTTAATTGGAAATAGTTGTCAAGTCAAGTTAGACTTACAGATTTCCAATGGCAGGGAAGAGACACAGAGATGAGCTGTTACTTGAGTCCCTGTAACTCTAGATTAAAGAACCTTCTTGGTTCTTAACTTGTTGCCTAATCCTACTTGGACACTCCTTGGATACCACATTTGCCCACTTTCTGCCTTCACTCATACCTCAGATTCATGATTTAACCAGACATTGCTACTTATTCACACTTGAGTTGAATTTACCTATTCAGTGATGACTCGAGCATTCTGACCCTCTGATGCTTATATCAGACCCTCAAGCCTTTGCTATAGCTTGCTTAGGCCTGGCTATCCAGGCTACCTATTCTAGCATTTATAAGCACATGGTAGGCCCTTAATAAATGCTTGTTGACTTGACTTGACTTTGTTTGGCACATACCACTTCCTTGCTACTCATGACCCTTCTGACACTGACAGGTAGTGACTTTTAGAGACGTTGGCATGAAGATGACACCCATTTTCCATTCCACTGATCTTCTACATGATGAAACTTATTAAGAACATTAGTACCTTGTAAAGAAGACTTGTACTGCCATCTTCCTTTTACAGATGAGGAAACTGAGGTACAATGTCCTTAAAGGATTTGCATAAGACCCTCCAGGATTCATTGGTGTGGCCAAGACTGAAACTCACTTTCCAGCTGTCTAAGCCAAACACTTTTTCCCTGAGTGCCACAGAGACTAGGAAACTCTTACAGTGATTTTAAAATCATTTTCTCAGAGGAATAAATAGCTTTCACTTACTTTTAATGCATTTCTCAAGTGAACAGCAATAAAAGTTTGAGAGCAGATGTTTTCACCATTTCCCCTCCCATTTTCTTAAGGCTTAATTTCCCTTCCATTTAGCAGAAATGCTCTTAGTTTCTCTCCTTTTTTACCCTCCTTGCTACATTCTGTACTTCAAAAAGTAAAACACTGGCAAAATAAAATAGTTTAAAGTGAACAAATTTCCCAGGGGAAAAAAAGCAGTGTTACCTCTTAGCACTTGTACATTTTTCTTTTTCTACCCACATGAAAGGAGACATCACGATGGGAAAATATACTCTCTTTCAGGACACAGCAATTCATCTTCACTGTATGGGCATGTACCACTATCCAAAAATCACCAGTTACAGACTGGTGGTAGTGTATTCCCTGAAAAGTCAAGGGAAGATTAAATTTCATATCCTAGGCATCTCTGTGAATTAGTTCATGATGGAGTCAGAAAGGGACCAAGTTTGAGTTCCTTGGATGGAATGATTATGTGAAGCATGACTATGTGGTAATGAGATGTTAAAAGTGTCTGAAAAATTCAACTTTTAACTGAAAAATAAGCTTTAGGGGAGACTTGGCTTAACAGCAAACAGTTTGTATGAAAGAGACCTGTTATAAACTCAGTCCCAAAGAGGCAGCTTGGAGCAGTGGACAGAGATAGAAAGCTGACCTTGAAGAGAGAAAGACCTAGATGTGAGTCCTTCCTTTGACACATAATGGCTGTGAGACCCTGAGCAGGTCCTTTATTCTCTTGAGGCCCCAGGAAATTTCTTTTTAAAAAATTATTTTATTTTCAATTCATGGAACAAAACAAACATTTCCATAACACGGTACAATAAAATAGATTATTGCATATGAAACCACAAATCTACCACATACAACTTGATATTCCCTTCAAATTGCAACAAAGTTATCATGGAAATTTCTTCCCCTCCCCCACTTTTTTCCTTTTCTCTCTCCCATCCTAGAGATGGCTATTGTTGGACACAAATAGGGGTGTGTGTGTATAATACATGCATGTACGTATATGTATTGTGTGTATATATGTATATGTATATGTGTGCATGTAAAATTGTTCTATCCATATTTCTATTGAGCAGTTCTTTCTCTGGATACAGAAAGTGTCTCTCTTCATATGTCCTTTATTTTTTTCTTTAATTAAATTTAATTTTTTTTTGGGGGGGGTGAGGCAACTGGGTGTTAAGGGACTTGCCCAGGGTCACACAACTAGTAAGTGTCAAGTGTCTGAGGCTGGATTTGAACTCAGGTTCTCCTGACTCCAGGGCTGGTGCTCTATCCACTGCGCCACCTAGCTGCCCCTCTTTATTTTTAATTTATGTATTTATAATAGTTGAATTTTCTAAGATTTTTGTTATAAAATAGTTGCTGATCCACACTGACAGAGGAAATTTCCTTACTAGATGTTCTCTATATCAGGTCAAAAAAGGTAAGCTCAGCATGAGCTTGTACAGCATACAAAAAAGAAAACATGCTTAGGGGGCTTTAATAATAGTATTGGTAGGAGGGGAGGTGATAATCTGCCCTGGTGAGAACACATCTGGAGTATTGCTTCAAGTTCTGAACATTATATATTAAGAAAAACATAGACAAGTTGGACATCATCCTTAGAAAGGTAAATAGGGTGGTGAAAGAGATGGAAACCAGGCATCTGCAGATGAGTTGAAGAAACTGGGTACATTTCACCTAAAAAATAATAGGCTTAGGAGAAAAATGATAGCTGTTTTAAAATACTTCATTGGCTTCCAAATGGAAGAGGACTTGCTCTGTATAGTCCTAGAAGGTAGATGAACTCGTGACTCAGTATAAGAAAAGATTTTCTCACACTTACAATTGTCTAATGGTGGAAAGTTTGTTGTTGTTTTTTTTCCTGAGGAGTGAGCTCTCGACAATTGGAAATGGACAAGGAAAACACAGAATCTGAGTGGAACCTGCTTATTTTCTTTTTTTTTTCTTTTTCTTTTCTTTCTTTCTTTTTTCTTTTGAGCCGGCTTATCTCCAAGCAAGGGCGGCTAGGTGATACAATGGGCCAGGAGTCAGGAAGACTCATCTTCCTGATTACAAATCTGGCTCTGGACACTTACTAGCTGTGTGACCCTGGGAAAGTCACTTAACCTTCTTTGCTCAGTTCTTCAGCTGTAAAATGAGCTAGAGAATGAAATGGCAAACCACTCCAGTATCTTTGCTAAGAACCGCACCCCTCCCAAAAAATAGGGGGGGGGGGTCACAAAGAGTCAAGTTGGAAACTACTGAACAGCAAAAATTTCCAATCAACAAAGACAAAATGAGTGATTGGAAGGTGACATCTTTGGAGTAGTATCAATCACATGAGCAGCTGTTTTCCATTAGCCAAAAAAAAAAAAAAAGCTCTGTATTAAGAGCTGAAAACTAGACATTAGTATTGCCTTCCTCAGCAACATCATAGCAAAGTAACCTATTTTGATGAAAGTCCAGGGCCTGACTCAGCAAAATTGCAAAGTAGGAGAAACTTTGTCTCTGGTCTCCTTCTGTTTTGGTGCTAGTCCCCCAACCAGACACCTACTACTGCTATGTGCTCTCTCTGCAGTGCCTTGTAGCTAGCTGCCAGAGCTTGAAAGATAGCAGAAGGGTAAATTGGTCTTATAGTTATTAAAAGACCTACATTTGAGAGCCTACTCCCAAGACCTTGATTCCCACATCTTAGCATCTTCTGTTTTATACCAAAGATAAAATTATTATTCTCTTTGAAAGACTTAAGATAACCAGATTTTAAGTCAGAGGACTTGAGTTCAAATCCCAACTATCTGTGTGACCCTGGTTAAGTCACTTTGCTACATGGACTGTAAAATGTAAAATTCACCTGTAAAATGAAGGGGGTGGACTAGATGTTATCTAAAGTCTTTTCCAGCCCTCAATCCATGATTTTATGATCCTAATATTTGCAATATTTACTTCACATGGTTGTCAGAAGAGCTACATAATTACAAGCTACTATTCTTATGTCCTAATGAAGTAACCCCTTCCTTCAAAGCCTTAGCTGACTTAAGTGATTATGGTACAACCCTTCTCCCCCCTCCCCACTTCCAGAGGTGTTTTCATTTTAATTAGGACCTTCTAAAGGCCAGAAATGAAGTAATCTGCAAGACCCAAAGGAATTAGCAGGCAACGGTAGAATTTTAGGCATTGTAAACATAGGTGGCCACCCATTCTGTTTACTCAGAAGACTGGCCCTGCAAGGCTGGATACTCATTAACTTTTTTATTTTAGGAACTTTTCTTTTTTTGTCTTTTTAATAGTATTTTATTTTTCCAATTACATGTAAAGGTAGTTTTCAGCATTCATTTTTGTAAGATTTTGAGTTCCAAATTTTTCTCCTTCCTTCACTTTCCTCCCCCCCTCTCCCGAAGCCAGAAAATCTGATAGACACACACACACACATATACATACATACACACACATTACAATCATGTTAAACATATTTCTGCATTAGTCATGTTGTGAGAGAAGAATCAGAACAAAAGGGAAAAAATCACAAGAAGGAAGAAACAAACAAAAAACAACAACAAAAATTAACATCATATACTTCTATCTGCATGTTTCTTTTTCTGGATGTGGAGAGCATTTTTCCATCATAAGTCTTTTGGAATTATCTTGCATCATTGTATTGCTGAGAGGAGCTAAGTCTTTTGTAGTGGATCATCATATATTGTTTTTGTTACTGTGTACAATGTTCTCCTGCTTCTGCTTGCTTCACTCCGCATCAGCTCATATAAGTCTTTCCAGATTTTTCTGATTATCTGCCTGCTCATCATTTCTTGGAGCACAATAGTATTCCATTACATTCATATGCCACAACTTGTTCAGCCATTCCCCAATTGATGGGCATCCCCTCAATTTCGAATTCTTTTCCATCACAAAAAGAGCAGCTATAAATATTTTTGTACATGTAGCTCCTTTCCCCTTTTTTATAATCTCTTTAGGATATAGACTTAGTAGTGGTATTGCTGGGTTAAAGGATATGCACAGTTTTATATCCCTTTTGGCATAGTTCCAAATTGCTCTCCAGAATGGTTGGATCAACTCACGACTCCCCAGACAATGCATTGGTGTTCCAATTTTCCCACATCTTTTCCAACATTTATAATTTTCCTTTTTTTTTTTAAACATATTAGCCAATCTGATGGGTGTGTGGTGGTACCTCAGAGTAGTTTTAATTTTCATTTCTTCATAATGATCCATGGTGATGAGAACATTTTTTCATATGACTATAGACAGCTTTAATCTGAAAACTGCCTATTCATACATATCCTTTTATTTTAGAAACTTAAACAAATTTACAGAAGATGAACTTTGAACCCACTTCAACTATATTAATATCACTGTTGTTTTGTTGTGTCCTACACTTCATGACCCGATTTGGGTTGATTTTTTTTTTGGTCAAGACACTAGAGTGCTTTGCCTTTTCTTTCACAAGGTCACTTTATAGATGAGGAACTAAGGGAAACAGGGTTAAGTGACTTGCCCAGGCTCACATGGCTAGTAAGGGTCTGAGGCTGGATTTGAACTCAGGAAGATGAATCTTTCTGTTTTTAAGCCTGGTGTTCTATCCACTGTGCCACCTATCTGCCCTATTAATATCCCTAGAGATTGCCTAAACTTTTAAAATGTACATGCCTGCTTCTTATATAGTTATAGTTATCTATTTACTTAATATATATATTAATATTAGATGTGTATATTATCTTAAGTTCTGCTTTTTTTTGGCTAAATTTGACATCTAAAATTATTTCACTAAAATTATGTCACATACATGTTATTGGCATAGTCCACACACTTGTCATGGCATATTTTATTGTTCCATTGTACCAGAATTTGCTTATGCATTCCTCTGATATGGAGCATTTGGGTTCCTTCTAATTTTAAAATATTATAAATGGTGCTGTTGCAAGCATTTTGTACAAATTACTTTTTTCTTTTGACATATTTCCTCCAGCGGTATTTTCCAAAGTAGAATTAAAAGGTTAAAGTACATGAACATTTTTATAATTCTTGTTACTCATTGTCACCAGAGTGATTGAACTGATTTTCTGTGATATCAGTAATGTATGAGAGTTTACTTCCCCATAGCACCTCTGACATAATTTTCATTTATTTTTGTTAGTTTAATACCTAGTGGTACCTTAAGGTTTCTATTGTTAGTAAAACCTCTTTCCCTCCACAGTATAATTTGTTGTCTATATTTCTTCATGCATAAACTTCTTTTCACCTCTTTTGAAAACTTGGCATTGACCTTATAGAATATCAGTTCTGTATTTTGGATATTAAGCTTTTATCAGGTGTATTATTCATATACATTGTTTTCTTCTTCCAGGCTGCAGTATCCCACGATTCACAAGTCCCAGGTGGTATGATTTAAGGAGGATCAGGTTCTTCACTAGCCTGGCCTGTTCCCTGGTGCATAGATGACCCCAGACCAACCAGCTTTGTGTGTTGTGGTTGTTAGCTCTGACGAGCCTGTGCCCCTCCCCCACCTGGGCCACTGCTACTCAAGCCTACCTCCTGGTTCCCAGCAGGGGTGAAAAACCCAAGTTCTGCCTCAGCACCAGCATAGACCCCTGTAGTCTCCCCCCTGCCCAGGGCTCAGCCCTCTCACCAGACCGTGAACTTAGTTCCAGACAACACTGGCACTTCAGCTGATTCAGAGGCTCTGGGGGTGTGCTTCTCTGGTGAGGCCTTGCTGGTACTGGATCTGTGTCAGGGTGACTGTGGGGTTGGGCTCAACTCCTGTATCAGCACAGCAGCTCCCTCCTTCTGTCCTTCCAAGCTGTTCTTGATTAGAAGATGATTTCAGCACATTCTTCTGTGGGTTTTCCTGCTCCAGGCATTGTCCTATGGCATTATTTTGATGTTTTTTGGAGCAATTGTGTCATGAGTTTGAGAGCTCACTGCCTTTCCTCCACCATCTTGGCTCCCATAAACATTGTTTTCTATTCTGTTGTTTTCATTTAGATATTTTATTTTATTGCATTTTCTTATTCAGACAATTTATTTTTAGATACTTAAACATTAAGAATGTCACTTTTGATATCATTCATTTCTTCAATTGTCAGGAATTTAACTTTACATCTGAGATAAATGTTATTCAGTTTTCTTCCAGTTCTTAAAAAATAGATTTATTTTAAAAATTGTTGAACTCTTTAACACTTCTGGAATTCATTATGGTATATGGCATAAGATATGGAGCCAGATTAATATTAATATTAATATTAATATTTTTCTACTGTAATATCCACAAGGGCTAGCTTTGTGGAGCACATCATGCCTGTTGGCAGTGATGCATGCAATGGGTGGAGGAGCCACAGTCACCACTGCTATCCCTGGTTAATCATAATCCTTAGTATTTATATAAGGGCAGCTAGCGGATAGAGTGTTAGGCTTGGAATCAGGAAGACTTGTCTTCCTGTGTGACCGAGGGCAAGTCACTTAACCCTGCTTGCCTCGGTTTCCTCATCTGTATAATGAGCTGGAGAAGGAAATGGCAAACCATGCTAATATCTTTGCCAAGAGAACCCCAAATGGGGACATGAAGAGTCAGACATGACTGAAAAATGACTGAACCACAACAACCATATCTACAACATTGATTAAATATTGATTCATTCTATACCTCTAGTTTTTTGTTGTTGATTTCATTGGATTTTTTTCTTTCTCTAAAAAAAAAAAGTTTTATTGATCTCTTTTAAAAATTTCTCCATATACCCAATCTCACCCTACTACTGAAATGTCTCATGTAACAAAGAAAAAGAGCTAAGCAAAACCGCTGACATTTGATAGTGTATGCAAATATTTTATCTTCTGTTCTTTAAGACCAAGATTGGGGGCAGCTAGGTGGCACAGTGGATAGAGCACCGGCCCTGGAGTCAGGAGTACCTGAGTTCAAATCCGACCTCAGACACTTAACACTTACTGGCTGTGTGACCCTGGGCAAGTCACTTAACCCCAATTGCCTCACTAAAAAAAAAAAAAAAAAGACCACGATTGGTCATTGTAATTAATCTGAGTTTGGATGTGGTTTTTTTTTTTTTTATTGTTGTTGCCTACTGGTGTCTACCTGCCTCAAGTCTCTCCCCACTCCACTCCACTCTCCATTTAGCTACTAAAGTGATTTTCCTAAAGTTTAGGTCCAATCATGTCATCTTCCTCCCCACCCCTACCCTACACAAACCTCTCCCCCTTATACCCCACTCAATCAACTCCAGTGGCTCCCTATTGCCTCTCAGATCAACTACAAAATGCTCTGCTTGGCATTCAGAGCCCTTCATAACCTAGCCCCCTCCTACTGTTCCAGTCTTCTTATATCTTATTAACAGCCATCTATTGTTCAATCCAGTGACACAAGCCTCTTTTCTGTCGAACAAACAAGACATTCCATCTTTCCTCTTCCACATTTTCTCTTGCTATTTCCATGTCTGCAAAGCTCTCCCTCCTCATCTTTGCCTACTGACTTCCCTCACTTCCTTCAAACCCCAACAAAAATCTCATTTTCTATAGGAGGCCTTTCCCATTCCCTCTTAGTTCCAGTGCTTTCCCTCTGTTACTTCTCTCCTATTTATTCTGTATATAGTTTGCTTTGTATATATTTATTAATTATCTCCTCCATTAGATTGTAAGCTTCTTGAGGTCAGGGACTTTATTTTACCCCCCCCCTTTTTTAGCCCTAGCACTTTACAGTGCTTGCCACATAGTAGAAACTTAATAAATATTTATTGATTGATCGATAGATATACATTGCTGTATACTTCTTCTTTTTGTTCAGTTGAGTCCAGCCCTTTGTGACCCCACGTGGGGTTTCTTGATAAAGATACTGGAGAGGTTTGCTATTCCTTCTCCAACTCATTTGACAGATGAGTAACTGAGGCCAACAGGGTTAGGTGAGTTGACCAGGATCACACAGCTAGTAAGTGTCTGAGGCCAGATTTGAAGTCAGGAAGGTGAGTCTTCCTGACTCCAGGCCTAGCACTTTATTTACTGTGTTATCTAGCTGCCCATGCTGTATACTTACATTTTTATATATTATCAATTCACATAAGTCTTCCCATATTCATTTGAATTCCTCATATTCAACACTATTCATGGGGAAACAATACTCTATTATATTCATATACCATAATTGGTTCAGCTATTCCCCAATTAATGGTCATTCATTTTGCTTCCAGTTTCTTGTCACTACAAAAAATGGTGCTATGAATATTTTTGGTACATAGGGTCTTTCTTTCTGTCAAAGGATATAAATAGCTTAATGACTTTTCTCACATAATTCCAAATTGTTTTTTCAGAATAGTTGGATGAAGCCCCAGCTTGACCAACAGTGTATTAGTGTGGCTATCTTTCCACAGCCCTTCTAATGCTGATGAGTGCTATTTTCTGTCATCTTTGCCTTATTTCTCACCTGGCTACACTCCTTTGGGATTCCTCTGATTTCTCTACCCTAACCCCAGGAAACTGATTATTGGGATAACCTCATCATCCTGTAAGATTTCAGTGGCCTTGGTGCTCTGCCTCATGACTACCTTCTGCTTCCCATTGGAGAGAGGAGCTATAAACTCCAGTTTAAGGATAAAGCTCAGCTCAGACATCTCCTTATTTCTCATTTGGCTGTTCTACTCTGAGGTTTTTCCTACTTCTCCACCATGCCTCTCCCCCACTATATTGAGTACCTTCTTCCTACCCATTTCTTTTAAGCTTCCTTTTATGTTTTGTTTTCCTCCATTAGATTGTAAGCTCTGTGAGGCCAAGGACTATTTTTCTTGTATTTGTATCCCTAGAACTTAACACTGTTCCTGGCACAGAGTAGATGTTTTATAAATGTTTATTATGTGGCTGAATTTAATAAGTTGAAACATCAGCTTGTTTTAATTTGTACCTAATTTACTACTAGTGATTTATAGCATTTTCCATATGGGCCTTGGTATTTTAATTTCTTCTTTTGAAACTGCTAATGTTTTTTGACTATGGGAAAAAATTTTTTTCAGTTTGTAATCATGGTATCTATAAAATCTATTTTTATCTCTCCCTTTCCTATGAAGCAGGTAGGTGGCTTGGTGGAGAGAGTGCTGGATCTAGAGTCAGGAAGACCTGAGTTCAAATCCAGCTCCAGACACTTACTGGCTGCCCCCATGGCAAGTCACTTAACATCTGTAACTTCTGTCTGGCTCACCAATCTGTTAAGAGTTTTTTTTTTTTAAAGATCCCCCAGGTTCATTAAGCCCTGTACAGGCCACCAATCTGTGAGGGCCAAATTTAATATGGGAAGAGTTAATTGGGAGGCTAGCTGCAATATTGGGACTCAGAAAACAATGGGGGACCTCTAGGTCCCGAGCTTCCCTTCTCTTCCACACTCCCCCCTCACCAACTGTTTCTCCCAGACTGATAAGAAGCAAGATTAAAAAGCCTCCTTTCAATAAAACAACAAAGACAGAGTTTATTGATGTGGAACAAATTAAGAAATAGGGACAAAGACAAGCAGGAAATACAACCTGTGAACTTGCCCACCAGACTCAGCTGCTTTGCCTCTCTCCCTCTTCTCATTTCCTCTCGTCATCTCCTCTCTACTCTCCCATCTCCCCAGCCACTCAGTCCCCCTTCTCTCACTCGCTCCCTTTCCTTCTCCTGGTCGCTCCCATCTCTATCCCCTGCTCCAGAATAAAAAACCCTTCTCTTACAGGAAACTCTGGCTAACCACCCACACACCCCAAACTAATTCACTGGCACTCCTAGGGGCCGCACCCAAGGCCAGCTGGGGCATGGAGTTTCCATGCGGGGCATGCTTGGGGCTCAGGGTTTTCGTGTGGGGCGCACCTGAGGCTGGGGAAGCCATGTGGGGCATGCCCGAGGCTTTCCAATTTTAGTCAAAGATGGGGTCCCCCCAAATCACAATAAATTCTTACACATCTGTTTGCCTTAATCCACTAAAAAAGAAAACATCTAGTATCTTTGCTAAGAGAACCCCATGGACAGTATTGACATGTTATGGTCCATGGGATCACGAAGAGTTGGACACGACTGAACAACAACAAATGTTCTTTGACAACAGGGTGAACGTTTTTCAGTATACAATCATATCATCTACAGAATTTGTTTTTTGTTTTCCTCTGTTTCCCATATGTAACATGAGCTTCTGTATTCCCCACCGCCCCGAGATTATGGATATTGTCACTACATCTTTGGTATAATAGAATCTTGGAGAGTTACAATTGAACTTTTATTCTGAAGAGCTTTAACTTTCATGACTAAGAAAGACTATGTGAAGCCTGAGAACAAGACCCAAAAGAGCTTCTTTCTGGAGAGACTGGTAGATTAACTGTCATCTATCAGGAAGATGCTGTTAGGAAAAAGAAAAAGGGAGGGGTGTGTGTGTGTGTGTGTGTGTGTGTAGGATAAATTAGGAGAAAATGGGAAGAAACATGAGGAACTTAATACATAATTGGGTTGCATGAGTAGAATTATATAGAAACAATGAAGGAAGGCAGCATATGATCTTCACTTTCATGCAAACTGGTAGAACATACACAAAGAGTTTACAGTAGGAATATATAGATAGAGTTTACAGTAGGAATAACAGATAGAGATAGGAGCAGGATGCTGATTATAACAGGGAGGTTACAAGGAAGGAACAGTCATAAACAAAATGGACCCTCAGCTTAGCGAGGGGATAGTGAAAAGAAGATTTAAAGGAAAAAAAGTAACAACTTGAAATAAATAGGGAGCAAAGAGTATAATGTAGATACAAAACACATAAATAAAACTTTTTAATGAGAGTTGTTGTTTGTCCTTTGTTCTCAAAGAGGACCATGATGTCAGGGTGATGTCATGACTTGCAGTGAATTGGATTTAAGTGATACAGGGTTATGCAAGGTCACCAGCCTCACTCTCACCTCCAGAGCCATCTGTGTCTAGTGGCAAGATATGATAGGAAGACAAAAGAGACATTTTGGGAGAACTGAATTTAATTCTTATTCTGGGGGGAAATGTGCTGTGGAGGAGATAATCTGCATAGAATTCTTGAGAGAATTTGAATTACTATCACGAGAGAAGTATGTTACTCGAGTTGTTGAGTCAGTATCAATGTTGATGAGAATATTCTATTCCACATCTTTTTTTTCCCTGATTTTAAAGAGCACAGTAGTGACTCTGGCTCTGAACTTTGTTCACTTTAGTGATTGTATATGGCTCTGTTTTACTTTTTTATTAGTTAAACAAGCTATATTGGCAATAATAGTGATGTTGTTTTAGCTTAAAAGACCAGGACATTGATATTGAGAGAGAGAGAGACAGAGAGAGACAGACAGAGACAGAGAGAGACAGAGAGACAGAGAGAGAGACAGAGACAGACAGACAGAGACAGACAGATACAGAGAAAGAGAGAAAGAGACAGACACAGACACAGACACAGACACAGACACAGACACAGACACAGAGAGACAGACAGAGACAGAGAAACTTACTGAAGTTTTTTCAGTTTATTTATAAATTGAGATGGAGGCTCAAAGCTAGATAATTGAGCAGGATTGTGTTTCTATTAATTTATGAGGAAATATCAAATTTTCCTCTTGGTTGCTTTAGAACCATATCAATATTTAGAATAAGAATTAATAAGAAAACAAGCCAGTAGCAGACAGAAAAGGGTGAGGGTTGGTGTGGCTGTCAATTAGTGTAGTGCACTGCATAGACCATCTAACTCCATGGAGGCTACATGCAGGACATCAATTTAAGCCTGCTACATATAAAGGAAGGGTTATCAACTCTAAACCCTGCATATATGTTTAATTTTTTATTTAATTTTTCCTCAAACATCTATTGACAGAATAGTAGGAGTAGTGAGAGGAGGCATATATATTTTATTTTTTAAAGGAAAGTAGAAAGCACATTGGATGTTGACTCAGAAAATTTGGGTTAAAATCTTGTCTCTGACAATTACTAGTTGTATGACCTAATGACATTACCTCTCCAAGCCTCAATTTGCTTATTTATGAATCTAGAAGAGGCTGAGCTATATGATCTCTAAGGTTCTTTTCTATTCTGACACTGTGATTCTATGACAGTTAAATTTTTCCATTAAGCTTTGGTTTCATCATAGTGGCTTAGTCTTAAATATCTGCTTTTAACATGTGACTAATAATACTTCTGTATCAAATTTTAGCCAAAGATAGATGTTGGCATAGGCAAAGGTATAGAGATGGTCAAATGAGGGATATGTTTGGGCTATGGTCCAATTTGATTAGGACATAAAGTAATTAGGCATTGAGTAGAGCAGCAATTCTCTAAGTGTGGTCTGAGGATGCCTAGGGGTTCCTGAGTGGTAAAAAACTATTTTCATAAAAATACCAAGACAATCCTTTTCTAAATACATATCTGTGTGAGACCAGAATTTTTCATATGCCTCAATCAAAATAACATTGCAACAGATTGAATACATTATCAGATATGAGAATCCATCTGTCTTCTATTAAGCCAGACATTAAAGAAATTTGCAAAAATATGTAAAACAATGCCACTCTTAGTAAACTTTTTTTGGTTTGGAAAATATAGGATTTAAAAAAATATAACATGTTATTTTTGTTAATATGTAGTGGGCTTATTTGTATTTTAAAATAAACAAATAAAAATTTAAAACAGTCTTAATTTCTGATATGGTAAATATTGATGTATATAACTGACATAAACAAAAGCTTTGTGGAGTCCTCAATAATTTTTAAGAATGTTAAGGGGTCCTGTAGCAAAAAATTTGAAAACTATTGGAGTAATGTTAGATAAGCTTGAAAAGAGGTTGGTTTGAACTGGTATGTCATTAACTTTGCCTATTTGGCTGAGAAATTAGGATCTAGCTTGTAGGCAATAGGGAGCCATTGAAAGTTTTTGAGGAATGGAGTAATGTGATAAATTTTTTTTGTGGTAGAAAGACAAATTTGGCAATGGTATATAGTGCAGATTTGATCAAGAAAACATAGAGCATATGAAACCAAGTAGGAAGTTGCTATAATAGTAAAGTAACAAATAATAGAGACCTGAACTAGAGTGGTTAACAGCAGGATTGGAGAGGGGAAGATGTGTTTGAGGTTTTTCTGGAAGATAGAATTGAAAAGATTTGGAATCTGGCTATAAGGGCAGGGTAGCTAGGGAGAGAGAGGCAAGTGGGAAAAATGGCCTGGGATTTGAGTCTGGTGTGACTAGGGTGATTATTGTGCCATTAACAGTAATAGGGGGGCAGCTAGGTGGCACAGTGGATAGAGCACTGGTCCTGGATTCAGGAGGACCTGAGTTCAAATCCGGCCTCAGACCCTTGACACTTACTAGCTGTGTGACCCTGGGCAAGTCACTTAACCCCAATTGCCTCACCCCCCCCCCCTAAAAAACAGTAATAGAAAAGTAAGAAAGAAATACACATTTTGAAGGAAAAATTATGAGTTCAGTTTAAAAAGTCTATATTTAAATTCTGAAAATGTAACAACCTCAAATTATATAACCAACTAAACTTAGTGACTATTCACATTTAAGTCAATTAATTTAGTCCCATAAAGAGTCCTGTTTAAGTTCTCATCAGTATTCTTAGATAGCCATTCATTCTCTCCATTCCCCCTCTTTCTATTGTTCTGGTTATTCTCTTTATGTATTATTTCATGCAAATATTTTTAGTGCCTGATAATGTTATATATAGTCAAAGCTTAAGAAATCCTTTTTGATTTTGATTGATTGATCTATAAAGTTCTATCCAGATTTCTTTCTCTTCCTTAATGAGTTTAAGCAGGACATGTTGTATGAGTTGGTAGAGCATCCAGGTTGAAATGTCAAGCAGGTAGTTGGAAATGTGGGGATTGAGTTCACAAGAGGAGGAATGTGGAGGTGTACCAGTCCTAGTAATAATCGGTGCTTTCAGACCCCAGGACCCTTTCTAGATACCACATTTTAGTAGGGACATTGAAAAACTGAAGAGCCTTTGAAGAAAGGTAAGCAAGATGAAGCCTTTTCTTTAGGAAAACCAGCTTTGATGGGGGAAAGAGGATGAATATAGGCTGTTGAGAGGCAAGAAACTATGAGCAATTTGGGATGAGAAGGGAAAATAGGAAGGAAGTGTCATTGAACAATAAAAAGAAACTTTGCCAACTGCCCAGTTTAGTTCAAAGTGAGCCTTATCCCTACCTACTAAGGCTTTACAAGTCTAAGACTAAGAAATATTGACCCGGGCAATTGGAAAAACGATATATAAACACTAAGCAATAGATCTGGTATGTGTTTCTTTTAGATAAATAAAAGAGAATCTATTTGTGGGGTAAATAGTAAGAAAAAAGTCCAGTGGCTTTTAGTAGAATTTCTTTCCTTCCTCTCTTAACAGCCCAGAAGGATTTTGGGGAAGACTTTAAAGTGTGGTTCAGATGATAAAAGAAAGATTACATAGTGGGAGAATGTACCAGGCTTTGAGTGCATACTGGAGATTGTCACTGCACTCTCTCCCCCAATTATTGTATTTAAAAAAAATTTCCTGTATTTATTTGTTTGTTTGTTTTGCAGAGCAATGAGGGTTAAGTGACTTGCCCAGGGTCACACAGCTAGTGTCAAGTGTCTGAGGCTGAATTTGAACTCAGGTCCTCCTGAATCCAGAGCTGGTGCTTTATCCACTGTGCAACCTAGCTGCCCCCCCTCATTCATGATTTCTTGAAATATAACTCTGGTAAACCAGGCTTTGTTAAAGCCCACTGGGATTCAAATGGAGCTACTTGACTATGCCTTTAAACCCAAATCACTCTGGCTGTCACTGATTGGCCAATAATAGGTCCCACCCCAAGTTTTGTCTACTCATTGTTTGGGTTTTGAAGGCTCAGAGTGAGTATAAATAGCAATTGTTTCTGTTCTGGTCAGGAACTCTGAGAGTCTTCCCTTCCCAGATTGATTCTTTTGGGAAGTCAAACTAGGCCATCTTTTGCCTCAATTACCTCAATCACTGAATGGGTATTACCTTAGACAAACTGAGACCTGGGAAAGACCTGTCTTGAAAAGGCCAAGGTCTCCCCCTGCATCTAGGGCCATATCCAGTCTTCCTGACCTTTGTCTTGCAACTGGACCCTGGAGGAGAGAGTGAGGCTGATGACTGCACAGCCTTGCCTCACTTAAATCCAATTCACTTACAAGTCAAGACATCACCCTCCTGATGTAATTGATTCTCTTGAGAACAAAGGACAAATGACAACAACAGCAACCTAACAGTGCCTTGAATATGGTAGTTGTTTAACAAATGCTTATTGATTAAGAAATTGATTAAGGAAACTGAGCTGAACTTGGCATTACTACTACATTACAAGAGCAATGAACAAGTTTGTCTGCAAAACATTTCTATAGAACTGTTGTGGGGAAAATGGGGTAGGGGGTTTGGGATAGGGGTAGGGGTTTGGGGTCCTTAGGAATTCTTCTTTTTTTATTTTTATTTTTTTAGTGAGGCAATTGGGGTTAAGTGACTTGCCGAGGGTCACGCAGCTAGTAAGTGTTAAGTGTCTGAGGCCAGATTTGAACTCAAGTCCTCCTGACTCCAGGGCCAGTCTAAGACTAAGAAATATTGACCTGGGCAAATGGAAAAACGATATATAAACACTAAGCAATAGATCTGGTATGTGTTTCTTTTAGATAAATAAAAGAGAATCTATTTGTGGGGTAAATAGTAAGAAAAAAGTCCAGTGGCTTTTAGTAGAATTTCTTTCCTTCCTCTCTTAACAGCCCAGAAGGATTTTGGGGAAGACTTTAAAGTGTGGTTCAGATGATAAAAGAAAGATTACATAGTGGGAGAATGTACCAGGCTTTGAGTGCACCACTGCACCACCTAGCTGCCCCAGGAATTCTTCTTTAAAGAATTACACCCTCTTTCACACAAAACCAATAGAATAAGATAATAGTTTATTTAGGGGCTGAGGAAGGGAAACCAAGAAAGAAATCCTTGGACTTCTTCTCATGGCACAGAGCGTGGCTCTGAGATACCAATCTCCTTGAGCAGGAGACAGGCAGATACTTTTATAGAGGTCTCATGGTGGTCCAATGAGGTAATCGTCTGACTGTGGAAAGTTCCCTTATTGAGGGAGGACCATCCCCCACTGGTGGTGGCTGGAGGAATTGGGTGAGGGGTGGCTGCAGATCTCTCAAGCCATCTCTCTCCTCAGGCCACAAAGTCAGCAGCCACACCTAATCTTATCTCCCCAGGGGTGAGGGAGACTGGAATGAAGGGTGGTGGTCCCGAAGCTAGCTCTGTCAAGATGCAGTTCCACTTATCTCTTTAGGTGTGTCTGTCCTATCGTTTAGTTTCTCAAGCAGAAGGTTCTTTGATGTGCCCCAGAGAACTTCTGGGGTGCTAGGACCTATAACAGAACCATTCACACCTAGCTTCCCCATACATTCTAAAGTACACCAAATATAATTTGACTATACTCTTGTAGCACTGGGCTTCCTGCATATATCGATGCTCCTAAAAAGGTGCCCCATCTATAAGGCCCATTTTAGGTCAGCCTTTATTCAAAACCATAACTCCTAAGTCCCCAGTGATGGTTTTTTAAAACTAAATCAATGAGAAAGCCCAATTAATTAACTACACAGTGAAGTAACTGACAAGGGAAGTTGCCCTCTTTCATACACAGGTACACTGTCTTACAAATTCCCACACCACTGATGGAAAAGAGAACACAAATAGACAGGAAAACTTATAGTTCTGGGACTGTGTTGCAGCTGGTACCTTTTTCTCACTCCCCCAGGCCTACTGAAGTCACCTGCTGTGGGCTGCCATGCTGCATTCCTGAGGTACCATCTGTTTTGCACTTCCTTCTGCTGGCTTTCTGCTGTTCTCTAGTACTGTTCAGTTTTTGGTATTCATGAGCCCCTCTTTCTGTTCATAGTCCAGAGGATATTCCAGATCTTTGATGATTCAGTCCTAGTCAGAGAAGCCTGTAGGCATTGATCTCTATGGGATGTTTCCTGAGCTGCAACTCTGTGATCTTTGGCTTAGGTTGCAAACATTCCATTTCAACTCCTTTCTCTCCCATCATGCCCACTGTGGTCCATGCAAAATATTCCCTAGGAATATCTCTGAAGGGATGGGGAAGTAATTTTTATCTTACCTGCTTGTCAGGAACTAAGTCATTGCCTTCCTTATCCTCTAACTTATGTGTTAAGAGGTATTTGAGAGCTGCTGTGTGTTTCTCATACATGAAGCTCTTGAACTTCAGGTTCTGTCTTTTGTTCAGCCATTGAAAGCTTATTTTGGAGAAAGCTGTATTACTACAAGGCAGAAAATAAAAGCCACGGTTCATCATTAACTTTATACTTACTATTATCTGAGCTGAACAGCAGGTCTAATGATCTGCACAGCAAAGTTTTACCACAATTCAGTAACAAAGACTTAATTTCTAACAATGGTGTATGAATAATACTGATGCAGGCAATTTATCTTGTGTGGTTAAAGTCTGAAAGATAATTGAAACTATTATCTCTTTGTGCTTAAAATGAGGTTTGCAATACTTTAAGAAGAATACTTGGACTTAATTAAAGTGTCCAGTGGACACTGAGTGAAAATAGGCATTGTGTGTATTGGAGGATTTCTCCGTCTTAAAGATGCCGGACCATTTGTAGGGATTGCAGGTTATGTTCTTTCCTCTCCTCTCCTCTCCTCTCCTCTCCTCTCCTCTCCTCTCCTCTCCTCTCCTCTCCTCTCCTCTCCTCTCCTCTCCTCTCCTCTCCTCTCCTCTCCTCTCCTCTCCTCTCCTCTCCTCTCCTCTCCTCTCCTCTCCTCTCCTCTCCTCTCCTCTCCTCTCCTCTCCTCTCCTCTCCTCTCCTCTCCTCTCCTCTCCTCTCCTCTCCTCTCCTCTCCTCTCCTCTCCTCTCCTCTCCTCTCCTCTCCTCTCCTCTCCTCTCCTCTCCTCTCCTCTCCTCTCCTCCCCTCCCCTCTCCTCTCCTCTCCTCTCCTCTCCTCTCCTCTCCGGTGAACTTCCTGTAAAAGGAGAGGATGAAGAGTTGCATGGGATGGGTAGACATGGCCAGATCAATCCATGACACTGGAGGAAACATCCAAAATGATGAGAACACAGAACTGTTTGAATGTATTTAGCTATTTGTATTTTAGCTCCTCCATAGAATGTAAACTCTAGGAAGAGAGACATTTTTACATCTGCTTGCCCTGACATCCCTTGCACTTAGCACAGTGCTGATACACAGTAGATGCCTAATAAATATTTGTTGAATTAAATTGAATTGAGAGGTTAAGTGAGTGACACATAATAAGAGCTTAATCAATGGACTCCATTTGGAATCTGACACTGTCGACCATTCTCTCTTCTTGGAAACTCTCTTTTCTGGGTTTTTATGACACTGTTCTCCCTGGTTCTCCTTCTACCTGCTTGCCTTTGCCTCATATCCCCTAACAGTGAGCATTCCCAAATGCTCTGTCCTATGCCTTTTCCTTCTGTGCTCTCTCCTGGTGACCTCATCATCTGCCCTGAGTCTATTTATCATCACTGTGCCAAACTGTATTTCCAACCTATCCTCTCCCCTGAACTTCAGATCTGCATCCAGAACTATTAAGTATTCAAACTGGATATCTTGGACAGAAAATTTAACATGTCCTAAACAGAATCTATTCTCTTTTTTCCCTCCCCTCAAGCCCTCCCCTCTTTCAAACTTTAGTATTTGTGTTGAAAGTACCATTGGGGCAGCTAGGTGGTGCAGTGGATAAAGCACCAGCCCTGGATTCAGGAGGACCTGAATTCAAATCCAGCCTCAGATACTTGACACTTACTAGCTGTGTGACCCTGGGCAAGTCACTTAACCCCAATTGCCTCACACACAAAAAAGAAAGTACCACCGATTCTCCTATTTTTACAGGTTTATAAATTTGGATACCCTCACTCTCCCTCACCCCACAAGTCCATCAGTTGCCAAATTTGGCCATTTGACCTCTTATTTCTACTCTCAAATCATCACCCTAGTTTATGCCTTCATTGCCATTCACCCAAATGATCTCAATTCTTTTGAATCCATTCTCCACCCAGCTGTCAAAGTGATATTCCTTAAGTAAAGATCTGATTATATTGCTCCCCAACTCAATAAGCTCCTTTGGTTCCTTATTGCCTCTAGGATTAAAAAGAAACTCCTCTATTAAGTTTTCAGAGCTCTTCAGAACCTGTCCTGAAGCTATCTTTTGAGCTGCATTGTGTATTACCCTTTACTGCACTTTGTGGTCCAAATTGTCCTTATCTCTGTTTTTCACACATGATCCTCCACCTTCCATCTTTGTGACTTTGCACTGGCTGTCACTCATGCCTAGCATGCTTTCCCTCTTTACTTCTACTTCATAAAATCCTTTTCTTCCTTCAGGTCATAGATCAGGCACCACCTTCTACACCAAGCCTTTCCTGATCACCCCAAACCTAGTGTACTCCCTACCTAATCATCTTGTATTGAACTCCTTTGTGCTTGTTTGTGTGTATACTCATTCTCTCTCTCTCTCTCTCTCTCTCTCTCTCTCTCTCTCTCTCAATATATAGGTATATAAATAAAGGTATATCTAATCTATATTCTGCCCTTATCATTTTAGAATGTAATATTCTCCTTGAGAATTGATATTATTACCACTGCTAGGTTTATAGCCCAAAGACATCCCCCAAAAGAGAAAAAGACCTATATGTACAAAAATATTTATAGAAGCTCTTTTTGTGGGGGCTACAAATTGGAAATCAAAGGAATGCCCATCAATTGGGGAATGGCTAAACAAACTACAGAATATGATGGTGATGGAATATTATTGTGCTATAAGAAATGACAAGCAGGATGACTTCAGATAGGCCTAGAAAGACATGTATGAACTGATGTATAGTGAAGTGAGCAGAACCAAGAGAACATTGTCACAGAGACAGCAATATTGTTTAATGAACTGTGAATGACTTGACTATTCTTAACAATACAATGATCCAAGACAATCCCAAAGGACTATTGATGAAACATATGATCCACCTCCAAAGAACTGATATTGATAGAACAGAATGAATCATGCTATTTTTCACTTTCTTTTATTTTTAATCAAGTTTTCTTGTACAAAATGACTAATATGGTAATGTTTTACATAGTCATACAAAATAATTGATATTATTTCATTTTTAAAAAATTTGTATTACTGATGTATAGAACCTGGGACATAGAAGGTGCTTAATGAATGCTTGTAGATTGATTGATTGAGGGAGAAAAAGACAAAGTCTCTCTTAGAAAACTGCAGTGATGGGGCAGCTAGGTGGCATAGTGGATAGAGCACCGGCCCTGGATTCAGTAAGACCTGAGTTCAAATTCGGCTTCAGACACTTGACACTTAGTAGCTGTGTGACCCTGGGCAAGTCACTTAACCCTAACTGCCTATCCAAAAAAAAAATCAAATATCAGGCATTAGAATTCATAACTTTCTTTGGGGCAGCTAGGTGGCACAATGGATAGAGCACTGGCCCTGGATTCAGGAGGACCTGAGTTCAAATCCGACCTCAGACACTTGACACTTACTAGTTGTATGACCCTGGGCAAGTCACTTAACCCTAACTGCCTATCCAAAAAAAAATCAAATATCAGGCATTAGAATTCATAACTTTCTTTGGGGCAGCTAGGTGGCACAATGGATAGAGCACTGGCCCTGGATTCAGGAGGACCTGAGTTCAAATCCGACCTCAGACACTTGACACTTACTAGTTGTATGACCCTGGGCAAGTCACTTAACCCCAATTGCCTCACAAAAAAATTGCAGTGATGTGGCAGCTAGGTGGCACAGAGGATAAAGCACTGGCCCTGGATTCAGGAAGACCTGAATTCAAATCCTGCCTCAGACACTTGACACTTACTAGCTGTGTGACCCTGGGGAAGTCACTTAACCCTCATTGCTCTGCAAAAAAAAAAAAAAAAAGAAAAGAAAAGAAAAAAGAAAAATAAAAAAGGGAAAAAGGCATTGCAGTGACTTGGAAAATATTACAAACTACTGGGGAGGGAGAAGCTTTAGGAAAGAGATTTAATTAAATTAGTGAAGCCACTTACAAGAAAGATAGTGGAGTCATAACAATACTAATAAACAATAGCTTTCACTTATGTAGTATTTTATAGGTAAAAAGTTATTTACACTATCTCATCTGATCATCCCAACATCCTTGTGAGCTAGGTAATGCGAATATCATCACCCCATTTTTGGTTTGGTTTTTTTTTTTTGCAGGGCAGTGAGGGTTAAGTGACTTGCCCAGGGTCATAAAGTAGTAAGTGTTAAGTGTCTGAGGCCGGATTGAACTCAGGTTCTCCTGAGTTCACTGAGTATCCACTGCACCACCTAGCTGCCCCCAATCATCACCCCATTTTACAGAAGATGAAACTGAGGTTCATAAATGTCTAATGACTTATCTAAGGTTCTATACATAGAAAGTAGCTGATTTGAATCTGAGGTTTCTGACTTCAAATTCATTTCTCTTCCATCATACCTATCTTACAGAGTTGTTTGGACCATAGACTATGAGAAAGCTTTGAAAATTGAACACATTTTGATTTAGTTGCCAGTCTTGGGGCCCCCAAGCTTAACGATGTTTTTCACGGTGTTACCTTATGCAATGGATACTGACTTTTTACAAGAACACGAAACTGCAAAACATCTCAAAAAGATTGGCTTAGAGCTGCAAGGGACCTTAGAGGTCATCTATTTCAATCTTCTCATTTTTATAAATCTTGTAACATATCTCAGTAGGAAATTGTTGCCAAAGGAGAGCAATTTGTCTTCTACCCAGAAAGAATGTTTGGCATTTATTTGTGTTTTGGATAAATGTAGGTCATACAGTTTTGTCTTGGATTTTTACCTTGTTTGGAGTCAGGTTGGAATCCTGACTGTCTGCCGATTAGTGGCTGCTGCTTGCCCACTTTAATGAGGCCTTTCCAGAAAATGTTTACCATCTACAAAATTGAAGGTGTGGAGAGGTGATATCTAAACTCCCCATCAGCTCTAGATCCTGGGGTCCTAAACTCTGATCTGAATGCACAGAACACCATCAGGGAATTTGAAATGGTCCTAGAAATCTTAGAACTTTCAAATGGTCCCTCCTAGTTGGGAAAAAGAGCCTAGAAGAAAGAGATCTTCCCTCAAAAAAAATCCAGGAAAAGGGTAAAACTCCATACATTTCATAAACAGCCTAATTAAATAGATATTACACCTGGGTTTGTGTTATGCTAAGAGGGCTACTGTATTTGGGGGAAGGGAGGCTGAAGAAAGATGCAGAGAAATCCCTGTATTTAATTTGTTCTATGGTAAGTTGATTTTTTAAGATCCTTCATATTTAAAAAAATGTTGCAGTGTTTGTAATAGAAAGGCAGAGCCCCCTTGACCATAGAGATGTCACATTTTATAAAATGTTTTAAAATCTTGGGCATGTCAATTCCAAGAAAGAGATTAAATCTTTAAAATTTTTTTATTGTGAATTTAAGAAATAACAACAAACAAGACTATATCAATAGAACAGAAAAGAGAATTGGGAACTTTTATTGTCCACATTTTTAGTGTAAACAAAGCTGCCCTACTTGTTCATATTCCCTCCTATACTTCCTTCTGTTTTCTATTGTGTGCTTAATGTTTCCCTGATGTTCTCCTCTTCTCCTCCTCTTCCTCTCCTCCTCCTCCTTATTCTCCTTCTCCTCCTCTTCCTCTTCTTCTTCTCTTCCTCCTTCTTCTCCCCCTCCTCCTCTTTTTTCTCCTTCCCCTTCCGCTTCTCCTTTCCCTTCCCTTCCTCTTCCTCTTCCTCTTCCCCTTCTCTTTCCCCTTTCCTTCCTCTTTCCCTTCCCCTTCTCTTTCTTCTTCCCTTTCCCCTTCTCCTCCCCTTCCTTCTCCTCCCCACCTCCTCTTCCTTATTGTCCTCATCACTCTCATTCCTCCTTCTTCCCCCAATAGAAACTGTCTCTTTGGTTTCATAGAATACGCACAAAAAACAAAACAACACATTGGTCATGTCTATAAATATATGACTTTTTCTGCCCCCATAGTGCATCACTTCCTTGCTAAGATTCAGGAATCACATTTCATTATCAGTCTTCTGAAGTTATGATTGGCCAATTATACGTGGAAGGAACCATGGAGACCACATCTAGTCTAATCTCTTTCTGGTACGTGGTGAGGAAACTGATTATAATGAAAGAGGAAAAGAGGAAAGAAGAAAAGTGCTGAGCCATAAGTCAAGAAAAAAATGGGTTCAAATCCTGACTGACAATGATTGTACGAGTTTAGAGAAGTCATTCCATATCTTTTTAAAGCTATAAAACAGGGATAATAATACATGTATTACTTAGTCCACAGAATTATTATGAGGAGAGTGCTATGTGATTCTTCAAGTTTTCTAGAGATGTGAGTTATTATTTTATCCAAGGTCACACAGCTAATTAATGTCAGTGTTCAGTTCTCTTGACTCCAAGTTCAGTTCTTTTTATTATACTATGAACACCTCCTTTTAATGAAGCCATTCATAAGAAAGAAACAGGAAGAGTCTCATGGAACCATAGAAACAAGAGAATAAAAATGTCTAAGATTATAATTGTCACCCTCTTTGATACTTCAATTGAGCTGTATTTTCATTGAGTTAGGAAATCTATCCATCAGTTTAGATTGCAGCCAACCCACATCTTCTTACCCTGTGCCACCCATATCCATGTTCTCCCATTAATTGTCCATGGAGGCAGGAGGGAAGGTATTCTATACCAAATTTAAGGGTGCCAATGAAACAGGAAGGTTATCTGTTAATTATACTTCACTCTACTTAACTTTCCAACCATCTTTTCCAGTTATCTTCCTCCTCCCACCTTCTCCCACTCCTCTCTCTCGAGCCTTCTCTCTTACATGACTGTTTCAATTTTGTGTTTTTATTCCTATCACCTAGCCCAGTGCCTGGCACATAGTAGGTACTTTATAAATGCTTACATATTGATAGTTGCCTCATTATAGACTTAAAAGGTAGATGAGAGAAAACTGATGTTAAAAAGCTAGGCCTTTAAAAAAATAAGCCTTTGTTCATTAAGGAGGAACTGTTTGGCTAAAGTCTTTGACTTGATACTAGTGGGGAAATAAAGTTGACATGATGAGTTGATTCAAATATTACAATTTCCTTAGATGGTGTTTCAGCTAGACTGCTTTATTATCAATTTCCATTCTATAGTGAATATCATTATAATGAATCAGGCCAGAGAATGCCTCCATATTATTTGGGAGGCCTCTAGTTCTCAGACATACATCTCCTTGTTCATTTTCTCCATGTCCATCAAAAAAAAAAAAAGAAGAAGAAGAAAGGGGGGAGCTAAGTGACACAGTGGATAAAGCACCGGCCCTGGATTCAGGAGGACCCGGGTTCAAATCTAGCCTCAGACACTTGGCACTTATTAGCTGTGTGACCCTGGGCAAATCACTTAACCCTCATTGCCCCACCAGAAAAAAAAAGAAGAAAATATTGGAGCCGAGATTCTATGAGAGTTCACCCAATTTATTCTCAGTAATGTGGTATTGATAAAACATTATAAGATATACTTTTTTTAAACCTGTAAGACAAGGATAATAATACATGTGTTACTTAGTTCACAGGATTATTGTGAGGAGAGTGCTCTGTGATTACAAGAATGTTTAGGGTACCCCAGTTCTAGCAAACAAAAGCATACATTTCTTTGGTGTTCTATGTTATTATAGTAAAGGCAAGGAGGTATTGTATGACCGAGTGCGAAATACTTTGTATCACTGAGAATACCAATGATCCTAATGCCTGATAAGAACAAAGCAGTGATGAGGTTGAAATCTCATTGGAAAAACCATCCATTTTTCTCTACTTTGAAAAACCAAATTAAAAGTACTGAAAGGTAATATCACAGGAATAAATGATTGGAATGAGTTTGCATATAGACTATTCCACACTCAGCTACATATGACCTAGATGAGCAGGAGGATTTAATCAATCAATTAATCAATCAACAAGCATTTATTAATTACTCACTATGTGCCAGACCACCTCCTGATATTCTCAGCCACCTATCCTGAATCTTCTTTACCCCTGGCCTCCTTTTGTAGGCAGGAATTATTTCTCCTCCTTTCTCCATAGCAACAGCAATTCTCTTTCAGAAAGTATTTGTCTCACTCCCCAAGCAGTAGTCTTAGTCATCTGGGGCTGGGGGTGGGCTGGGGTTCAGGATGGAAGAGGGGTCAGCTGGAATGATTTAGAGTGGCAAAATCTCATGCAATCATGGCACATCACACTAAATTTTCCAAATTATTAACTGACATGAAGCATGCTAGCTAAGAAAAATCTACTCCAATTTGAAATTTGACTAGAACCATTAGGGCTGAGAAAATTATGAGGATTTTTTAATGAGACAAAAGGAGAAAATAGTCTGGGGTTTTGTGTGTCTTTGTGTGTCTATACTTCATTATGTATATTCATTAGAAAATGACCAGGCCTGTGAACCATCACAAAATCATAGATTCTAAGAGCTGGAAGGGACTGTGTCCTGCAAACAAGGGAGTGACTTGTCCATCAGCTATGTCACTACCAGAAGTAAACTTGGGGGGAAGCAATGTTTGAAGACAGCACTTTAAATTTGAGCCCGTTCTCCCCACAGGGGCGGCACAGAAAAGTGTGCCCCTCTTCAGGAGGGATGTATTTATATTTTCATTCTTATAATATAACTTTGGTAAATGTCCTTTTTTGGGGGGGGTGTTAAGGCAATTGGGGTTAAGTGACTTGCCCAGGATCACACAGCTAGTAAGTGTTAAGTGTCTGAGGCTGGATTTGAATTCAGATCCTCCTGAATCCAGGGCTGGTGCTCTATCCATTGTACAGCCTAGCTGTCCCAGTAAATGTCCTTTTTAAAAAGCCTAATCAATGTTGTTCATTTGTGTCTGATTCTTCTTGACCCTATTGTAGTTTTCTTGGCAGAGATACTGGAGTGGTTTATTATTTCCTTCTCTATCTCATTTTACAGATGAAGAAACTTTGGCCGAAAGGGTCAAGTGACTTGCCCAGGGTCACACAGCTAAAGTAAGTGTCTGATTTGAACTCAGGGAGAGAAGTCTTCCTGATTCCCAGCCCAGTGCTCTATCTACCTCTCCACATGGGTACCATCAGTGTGACTATCTCCACACACATATACATGTATGTGTGTATATATATGTATGTATGTGCATATATATCTGTATGTGTGTATGTATGTGCATACATATATACATATATACATACATACACATACATACACATACATATACATATGTATGTATGTATGTATGTGTATATATATATATGTTGTTTTTCCCTTCCCCTGTGCTAAATGCAAGTTCTTTAAGAGTAAGCATTTTCCCTTTTTATCTTTGTATCTCCAGTGCCTAACACAGTGCTTGGCTCAACATAAGTTGCTTGATAAAAGCTTGTTGATTTGAAGCAAACCCCTATTTTACAGATGAGGTAACTGAACTAGGACATTGATATTGGCTTTACTTGTGGAAATAGCAATTAGAAGTCTGTAGCTTCCCCTGTTGCTATTAAACAATTTCTCTCCTAACTCAATCTTGGTTCTGGCTTTAGTTGTTTATTATGTTCTGCATGGATCAGTCATTTGATCTTCTTTTACTCTGTTTTTGTGGTAGGGGTTTTCAGGGTGAATAAGGAAAGGAGCAGTGAGAGGCTGGGAAGAGAGAGAAAGGAAGTGATTAGACAGACATTCACAGAATGAGTCTAAGAACTTTATTTAACACATCTGACTGATAAAGAACAAAGAGCCAGAGTGTGGAAATTCCACTAGGAATCTGGGGGTGGAGAAATAGGAAAGTGATCAGGCATGCTGCTAAGGTCTTTGGCCAGCCCCAAAATATACATTCTCAAGGACTATTGCAATAATAAAATAATAAGGGAAATATCTTTTCTCTTTAGACTTTAAAAAATATTTTTACAAATGCATTTGAAATAATAGATACACTAATTCTAAAAATAAATTTTAATGAAAAAGTTTTGGAAGAAGTTGATAGAATGACCTTGTCTGACATTGTAGACTCCATTCTGCCTTCATATTCCCCTGCCTCTCAGGCAAGAAGAGGGAAATATATTTCATTTTGTTTTCTCCAGGATTATTATTGATCTTTTTTTGGGGGGGATGGGGACCCTGTTTTATTGATGTCTTTTTTCTTTCCCTGGCAGTCATGCCCCACCCCCAACCTCCTCCATTGAGCCCTCCTTTGGGACAAAGAAAAGCATTAAGCAAGGATTTCCAATACAAAGACCTTGTCTGATCAGGAATAACAATGTCCTATCCTAGTAATCCATTCCCATCTTTCTTCCATGAAGATGGAGATAAATTTCATTTTCTTTTTTCTAGATCATTGTTTTATGTAGGAATAACTTAATTCCCAATATTTATATCTTCAGCACTGAGCAAGGTTCCTGGCATATAGTAGTCACTTAATAAAAACTTGTTGATTGATTGGTTGGTTCATTGCGTTACTCAGAGTTCAACTTTCTTTTAATGATCTTTTTATTAACGTTGTTATAACTGCTGTGAATATAATTGTCTTGGATCTATTATTTTGCTCTGTATTACATCCTAAGAATCGTATCATTATTACCTTTTCAGTTATGCAGAGCTTTACTGCCCTTTATTGATCCTTGACAAGCCACTTAACATGCCTGCCTCAGTTTCCTCATCTGTAAAAGGGAATAAAAATAACACCTAGTACTTAAGAGTGTTGTGGAGATAAAATGAGATATTTTCAAAGTCCTTTGCAAACCTTAAAACACTATATAAATGTTAGTTACTATTGTTATCTTTTAATTCACACTGTTGTAGTCATTGTGTATATCCTTCTTCTCAACCTAATTTTTTCCCCTGCTTTGCATGGATTGCATTTAACTTTATCCAAACAGTTTGGCAGTAGTATTTTCTTTCCTTAAATGAAATTGTAGGCACTGGATTTGGGGGAAGTTTTAAGCCAGGAAAGCAACCTACTTCAAAGTTATCAGTAGCAGCAGGCAAATTCTTTCTGGAACATGTCATGTTGATAGGAGGTTTGAGAGTAGGGGCAGCCCTCAGCAGCAAGTACTATGAGACAGCATTGTTTTAACTATTCTTGGTTTTCATAAAATCTAGGCAATGGCACCTGCAAACTTTCCTGCCAGCTCCTCTGATTTCACTAGATTTCCAGACTTCAGAAGCCTTTGCATTCATTTCAGTCATTCTCTCCAAGGGAACCCTTTGGAGAACACCTGGTATATAGGAATGTTGGTCGACTGGGAGCTTTGGTGTTCTTTATGTAAGGATGGCACCATCACCGTTCTTCCCTCCAGTTTTCATCTCTACCCCCTTCAAAGTACTTGAATCTTGAATATTTTTCTTCCTGTGACAATTCCCCACAATTCCCACACTTGCTGAAAAAATAAAAAATACTAAACTTGAAATCGTGTCTGCCAGGCAATACAGGTAGTGAATTATTCTTTCAACTGGAATAATAAGACTCAGCTAGCTTGTTTATATTTACCCTTCCTTCCAGAAAAAAGAACAGGTAAGTTATTTAGTAAATTGGCATGAGGAAAGATTCTCTTTTCTTTTCTCTTAAGTTAACTAGAGGGGCAGCTAGATGGCGCAGTGGATAGAGTACCGGCCCTGGAGTCAGGAGTACCTGAGTTCAAATCTGGCCTCAGACACTTGACACTTACTTACTAGCTGTGTGACCCTGGGCAAGTCACTTAACCCCAATTGCCTCACTAAAAAAAAAAAAGTTAACTAGGCCTGGACTGAGCAAGTATGAAGAAAAGGGGCCTACTTATGGGATTATAGACAGGACTCTATAGTAGGTAGTAGTAGGCTTCCACCAGTCTCAAACGACCATGGATCAGTGCCTTGAAGAGCCACAGGCCACAGTGTGAATCAGATACAGGAGCCGCAGCTACTGCCACAACAAGGACATCGGAAAACTGTGCTCTCTGTTGCCTGTTGGTTCCTGTGTCTCATTCGTTTTTCTTCCTCCCAAGTTTGAAGGCCCATCTCAGCTGTGTGCAAGAGGAACTTTTTCTACTTTACTGTAATCTGATCCACAAGTTACAATCATCAGGCATTTATTAAGTGACTGCTATGTGACAGTCACTATACTAGGCACTGGGAACATAAAGACAAAAATGAAGATATAAACTGCCCTCAAGGAGTGTATATTAAGGGGAGCACTATTTACACATATAAATATATGGTATGGGGAGGCAAATGTTTATCAACTACCTTTTGTTGTTTTTATTCAGTTATTTTTCAGTTATGTCCAGCTCTTGGTGACCCCATTTGGGGTTTTCTTGGCAAAGATACTAGAGTGGCTTGCCATTTCCTTCTCCAGCTCATTTTACAGATGAGGAAACTGAGGCAAACAGTCTCTATACACTGTGCCACCTAGCTGTCCATTAAGCACCTACAACAAAAAATTTAGAGAAATGATGCTGGGAGGAAAAGATAATGACTGTCATCCTTTGCATGGGGTGTCACTGATTTTGCTCCTGTAGGTGGCCTGCTTCCTTTTCTTTGGCTAGGTGCTGGACAGTTGTAAAAAAGAATACTTCTTCATGAAAATAAAGAGACTAGGTCTGTTGGAAAGCCTCTGAGTCAAAGTTGCCACATTCAAACTAAACTACTCGCTATTTCCAGAACTCCACCCTCCATCTCCAGCTTCTGTGCCTTTGAATAGGCCCCATGTCCAGATTGCATTACCTCTTTACCTCTTCCTCCAAAGCTCTTCTTTCATGCTATATACAGGAAACTTTTCCCGATCTATCTGTTAATTACTCTTTCATCTCAGGTCCTCAAATGACCATCTCTTCACTCATTGGCGTACTTGTTGTAAAGCCCATGAGAATGTAAGGTCCTTGAGGACAGAGAATGTTTTTGATTTGTCTTTTTTTTTTTTAAACCTCCACCCCCCACTCCATAGTGTACACACTAGGTGCTTAATAAATGCTCATTGCCTTGGATTGGGGATAAAGAGGGTTGTAATGATGCAGTGACCACAACAATTTGTCTCCAATATGCTTGCAAAAGGAAATCCTTAGCATCTGGGGGGTTAGCAGGAAAAATGTTCCATTTCATCAGCCTGCCTAATACAGCCTCAACAAAGAGGTTTGTAATTCACGATCTGATGAAAGCTGCCTCTGTGGGCCACTGACCCACAGTTTTAATTACCCAACCCCAGCCTCAGTGGTTAATGATTTGCCACATTTTTGAAACATATCCAGAAACTACTCAGACAAGTTCAATTCTGTGAGAAAAGCAAAGGTCGAGAATGAATGATCGCTTGTCAGCTACAATTGTAATCTGTTGGATTTACTTCCCCTAGCCTTCCAATTGACCCATATTAAATTCATTATCATACTGGACATAATGAAACATTGTGTGGAAGCTACAGTTTGAGATGTCCCTTAAGGGTAAAGGAAAGGTGCTAGATACTCCCTACAATGCATGGGGATAGAGAAAATAAGTGAGGTAAGGAGATGGATAGTGTAATAAAGAGAAGAAATGTTAAGAGAATATTCACATTTTATTTTGCATTTCCTTTTTCTGCATAATGGATATATATGGTTAGAGAACTGTTGAAATTTATTATTGCTTGTTGTTTGGCCATTTCAGTTATCCCACTCTTTGGGGCCCCATTTAAGGTTGTTTTTTGTTTTGTTTTGCTTTGTTTTGTTTTGCAAAGATACTGGAGCGGTTTGCTATTTCCTTCTCCAGCTCATTTTACAGCTGAGGAAACTGAGGCAAACAAGGTGATGTGATTTGCTCAGGATCACATGGCTAGAAAGCATTGGAGTCCAGATTTGAGCTTGGGAAGATGGGTCTTCCTGATTCCAAGCCCAGTGCTCTATCCATTGTACCACCTAGAAATGGACAAAACATTAGATGATCAAGTTATCCTCTTCAAGAATGTCATTGTTCTCTGTATATTTCTTCTTAGGGTGCAGAACAATCTTAAATGTCCAGATTTTAGTAATGTGGACCATTATCTCAGGAGATTACCTCAGTGAAGGAGCAAAAAGCTTGGTTAGTGTCAAGATCATCCAAAGCATTTCTGAATTATGCCCTTGATGAGATCTTTTTGTTTGTTTGTTTTTGTTTTTTGTTTGTTTTTTTGTGGGGCATTGAGGGTTAAGTGACTTGCCCAGGGTCACACAGCTAGTAAGTGTCAAGTGTCTGAGGCTGGATTTGAATTCAGGTCTTCCTGAATCCAGGGCCAATGATTTATCCGCTGCACCACCCAGCGGCCCCCCCCCCACATGAGATCATGGCAGACATACCTGACATGACCACCTAGAAAAGCCGACACATAAATAACTTCAACATGGACCAAATCCTGGGTTAAATCATTTTCTACATTTGCACACTGTAGATCTGTTAATCCATTGAATGGCTGTCCTGAGTTACCATAGTTCTTCTTGACATTGATGAACTTTCTTCATTTCAGAGGACTGGATGTGCCTTGGTGATCTCCATAGTCCCCTCCAGGCACTAACACTGAGCAGGCAGCTGTGAAATGATATCTCTTCTACTTACCTCATTCTTTTGGGGTCATCTTCCTTTTTATTACTCATGTTACCATCTAGAATATTCTTTTACTGGGAAAGAACACAGAAGAGGTGGCAGAAGAGAAAAATAGGATCCGTTCCAGCCAAGAACCCATAGTTATTATCATAAATTTAAATATATTTAGCATCACAGATTTCCATCAAAGCTGACAGGGGCATCTGAGAATATCTTGTCTAAACCCTTTCATTTTATAGAACAGGGAAGGAGTTGTAGAGGAGTGGCTTGCCTAAAATCACACAGGAATTAATTAAATAGAAGATTTGGAAGTCAAACTCTGAGCCTCTTACTCCAGATGGGATACTTTTGCATCTCACTGCCTTTCTATGTTGTTGTTCAGTAATTTTCTGTGTCAGACTCTTCATGATCCCATTTGGGGTTTTCTTGGCAAAGATACTAGAGTGCTTTGCCATTTCCGGATCCATTTTACAGATGAGGAAACTGAGGAAAATAGGGTTAAGTGACTTGCCCAGGGTCACACAGCTCATAAGTGTCTGAGGCCTGATTTGGACTCAGGAAGATGTCTTCCTGACTCCAGGCCAGGCACTCTAGACACTGCACCACCTAGTTGCCAGTAGCCTGTCTATACTTGACTGGATTTTTCTTAGCATACAGCATAATACCTTGTCCATAGAGCATGGGTAGGGTGGGTGAGAAGAGGAGAATAAACATTTATATAGTACCTACTATGTGCCAACCACTGTGATAAAGGCTTTTACAGAGGTTATCTGATTTGATTCTTGAAACCCTTTGAGAGGTGTGTGTGTGTGTGTGTGTGTGTGTGTGTGTGTGTGTTCATGCGTGCACATGTGCTGTTATCCCTACTTTACAGTTGAGGAAACAGAGGCAAACAGAGGTTAAGTGACTTGCCAAAGATCACACAACTAGTAAAGGTCCGAGACCATATTCGAACTCAGGTCTTCCTGCCTCCAGAACCAGTTCTCTATCCACTATGTCACCTAGCAAGTGGTTAATAAATGTTGAATTGAATTTTTAAAAATGTAGTGATTATCATTGGGTTTTTTTCTGCAAGTGCAACACTAAAATGGAAAGTATCTAAGAATAAGGAAAAAAGTAAAGAGGTGTCAAGTTGTGCTTGTAGAGGTCAAATAGTGTACAGAATACTTCACCTGGAGTCAGAAAGACCTGAGTTTAAATCCCACCCCAGGAACTTTCTAGCTATATGACCCTGGCCAAGTCATTTAACTTGTTTGCCTCGTTTTCTCCACTACTGCTGTTGTTCAGTCATTTTCAGTTGTGTCATGTTTTTTTTTTAGCCCATCTGGGTTGTTCTTGACAGAGATACTGGAGTAGTTTTCTATTTCCTTCTCCCACTCTTTTTATAGATGAGAACACTGAGGCAAACCTGGTTTAAGTGACTTGCCCAGGGTCACACAGCTAGTGTCTACAGTCAGATTGGAATTCAGGAAGATGAGTCTTCCTCACTCTAGGCCTGATACTTCATATATTGCACCATTTAGGTGCCCCCTCTATAAAATGGTGATAATAACAATACCTGCCTCTCAGGGTTGCTGGAATGATCAAATCAGATAATCTTTATAAAATGCTTTGCAAAACTTAAAGCATCAGATAAAAATAAGTATTGTTATTGCTGTAGTTGCTATTACCACCAACCAATAGACTCCAGCTTTCTCAGGTCAGCTGTCATGAAGATTTTGTAACAGATGGCTCTCCATATAAAATACTTACAATTAATGGTGCATAGCTGTTCTCTTTCTGTTGTTCAGCCTGCAAAGTTATGGAGGAATCAAAGGTGATAGTTCAAGCTAAGGCCTCTTACAAATAAACACGGTATGTACAGACTCAAAGAGGGAAAGATATTGAGTCAAAAGTCCTAAAATCAACAAACAAATAGGCTGTGGGAAAGTAAGGATTTCAAAAGGAAAATGCCTCACTACCCCCAACAACTCTGGACTTCTAGCCAGGAGTGCTTACTGTGGTTTGATGTCCTGTGGTCATTGTGGTGGCTGAGGAAGGTTGGGGAGGAGGGAGCTGGAAATGTTGAGCAATAAAATAGATTTCTCTGTACCTCTGTAAGACAGAAGGGACATGTGCACGTAAGGGATTTTTTAAAAGTTCAACTATTTTTGATTTATATTATACCGTGATCCTACCAAAAACTAACTTTTTTAAAGCTTCACAACTCAGGGGCATAGATATCTTGATGTGTCTAATGATAAAGGTTTTTAAAAAAGCATTTGCCTCTAGAAAATAATGCGGCCTTGAAGGCTTCCTTCAAAAAAAAAGTTGTCTTTCACACATATGTTAACATTGTTTCTCTCTTTTCTCCAGGCTTGACAGACAGTAGTCACTTGTGATGGGTTCTGGAGTCTTATCAGCTCAAACTAGCTGGTAAGAACAAATCGTTAAATTTTCTTTGTGAGCATTTACACCTGAGATATCAGTAAACTACAAGTCAGGGATTAATTTATTGTTTTACTGACTTCTGTAGTTAATAAAGTGATGCTAGTTAATAATAATAATAATAATAGTAAATAATGCTAGTAATGTAGATTAACCTTAAGAGGGGGAAAGGGAAGGAAAAAATGACATTTACATGATAACTTTACTATATATTTTAAAGGAATAGCAAGTTGTACATAATAGATTTGCAGTTTCATGTACAATCATCTTTTTATTATACTTTATTATAGAAATGCTTGTTTTATTTCATAAATTAAAATTCAAGTAAGTAAATTAAAAAAAAAAAAGGATGTTGTGTGTGGGGGGCAGCTGGTGGTATAGTGGATAAAGCACCAGCCCTGGATTCAGGAGGACCTGAGTTCAAATCTGGCCTCGGACACCTGACACGTACTAGCTGTATGACCCTGGGCAAGTCACTTAACCCTCATTTCCCTGCCCCCCCCCAAAAAAACTAGGCAAAAACGATGTTGTGTATAAATTTATACATTTTTTGGACAGTTGCTAAGTATTTATCATCATACCTTTGGCTGATCTGGCATGGAAGATAGAGCCTGCTCTGTTTTTTTCAATCTAGATGCCTTTCCATAGACAGCCTGGTGGCCCTCTGCTCCCCTGGGGAATCACCATAGTAGCACCAGACTTGGTGTGGATATCAGATCAGCTTCTACTTACTATATCTTAGACTTACTATAAGTTAGACTTCAGTCTCCCAGTAGTGAAGATTACAAGTGTGGACCACTACACCTAGCCATTTTATTAGACTGTCTTACAGATGTGAGTATGAGAAAGCATAGTATCATGGTACAAATGTTCTGTGCTTGAAGTAAGGAGATTTCTGGGTTTAGATCCCTCCATTCTATGCACTAATTAGATGTGTGACTATTAACAAGTCACTTAACTTTTCTGAGACTCAGTTTCTTCATCTGTAAAATGTGGCTAAGTACTCTCTGTAGGAATCATCTCACTTATGAGGAACAAATGAGATCATGTGTATAAAGGAGGTCTGACAAATGGGAATTGAACCTTTAGAGACTACATCATGCATCGCCTGCTACCGACACTCATGGAAGAGAGAGGCTTTGGAGCCAGCTTCTGCTAAGGCATAATGACATGTAATAGAAAGGTCCTGCTTCCTAATTCAGGGCATGTGCAGGTACTCTGTTTCCAGTTCCTTTACCATGTGAAGAAGAGAAATGTTTTGTTTGGTGGTTGAGCTGGAACGGAGAATGCATTCAAGAGTATTAACTAGCCACAGTATTTCCTTTTCTCTCCCTGGCCATGTTTCAATGAGGAGACAAGGACTTCTTTAAGCCCTTGGTAGGGAAAGAGGCAACAGGTCTTTATTTCCCCACCACCTTGTGGCCCATGAACACATGACCCTTCTGTCGCTTCTCTCTGTTGTCTTTATTATTTTCTAATCTTAGGTATAGGAATATTGGAGATGTAGAAGCACTGACTCTGGGGGATCTGAATTATCAATGTGAGTGGAGATGAGCCTGTAAAGCATGTATATAAAGTATTTTACAAGCCTTAAAATGCTACGTTGTTGGTTATTATTCTTTTTTCTTATTTGTTCTATTCTGATGAGGTTATATGTGGCCCAGTGAATAGAGTGCTGGGCCTGGAGTCAGGAAGACTCATCTTTCCTGAGTTCAAATCTGGCCTCAGACTCTTATTAGCTGTGGGACCCTGGGCAAGTCACTTAACCCTCTTTGCCTCAGTTTCTTTATTTGTAAAATGAGCTGGAGAAGGAAATGGCAAACCACTCCAGTATCTTTACCAAGAAAATCCAAATGGGGTCATGAAGAGACAAACATGATTGAAAATAACTGAACAACAACAACCAGCAGGAGAAGAAATCAGCCATCCAAATGGAAACAGAAACAAGGGAACCTGCTATTCTGGACCTGGCTGTGACTGACAAATAAATGACTGCTGACATAGAAACAACAGGAGCCTTGGGGTCAAGTGACCTACTCCACTATGGAGTTTGGGTTAGAGAAGAGGAAAATGAGCACAGTGGTTTCCTATAGGAGACCTTCCACTGTCCCTCTTTGTCTTTGCATACATTCCCCAGTCTAAAATGTGCTTTCTTCATCTCAGCCAGGTCAAATCCTTGACTTCCTTCAAAATACAGTTCAGGTGCCACTTTCTACATGAGATCTTTTCTAAGCCCCCAGTTCTAGTACTCTCTCCCTCTTAAAATTCTTTTCTATAGTATTTGTATTTTCTCATTTGTTGTGTACTCCTAGGTGCATAAGCTCACTGAAGGCAGAGACTGGTTTAATTTTTTTTTCTTAGTACCTCCACAGACTAGTCTAGTGCCTTAAACACAGAAGCAATAAATACTTGCTGAATCAAATTAAATGAACTTGCTCTTATTGCCTGCCCCCCCTCCCCCAGCTCATGATCAAAACACTAAGAGTTAGTACAGGCTGGCTTCAGGAAGAGTTTAGAGATGAGAGCTTCTTATTATGCCCGTACAGAGTACAGTTTTCCCTTCCACATCTTGGGGATTAGGGGTGTGGCACCCCCACAATCTGGGAAATCTGTGTAAAAAATTTTGCCTCTCCCTGCATACTAGAGAAGTTTGAATTATTATGGTATTAAAAGATAAAAATATGTTGATATTATACAATATTATACATGTATTTTATGCATTTCTAAACTTTCTTCTGTGTCATCTGTTGGCCTTTGGTGTTGTCAATGGCTTCTGTAAAACTCCCCCCAAATTCCCATTTAATTTATTTTGCTGACCTGAGATATAGCAAAACCCACCATGGGGAAAGCTGTGATGTGAAAGGGATAACTGCACTGTGATTTTTTTTTTAAGGGAGAGAAATTGTAAACCTGAGCGTAAGTCTGATCTATTTTTATGTTATATTTAATGGCAGAAGTTGAAAAGAGGTTCTTGGGTTGCCATCTGCACTGCTGGAGGGGGGACTCACATGGATGAGATCACAGACCCATTGAAGTTTATGCCATAAACTGCTTGACAATCAGAATTTGTTCCCAGTAGCAAACCTGGCAGTTTGCCTGTCATTTTGTGCTTTCCTCATAGTTTGGTGAGGTAGGGGGAGGGAGGACAGGACTGGGGAGGATGATTAGAGGGGGGGTCTGGACCTATGATCTCATCTATGTGTCAAACCCAGTAGCACAGGAGTACAGATGCATCTAGTCCAACCCCTCATTTTAGATAGAAGGAAACTGAGGCTCAGGGAGGTAAAATAATTTAGCCAAAGTCTTTATTTACATGTAGTTGTATCAGAGGCAAGGAAATAAACGCAGCTATCTCCAGAGCCTAATGATCTTTCCACTCTGTCGGCTGCAGACTGGCAGCTGATCTGTAATTTTGTAGTTTCAGGGGCAGCTAGGTGGCGCAGGGGATAAAGCACCCGCCCCGGATTCAGGAGGACCTGAGTTTAAATCCAGCCTCAGACATTTGACACTTACTAGCTGTGTGACCCTGGGCAAGCCACTTAACCCCAATTGCCCCGAAATATTATGATGATGATGGTGGTGGTGGTGATGATGATGATAATCGTAGTTTCAGAGAAGGGAGGGAGGCACTGAGAAGTTACACGAGTCGTCCAAGATTACACAGCCAGTATAGATGTCAAAGGTGGGACTTGAACGGCGATCTTTCTGACTTGAAGTTTAGTTCCTAACCACTACACCATTCGGCTTCTAGATGTTCCAGTTACATTGCAGGATCCGATTACAAGTGCACCTTTGAGTCCGTGCAAATGTCTCCGTATCTCTAGCCTGATCTAGAATTGGAGAAAAGCAGTGCCTCGCTCTCCCCACCCCGCCCCTCGCCCCACCTTGGTATGAAGCTCAGGTACAACTGGGCTGAGGGGCCCTTGGGACAGTGGGCAGCCAGGCCGGGTCCTGCAGCTCCAGGGGCGGTCCATCTCTCTCCCAGTCTGAGTGAGGACCGCAGCTTGATTTGCATCCCTGGGCAATTCACACCCCCCCCCTGACCCCTCCCCCCATCCCGCCTGTCCGCCACCCTCTGCCCGCGCAGCCCCAAGTTTCGAGCTGACCGTCCCGGCCTCCGGATAAAGTTACGCCAAGGCTCCCATTGACTGTAAGGGAGGAAGGCGGGTCTGAGCTCGTGTCCTGTGCCGGCCGAGGGGAGTTTCCAAACTTTGCAGCCAGAGAGCTCGGGTTCCCTTTCCAGATCCCTTGTTTCCTCCCTCAGCCATCCCGGAGTTCCAGCCTGCTGCCTGCCCGCCCCGTGGGCTCGCCTCGCCTGCCAAGGGAGGGAAGAAAGGAGACAGGAAGGGAAGGAACCAGCTCGCTCAGCCCAGGGATGCGGGCAATCCCCGCTGCAGCGCGAGCTCCCATGAGGGCGAGCTCCCCCGCCCCTTCAAACTCCGGGCTCTGAGCGCCCTCCAAAGCCCGGGCCCAGCCCGGCTAGGCACGATGGCCAAGGAGAAGCCGCTGTGGAGGTGCTGCGCCTTCCGCCTGTGCCTGCTCTCCGCCGCGCTCCTCTTCTGCCTGCAGCTCACCCTGGAACTGAGGCGCTCCTGGTCCTCAAGGGACCGCAGCGAGGCGCAGGCCAGACGGCCCTCCGGTAGCTCCCCGCCGGGCTGGGCCAATGCCCCTGCGCTGCCGCAGCTGCTGCCAGGGGTGCACCCGCCTCCGGGGGTGCACCTGCCACCGGGACATTCCCGGCCCCCAGCTGCCAGCAGGAGGCAGGTGACCTACTTAAGGAGCAGCCGTCGAGGGGAGGCGGAGCTGGGCTGCTGCCCCCCAGGAGGGAGCAGCCACAGAAAGGTCAGTGACTGGCGAAGGGAGGGCAACTCGAGCCTTTGGGTTGGGCTTGGGGGTCAGTAAATTACCAGGTCTGAGTTAGAAAGTGCCAATCTCTCCAACCTGTCCAGTATCCTGTTTCTATAGCAGCACTCCAGATGTGGCTTGATATTCTCACACACACACACACAGACAAACACAGAGAGACAGAGACAGACAGGAGACAGACAAGAGAGACAGGCCTAGCACCTCTTTTCCCCTCCTCAACCTGTTTGCTTTACAGCAAAAAGTGGACCTTAAGGTATGGTCCTGAGACCGTTTCAAGGAGTCCAAGAAGTGAAAATTCTTTTCATATTACTGAGAAGTTATTTGCCCAGTAGAATAAAATAACTGCCTGCTACAAGTTTATTTTGACTGCCTGGGCTGCCAACTCTCTCTGTGAAAATCGGTGGCTGGATTTTCTTCATATACTTCAACTAAAATAACTTATCATAATGGATTGAATGCAGAAGCAAAATAGAGAATTCATCTGCCATCTATTAAGCTAGACATTAAAGAGATTTGCAAAAATATGTAAAACAATACCACAGTCTTACTACATTTTTGTCTTTAAAAATAGTTATTTTTCACAAAAATGTTATTTATGATAATGTGTAATGGACTTATTGTCATTTTAAAATAAATTAATATAGTAAAATGAGCTGGTAAATATGGAGAGATATAACCCATATAAACAAAAGCTCTTTGGGGTCCTAAATAATTTTTTAAGACTATAACAGGTCCTCCAAACTTTTAAAAGTGGAAAGGGCTCCTAAGACCAAAAAGTTTCAGAACTCGTACTCTACAGGTTGCTAAATTTCTGTTGCAAACCTAGCCTGTTAAGGATATGAGGTGGGTTGAAGAGAATTTTGTTACATGCAGTGAAAGAACTGATTCATTCTCTCTCTCTCTCTCTCTCTCTCTCTCTCTCTCTCTCTCTCTCTCTCTCCCTCCCTCCCCCTCCCTCCCTCCCTCCTCTTTCCCCTTCTTCCAATGTCTCCCCCCTCCCCCCAATTTCTCTCCCATCTGTCTCCCTTTACCCCCTCTCCCCTTTTTCTTGCAGCCCCAGA
Organism: Dromiciops gliroides; assembly: GCF_019393635.1. Taxonomy (NCBI): domain Eukaryota; kingdom Metazoa; phylum Chordata; class Mammalia; order Microbiotheria; family Microbiotheriidae; genus Dromiciops; species Dromiciops gliroides. Next base: position 340,862,891 of record NC_057864.1, on the reverse strand, counting down.
TAAAGCTCCTGACTGTTTGAAGGTGGTTGTTGGGGGGGTGGCCGGGGGGGTGGGGGGGTGTCGGGTGATTGTGGTTTATTTATCATGTGATCAGTGTTTCAGGAAGACCCCTCTGGAAGGCACATGTTGTTTAGAGACTGTACTAGGTGTTCCAAAACTTCGTCTCCACCTCAACCTTTTCCTGCCTTCATAATATATATCTTTATGCCAAGCATTTAGCGGGTATTTTAGGAATATATGAGTACAAAAATATCTTTAGAGATCATCTTTTGTCCCAAGGAATAGGAATACATATAGACATCATTAAGCAGGCTTGGGGGTTTTCTAGGCTTAAATTCTTCAGAGTGCATCCTTCTTTTATAGCACATGGTCTTTATTTTTAGAGTTTATTCACTGCATACTGCTGAATCCCAAGAGAAAACACTGTTCTTCATAAATATCAATGGACCTATGATGTCATGGTACTCCTTACATTGGTCAGTGTGCAATGCATCCACACCTTCTTATCCTATATGATTCTTGATTCCATAAATAAATTGTCCACAGAAATTCCTAATGCAATGGAGGCTTTTGTGTGTGCATGTATACCATGATTTGAGTACCAACGCAGTATGGTATAATGGAAAGAACTCTGGGTTTGGAATCATAGGATCTGCCTTCAAATTCAAGCTGTTGCCCCCTACCTGTGGGACCCTGGGCTAGTTACTTAACCTTTAAAAGAAGGAAATACTAGATGAACTCTAAGGTAACTTCTAGCTTTGTATCTATGATCCTGTTATCTTTTTTTTTCTTCTAATCTTACATTTTCAGGATGATACCTTTTTACTCTGATTATTGCTTGTGTAATATGGACATGAATTTCTCAAATCTAAATGTAAGCTCCCATAAATTTTTCAGGCCCACAACGAGCTAATTACTGTTTATTGGAGAAAGGTCCAGGTCATCAGATTCCTGGGGGAGCTTTGCACCTGGATGTGGGGATTTTCAAGTGGTATAGACCTGAAAAAGAAAGAAAAAAGAGGAAGAGCTATAGGGGACAAAGAAAAGGAAACAATATGTGAGAAACAGCATGGAGAGGTGAGTGGACTCACCATCTGGGAAGTATTTGGGTGTTCCTGAGTTATTGTGTTACAGAGAGGCAAACTGAGGGCTATAGTGAGAGTAAAAGGTTGGAAGGGGTAGCACAAGATATACTGTGGCTATGGCTTCCTTCAGTCTCAGAATCCTGCTGCCCGGAGAGTCAAGCTAACTATCTTAAGTGAATTCTATCCAGCTGAGAGTTTGAGTTCTCTATGCTCTCCACTAAGAGCATGTTAAAGAAAGAAGGTGACTGATTAGAAATTTCCATCCCATTCACAGAGCAGAAAGTTACATCCAATGGTATATAGTAACAGGGAATGATTCTATTTATTACTTCTTTATGGTTTTAATGTCTTAAATCCTTTTGCTATTGGATTGGTTACTCTTCCATGGTCTGGTAATAGAGAATGCCATAATAGATGAGGGCTTGGGCCTTGAATTGTACAATTACCAAAAAAAAGCTACACAACCTCTATAAAGTAGTTCAGAAACAGAGTTCACAGAGAAGACATGGGCCTACCCATTATAGTTGTAAGTCACTTTTGGAAATATGCTGTAACCTACTCATGCCTATGATGAGTGTCTCCATTACCCTTTTTCTCACTAGCAATTTTCTTTGGAGAGCATATTTGTCAAATATAAGTTGTACTGTGATCTATGGACTTCATTCCCGTAGGTTCTGGTAATTTAGTAAGTGTGCTACTACTTGAGGTTTCATAAATGAAAGTTCATGAAGAGAACAACCCTATATTTCAGGCTGTTCACAGTTCTTGATGGTCTAAGGAACTGCAAGAAAATATAAATAAAGTCTCTTGATGGAAAGTACTTTATTCATCTCCATAGTATTTTATTCATCTCTATAACATCTAGGGCCTACCTAGCAAAGTATCTGGAATTAAACAGGTATTTGGGGACATTAAGACAGTAGCCAAATCAGGAGTATTTTGTTCTTCATCTGAATCTCTTTATTTCATTTATTTATTTGTTTGTTTATTTTTGGTTCGAGGCAATCAGAGTAAAGTTGGCTTGCCCAGAGACACACATGTAGTAGGTGTTAAGTGTCTAAAGCCAGATTGGAAGTCAAGTCCTCCTGACACAGGTCCTCCTGACTCCAGGACTAGTGCTCTATCCACTGCACCACCTAGCAGCCCCAAATCTGATTCTCTTAGAAAAAAAAAGTTGGTAATCTCTGGCCTAAGCAGTTTTGGTTAAATTTGAATGACTCATTAAAGAACTATTCTTAGCCCAATATGTATGCTATTTGGCTTTCAAGGCTCAGCTCACATATTACCTTCTGCTAGAGGTCCCCCTCAATGCCAGTACCTTCCCTCTGAAAGTACCTCCAGTTTATTGTGTCTGTCTATCTATCTGTCTGTCTGTCTGTCTGTCTGTCTGTCTGTCTGTCTGTCTATCTATCTATCTATCTGTCTGTCTGTCCGTCTGTCTATAGATATAGATATACATACACACATATATGTTGTATGCACATAGCTGCTTTTATTGGCCTTCTTCATCACATTGTGGGCTCCTTGAGGGCAGAAATAGATTTTTGGGCCATTTTTGGGTACTACCAGCACTCAGCTGAGTTCTGGGCACAAAATAAGTCCTTAATAAATGGTTGTTAACAAGACAACTATGATACATACAAAGGATATGCCTGTTTTCATAGGCATAATGTCAAGTAGGGGGATCAAGGGATATATATATATATATATATATGTGTGTGTGTGTGTGTGTGTATATATGTATATATATATACACACACACAGATACACACATATATACTTACATGTGAATATATATATGTACCATCAAAATGGATTGAGAGAAATATAAAGTATGATATTGGTTCAGTGCCTAGCATATGGTAAATACTTAATAAATGTTTATTGACTGATTGATTTCAGGTGACAGGTCAGTTCTGTGGATGAGGAAAAGCTTTTAGGCACATTTCAGAGGTCATCTTCCTCTACAATATTATACCTCATTCCTTCCCTACCCACCCTCCCAGTTAAAAATTATCTTTTCCTCTTCATGCTTCTAAGATCACATTATTTGGATCTTTCCTTTGCCCTCATCACAATCTAACTTTTACACGTGTACTTACCTGTGTCCATGTTGTATCTTCTCATAAGACTATAATGCAGGGGCCATAACTATTTTTGTTTACCTAGCACAAGGCTACGCATCTAGTCAAATGCTTAAGAAATGTTTCTTTTTTGAGCTGAGTGGAACTGAATGGAACTGTGTCTTGATAGGTAGGAATTTACTACCATGGGTGGAGCTGGTTCTGGGGGATGTGAAATGCCTTCCAGACTGAGGGAATGATTTAAACAAAAGCATCAGGCCCTAAACTCCCTCAGTAATGTTGCTATTCTTTCTTCATTACTTCTTGGCTTACTCCCAATACCAACTCTTTCCACCTTCCCTTACTCATAGGTGTTGTTGTTGTTCAGTTGTTTTAGTCTGTGTCTGAGTTTTGTGACCCCATTTAGGGTTTTCTTTGCAAAGATACTGGAATGGTTTGCCATTTCCTTCTCCAGCTCATTTTACAGATGAGGAAACTGAGGCAAAGAGGGTTAAGTGACTTGCTCAGAGTCACACAGCTAATAAGTGTGTGAGGCTGGATTTGAACTCAGTAAAATGAGTCACCCTGACTCCAGGCCTGGCACTCTATACACTATGGTGCCATGTAGCTGCCCTACTCATAGATGACCAACTTGAAATTTATTTTAATAAGGAAGGTAGCACTGTATGATGGAAAGAAGAGGACCTAGGTTCAAATCCCACCTCTCATGTGTGATCTCGGGCAAGTCTGGACCTCAGTTTCCTTATCTTTAAAATGAAGGAGTTAGATTAGGTGGCTTCTGAGGTTATTCCAGTGATCCCATGACCTAATGAATTTGTTTTCCATTGTTAATAGCTAACTTTTACTCTTGCACTCTAGGTTTGCACTTTCCTTGATTACATGTAGCATTTCCTTTGGGTTACACAAACCAATTCATACTAATGTTGGATCGCTGGTGTGTGTGTGTGTGTGTGTGTGTGTGTGTGTGTGTGTGTGTGTGTGTGAGAGAGAGAGAGAGAGAGAGAGAGAGAGAGAGAGAGAGAGAATACAACTCATTCCCCAATTGAGAAATGGTCAAAGGATATGAACAGGTAGTTTTCAGATGAAGAAATCAAAGTTATCTATTGCCATGTAAAAAAAGGTTCTAAATCACTATTGATTAGAGAAATACAAATTAAAACAATTCTGAGGTACCATCTCATACATACAAGATTGGCTAATATGACAAAAAAAGAAAATAATAAATGTTGAATAAGATGTGGAAAAATTGGAACACTGATGCATTGTTGGTGGAGTTGTGAACTGATCCAAACATTCTGGAGGGCAATTTGGAACTATGCCCAAAGGGCTATGGTGTTTTGCATACCCTTTGACCAAGTAATAGGTCTGTACTCCAAGGAGATCATAAGAAAGAGAAAAGGTCCCACATGTACTTAAATATTTATAGTAGCTCTCTTTGTGGTGGCAAAGAACTGGAAATCAAAGGGATGACCATCAATTGGGGAATGGCTAAACAAGTTGTGGTATATGGATGTAATGGAATACTATTGTGCTCTAAGAAATTATGAGTAGGCAAATTTCAGAAAAACCTGGAAATACTTAAGTGGACTGATGCTGAGTGAAGTGAGCAGAACCATAAGCACATTGTACAAAGTAACAGCAACATTATATGATGATCAACTGTGATAGAATTAGCTCTTCTCAGCAATACAATGATCCAAGACAATTTCAAAGAATTCATAATGGAAAATGCTCTCCACATCCAGAAAACAGAACTGTGGGATCTGAATGCAGATTGAACCATACTGTTTCTACTTTTTTTGAGGTTTTCCCCTTTTGTTCTGATTCTTATTTCACAACATGACTAATGTGGAAATATGTTTAATGTGATTATACATATATAATCTATATCAGATTGCTTTCTGTCTTGGGGAGGGGGAGGAAAGGGAGGGAGGGAGAAGAATTTGGAACTAGGAATCTTATAAAAACAAATGTTGAAAACTATGTAACTTGAAAAAATAAAATACTATTAAGATGAGAGAGAAGAAGAAAAGAAGATGAAGGAGAAGGAAGAGGAGGAGGAGGAGGAGAAGGAGGAGGAGAAGGAAGAGGAGGAAGGAGAGGAAGAGGAGAAGGAAGAGGAGGAGAAGGAGGAAGAGAAGGAGGAGGAGGTGACGGTTCCTAAGCTGAGTTTCAGTTCTTAAAACTATAGCTCATGAGCCCCCATCACTGTGCTTAATAGCACTATTAGCTCCAAGTAAAGGCATTTACTAAGATGGTATCCTAAGAACAGTAACTATAAAAGGTTGCCTTCATAAACCCACTTCCCTTCTTGGCTGCTGCCTTTCAGATGGGCCCTCTCTTGTTCATATCTTTTTTTAAAATGTGGGGTTTAAAACAGAACATAGTATGCTAGATGTGGATGAACCAGGGCACAGTATAGAAGAAATAGTATTCCTTCTTCTACATAGTATTCATGATGCCTAGCCTTATCTCTTTACTCACATTTAGCTCAAAGTACACCTAACTGCTCAGACTGTCTTTTACAGGATTTATTATCTTGCTAGATCTTCTCCACTTTGTATTTATGAAGATGAATTTTGTATTTATCTCTATTAAATTTCTTTTTTTTCTAGATTTGGCTTATTACGTTCTATCTTGTCATGATATTTTTGATGTGTGTTCTGTCTTCCTATCTGTTTTATGTCCCTTAAATCTTCATGTCAGTTGAGGATTTGACAAGTGTGATATCTAAGATTTTATCTAAAGCATTCCTAATCCCCTGGAGTCCTCTTCCTATATTTCCAGACTTCTGACAGCTGTCAGTCCCAGGTACTCTGCCATCCAGTGACATGAACCTCCTTCCTGTTTCACAATCTAGACTCCATCTCCTGACTCCAGACATTTCAGTGGCTATCCCTCGTGCACAGAATTCTCTCCCTCTCCAGCTCAGCTTCCAGAATTCCCTGGTTCCCTTTAAGTCTCAAATAAAGTCACATCTTCTACAGGAAGCCTTTCTTGATCCTTCTTAATGCTAATGACTTTCCTTTGTTGACTAGCTCCAATTTATCCTTCATATAGCTTGTTTGTAAGTAGTTGTTTTTATGGTGTTTCCACCTTTAGACTGTGAGCTCCTAAGGGCTGTGTTTTGCCTTTCTTCACGTCTCCAGCATTTAACATAGTGACTAAGACATAGCAAGAGCTTAATAAGTACTTATTGACTGATCACAGTGTTACAGGACCAAGGACAGATCCCAAGGAGGCTCCACTAGCGACCTCATTCCAAGAAAACACAGACCCATTAATAACTAATCTTTGAGTATGGTTATTGAATCAGTTGCAAATTCATATAATGTTATTATAATCTAGCTCATATATCTTCACCTTGTCCACAAAAATAGCACAAGATATTTTGTTGGATATTTGGCTGAAATATATCCACACTATTTTTCTGATCTACCTGTTTTCCTGTCAGTCAGTCAGTCAAGAGACATTTATTAAGTGCTGACTATGTGCCAGGCACTGTACTATGTCCTGGAGATACAAATAAGAAAAAGAATCTCTGCCCTCAAAGAGCTTATGTTGCAATCTAATGGGGGGGGGGAGAGCACAACACAATAGAAAACTGACAAGTGGGGTGGGGGAAGAAGAAAGGGGATGGTATCAGGCATGATGGAGAAGTCAAAGAAATATAAAAAGAGTCCAGTGGATGGATGAAATGAGGAAAAGCATCTAGTTGGGCAAGACTTGTTCTTCAAGCTATGAGTCTTTTATTGCTGATTCCCTTTCTAAATGATCATAAAGGACTCCTTTAATAATGTGATCTATAACTTTGGCAGGAACTGATATCAGGTTCATTGGGTTGTAGTTTGCAGATGCTATGCTCTTTCTTTGTCTCTGTCTCTCTCAAATTGGGATGTATTTTTTTTCCAAGATCTTTCAGAGATTACTGATAGAAAACCTGCAATCACATCTGCCAGTCCTTTCAGTGCATTAGGATGTAGTATATCTGGGCCAAAGGGCAGGTAGGTGGTGAAGTGGGTAGAGCGCCAGGCTTGGAGTTAGGAAGACTCATCTTTATACATTCAAATATGGTCTCAGACACTTCCTAGCTGTGTGACCCTGGATAAGTCACTTAACCCTCTTTGCCTCCATTTCCTCACTTGTAAAATGAGCTGGAGAAGGAAATGGCAAACCACTCCAGTATCTTTGGCAAGAAAAGAAGAGTTGGACACAACTGAAATGACCGAACAACACCATATCTGGGCCTGGGAACTTGAAGTAACTGGGGATTGCAAGATGCTTTCTAACAAGTGCAACTCAGTACCTGTTCTGCAACTTTAGAGACTTAAAGAGTTTCCTGGGGAACACAGAGATGTCATAACTTAACTAGAGTCAAAGTTAGTATGTCAAAAGTAGTACTTCAACCTAATTCTTTCCAGCTTTTGAGGTCAAGTCTTTGCCCATTACATAACACTTCCACTCCAAGTTTAAATATATTTGATTTTATTAAACAAGATGCTTTCTAACACGTTACTTGGGTTTCCATTCCTTGCTAACTATTCTCAAAAAGAGAAGCGAAATACAAATAGAAGTAAAAATAGTAATGCAGTCTTCTCATTATGATCCATTATCATCCGTTTATCTACCCCTCCTCTTTTTCTAAATAAAACTCTCTTACTTAACCTTATACTACTCATTAGCCTCAGTTAAGTTGGGGTTATGCTTTTTGACAAAATTCTTACAAATGTATCATCCAAAAATGATGGTATACTTAGGGAATCCTAAAGAATCAACTAAAAAACTGCTTGAAACAATTAACAACTTTAGAAAAGTTGGAGAGAATGAGGCTGACAACTTTGCACAGCTCTGACTCACTTAAATCCAATTCACATGTGAGTCAATATATCACTTCTATGACTTTATTGGCACTCTACGAGAAGGAAGGACAAACTATAGTAACAGGCCTGGTACTCTAGCCATTTTGCCAACCTAGCTGCCCTTTAATTTAGCAGGTGTGGTGGGTAGAATCAGGAATAACTGAATTTAAAATTGGGCTCATCCTCACGAGCTGTGTGACTCTGGGAAAGTTATTTAACATCTACCTGCCTTGGTTTTTTTCCTTCATAAAATGGGGGTGATAATAACACTACCTCTGAGGTTTGTTGAGAGGATAAAATGAGATAATATTCATAAAGTGCTTTGCAAATCTTAAAGTGATATATAAACGTGTTATTATTATCCTCATCTTTTCAGATAATTATCACATATCTTGTTGTTGTTGTTGTTATTGCTTATCCTTTGTTCTCAAAGAGGATCAAATGACATTAGGAAGGTGATGTCTTTGACTTGTAAGTTAATTGGATTTAAATAAGGCAGGGCTGTGCAAAGTCATCAGCCTTATTCTCTCCTCTGTGGTCATCAGAGTCCAGCGAAAAGAAATAGATCAGAACAACTGGAGATGACCCCAGATGGATTTTTGAGCTACCACTTTTCCCTTTTCTCAGTATTCTGAGGCAATACCCATTCAGTGATTTAAGGCCAGGAAAGAAAAGAGGCATAAGATGGCCTAGTTTGCATACAAAAAGGGAGGAAAGAAGGAAAGGGGAGAGGGGGAGAGAGAAAGAGAGAGAGGAGGAAGGAAGGAAGGAAGGAAGGAAGGAAGGAAGGGAGGGAGGGAGGGAGGGAGGGAGGGAGGGAACCAAACTGGGAGGAGAAGAATTTCAGGATTTCCGCACAGAACAGAGAAAATTACTATTTACACTCATTCTGAGCCACGAGAACCCAAACAATGAGCAGGTGAAACTTGGACTGGGACCTATTATTGGACAATCAGTGAGAGCCATAGTGATTTGGATTTAAGGCATGATCAAATATCTCCAAGTAAATCCGAATAATCTTTATTAAAAACAGGTTTTTCAGAGCTCTAAGGAAAACATAAATAAAAGCTACATTGGGCAAAAGAGTTAAATGTCCCAGTGGTTTTTTTCTCATAATAATAAATTTATTTATTTAGAATTTTCACTGTTACATGTAAAAACAAATGTTCACATTGAGTTTTAAAAACTTTGTGTTCTAAATTCTCTTCTTTTCTCTCTCCCCACCCCTCCCTAAGAAATCAAACAATTCAATATAAGTTATATATGTGTAGTTATGTAAAACATCTCCACATTAGTTAGGTTGTGAAAGAAAACAGACAAAATAAGTTTAGAAAGAGGAACTAACAAAAAATATATATTTCAATCTGTATTCAGATACCATCAGTTATTTCTCTGTAGATGGATTTTATTTTTCATAAGTCCTTCTGATAGCATTCTGCTCATCCTTTCTTTCACAGTTACTATTGCTAACTGTATTAACCTCTATCTTATTCCCTCCCCTTGATATTTACTCTATTTTGTATCTTCTTTCACCCTATCCCTCTTCAAAAGTGTTTTTATTTTTACTGCCCCCTCTCCCAATCTTCCCTCCCTTTCTTCACCTCTCCCCCCTTATCCCCTTTCCCTCCCACTTTCCTGCAGGGTAAAATATATTACTATACCCACTTGAGTGTGTATGCTATTCCCTCTTTTAGACAATTCTGAGGAGACTAAGGCCCATTCACTTCCCTGTTTCTTCCCATCTTCCCCTCCACTCTATAAGCTTTTTCATTTATGTGAACTATTTCACCCCATTCCACCTCTCCCTTTCCCTTTCTTCCAGTGCATTACCCTTAATTTTATTTTAAAGATGTCATCATGGGGCAGCTAGATGAAACAGTGGACAGAGCACCAGCCCTGGACCCAGGAGGTTCCCCAGCCGAAATCTGGCCTCAGACACAAGACAATCACCAGCTGCTCAACCCTTGGCATGCCACCTCATCCTGACTGCCCCACAAACAAACAAAAAACCAACAAAAAACCAACAACAACAACAAAACCTGATAAAAAATAAATCCAGCCACAGACATAAGCCACCCCACCCTACCTGCCCCACAAAAAAAGGATAAACAAAAAATAAATACTTTACAGATATCATCCCTTCATATTCAATTCACACCTGTGCCCTCTGTCTAAATATATTCCTTTTGGCTGCCCTAACCATTTAATATCCCTCATGATTTCTTTTTCTTGTTTACCTTTTTATGCCTCTCTAGGGTTTTGTATTTGAAAGTCAAATTTTCTATTCAGTTCAGGTCTTTTTATCTTGAATGCCTGAAAGTCCTCTTTTTCATTGAAGTCCCATTTCCACCCCTGAAAGATTATGATTAGTTTTGCTGGGTAGGTAATTCTTGGTTGTAATTCCAGTTCCTTTGCCCTCTGGAATATCATATTCCATGCCCTCCAATCCTTAAATGTAGAAGCTACTATATCTTGTGTTATCCTGACTACAGTCCACAGTACTTTAATTGCTTCTTTCTAGCTGCTTGCAATATTTTCTCCTTGACCTGGGAGCTCTGGAATTTGGCTATAGTATTCCTGGAATTTTTCATTGTGGGATCTCTTTCAGGAGGTGATTGGTAGATTCTTTCAATTTCTATTTTACCTTCTGCTTCTAAAATATCAGGACAATTTTCCCTGACAATTTCTTGGAAGATGATGTCTAAGTTCTTTTTTTGATCATGGTTTTCAGGTAGTCCAATAATTTTCAAATTATCTCTCCTGGATTTATTTTCCAGGTCAGCTGTTTCTCCAAGGAGATATTTCACATTGCCCTCTATTTTTATTTATTTGTATTTGCTTTATTGTGTCTTGATTCCTCATAAAGTCATTAGCTTCTATTTGTTCAATCCTAATTTTTAAGCAATTATTTTCTTCAGAAAGCTTTTGTACCTCCTTTTCCATTTGGCCAATTTGGCTTTTATTTTTTGGGGCTGGGCAATGAGGGTTGAGTGACTTTCCCAAGGTCACACAGCTAGTAAGTGTCAAGTGTCTGAGGCCGGATTTGAACTCAGGTCCTCCTGAATCCAGGGCCAGTGCTTTATCCACTGCACCACCTAGCTGGCCCTGGCCATTTTGGCTTTTCAAGCTGTTGACTTTTTTTCATGACCCTTCTGCATCACTCTCATTTCTCTTTTCATTTTTTTCTCTACCTCTCTTATTTTCCCCTCTACCTCTATTACTGTATCTTCAAAGTCCTTTTTGAGAACGTCTATGGCCGGAGACCAATTCATATTTTTCTTGGAAGCTTTGGATGTAGGAGCTTTGACTTTGTTATCTTTTTCTGAGGGTGTATTTTGATTTACTTTGTCACCAAAGAAACTTTCAATGGTCCACATCTTTTTCTGCCTGCTCATTGTCCTAGCCTATTTCTTGGCTTTTAACTCCTTCTTAAAGTGAGGCACTGTTTCCATGACACACTTTCCCAAGCTTCAGGGGGTCCCAGGTGGCATCTCAGTCTTTTTTTTTAATGATAGAATAAATAAATAGGGAAGAGGAAAAAAAGCTAGCCACCAAACCCCAAGATATCTTTTGAGGTTTCAGCTACGTCCAGATCACTATATCCAGTCTCTCTCTCTTGAGCTCTCATCACCTACTACCTATTGGACAGTTCAAATTGTGTGTCCTGTAGGCATCTCAAACTTGACATATCCTCACTTCTGTACTGAAATTCTTCTGGTCATCAAGGGTCTTGGGACATACAGCAAGTCTAAATGGATCTGACTTCATAGGAGTAGGTCTGTTTTTGTCTTTATGTGATCAGGAAGCCATGTCAACATTGTCAGAGACCACCAAGAAGCTGCTCCAATAGAGATTGACTGGGCTTGAGCCTTGATGCCCTTGGCCAATCAGGTGTTGGGGAGAGCTTCCTTATATTTTAGAGAAAGGATTAGCCTAACCTACTTAGGGGAGGGACTCCTGTAGGTAATCATCTTGTTTCATTGTGCTTCAAGATTCTCCTTTCCAGCCCACCAACACACAAATACAAGAGTTCAAGGGTCTGGGATACAAACAAAACAAATGACACCTAGCTGTGAGGGATTTAAAATTCTACTGGGGAGGGGGAAGGGGCCTGTTCACAAATAAGTATAATATAAGAGTATGATAGGGGCAATGAGGGCTCTAGGAAAATCTAAGGAGGTAAAGAATGCTTTCAGCTGAGAGGATAATGCAAGGTTTGATTCTTAAGTATAAAAAGACTCAATCGTGAAGTTAATTTTAAATGATTTAAGTTAGTAAGTTGCATGTTAGACTGTTTAACACATTACACCATCCTATTTAAATTTTGTTTGTTGAGAAATAAATCATTTGGTTTTTTGATCATGCTGCTTTAGGAATTAACCCAATTTGGTGATTGAAGAAAGAAAAAAAATTATTTTGATTTTTGAGGCAGGCCCTGCATGTGAATGAGAATTCATATAGAATAATTTGCCTGCAGTGTATTATTTCATCTTGCTGTACTTCCTTTCCAGGTGTTTCAGCCTCAGAATTTTCTGCAATTAAATAGCCAATTTAATCATAGCCTCTGTCTCCTCCTGTGGAAAGTAATCTGTAATAAAAAAAAAGAGAAAAGTGATGACTACTCTGCAAATAATTCTCCTCCTTTTTCCTCATTCATTTCCCAAAGTTATTTAAAAGAATTACTTGTTGAACTCTCCTCCTTGATTATACTAAATGTTTAAAGTCTATTTCCTATCAATTTGACAAGGGCAATTCATACTATGTAAGTTATGAAGTTATAACTTGTATAGGAGAGAAATCGATCCCAAATATTGCATGCATCTGGTAGTTATTTTAAATGGGAGTTCCTTTTTATGATTACTTCCTGCATTTTATTATTATTGTATAGAAATACCATTGATTTTTGAGGGCTTTTTTGGTAGGCTGAAACGTTACTGAACCTATTGTCCCAATTAATTTCTTGGCTGATTTTCTTGGATTTTCTAAGTGAACCATCATATTATCAGCAAATAGGAATAATTTTGTCTCTTCTTTACCTATCTTTAAGTCCTTAATTTCTTTCTCTTGTTTTATTGCTATTTTTTGGCATTTATAGAACTATGTCAAATAATAGCAGAAAAATGGAAAAGATCCTTGATTTATGCCTGTATTTACTAGGAAAACTGCTAATGTTTCCCCATTGCCTATAATGGGCACAGTAGATAATCAAGGAATATTTGTTCCTTTGTAAGAACCTAGAAAGAAATTTTAAGAGTGTGTAATTGGGACTCTTAATCTAGTAGTTTGTTAAGACTAAGATCATAGAATTTAGAGCTAGAAATAACCTTAGAAATCATCTAATCTACCTTCTTCATTGTTGACAGGACACTGAGGTCAAGAGAGATTAAATGACTTGTCCAAGGTCACACAATGGAAAGGAGCAGGATTTGAAATCCAGATCCTTTGACTCAATATCTAATACTCTTGGGAACAGCTAGATGGCGCAGTGGATAGAGCACTGGCCCTGGATTCTGGAGTACCTGAGTTCAAATCCGACCTCAGACACTTAACACTTACTAGCTGTGTGACCCTGGACAAGTCACTTGACCCCAATTAACTCACTAAAAAAAGAAAAAAGAATATCTAATACTCTTTTCAAGGCACTGAATCTAGAGTTAGAGGACTTGAATTCAAATCCTGCTTCCAATACTGCATATGTGACTTTAGGCAAGTTATAACATCTCTGGGCCTCAGTTTCCTCATTGGTAAAATGAGGAGGTTGGAATGCTGTCCAACTTTTAGTAACCCCATTTTGGGGGTTTTGTGGCAAAGGTACTGGAGTGGTTTTCCATTTCCTTCTCCAGCTCATTTTACTGATGAGGAAACGGAGGTAAACAGGGTTAAATGACTTGCCCAGGGTCACACAGCTAGTAAGTATCTGAGGCTAGATTTGAATTCAGGAAAATGAGTCTTCCTGACTCCAGGCACAGTTCTCTGTGTACTATGGTGCCACCTGGCTGACTAGATTACTTCTAAGATCCTTCTAGCTCTAAACCTATACTCCTGTCATCTTCTGAATTGCATTCTCTATTTCTTCTTTCTTCTGAAGGTCTTTTGCTTCCATGTTTTTACTTTCTCTTTCACAGGATTTATGGTACCTCTTTTTTGGGGGTGGGGGGGCAATGAGGGTTAAGTGACTTGCCCAGGGTCACACAGCTACTCTGAGGCTGGATTTGAACCCAGGTCCTCCTGAACCCAGGGCTGGTGCTTTATGGTACCTCTTGCAGCTGTGGGCTAGGTTCTAATATACAGCAGTGTTTGTTTAGGCTGGGTGTCTGTCCCAAAGACAGCTGTCAGTCCAGTTGTTGTGTTGTGTTGTGTTGATTTATTTGCATATAAAAACAGCAGCAAGGGGCAGCTAGGTGGCACAGTGGATAGAGCACCGGCCCTGGAGTCAGGAGTATCTGAGTTCAAATCTGACCTCAGACACTTAACACTTACTAGCTGTGTGACCCTGGGCAAGTCACTTAACCCCAATTGCCTCACTAAAAAAAAAAACCAAAACCAAAAATACCCAAACCAAAAAAAACAAAAACAGCAGCAGCAGCAACCATCACAACCACAACAGCAGACTTCTGCCTAATCTCAACCTGATTTCTTATGCTCTTCTATACATCTTGGTATTTCATGTACTGGAGAGGAATCTGACTTCTGAGCCATAAAGATACAGAATTAGTAACTTGGCCATGTGATGGTTTGGTTCGCTTCAGTGCCTTCATTGCAGTATGCCAAAAAGCCAGCTGTTGACTTTACTGCTGTAAAGATCACACCACACACTTGGCTTCCTGAGCCCTTGGTAGTTAGCCAAGAAGGAAGGGGAGGAATGGCACAACATGCCTCTTCCACCCCCTCAGTGGGATGAATCGTTACTTAAAAATTGTTTTTTTTTTTAAAGCATCCTTGAAAATACAGTCAAATTAGCAGTAAAATAGAGCATTGGCAACACATTTCAAATGCTGGGTTTTTTCCTCTGCTAATATACCTGGGCCTGTCAGGGAGTTAAATGTCACTCTCCTCACATTGTCCTTAGGAACCAACTAATTTTAATTTCAAAACTCAGTAGTTGAAGGTAATTGCATGAAGTATAGGATATGTGGGTGTGAAAGCTCAGTTGCTTGGTTTTGTAGAGAATAGCAGGGTTATTAAAACAGTGCAATTCTGAGCTGTAGCACTAGTATATTAAACTCCCTTTCCAACCTGCAGTTCTTTGGAGGGAGATGGGCAGGAGAGGGTGGGGGAAGGCCCTCATTGTTCTTCAGCAGTGGGAGTGGGAGTGGGAGTTCTGAGGCTCCTGTGTGGAGCTGGCCCATTTTAATCCTCTCCAAAGAAACAATACAATATCAGTTTTCTGAAGTGCTGGTAGGATTCCCTTTGCAGTTCTAAGGACAGAATGCAAGCAGTCTGTTTTGAAATGATACCATTCAGGTTGGCAGACTTTAAAAAGGCTTTTGCCTTAAAGCGTTTCCAACTGGACAGTGTCCCCTTCAGAATCCTTCTACTGAGAAGGCATTTGTAATGAGACCCGTGGCCACTAAGTAAACTAGAGCATGGCATACTTACCATGAAGTAGACATTAAAAAGCAGGTGTCTACTAGCAAAGATAAGGCTGTTTTAAAAGCACTCCTCAGGGTATCCCCTCATTGGTTCCACTTACAGGAGGAGTGGAGGCCTCTGCAAAAAGTGTGTGTGTGTGTGTGTGTGTGTGTGTAAATTCCTGCCTAATGGCCCAAGTGATAACAAGAAAATGTTTTTTAGCTTGTATTTTGTGTTCTTTTGTCTATGGAAATAAATGGATTTAGTTAATAATAATAATAATAATAGCTAACATTTAGCACTGTGCTAAACTCTTTACAATTATCATCTCATTTGATCCTCACAACAACCCTGGAAGTTAGGTGATAGAATTATCTCCATTTTACAGATGAGGAAACTGAGGCAGACAGGGGTTGGGTGACTTGCCCAGGGTCACACAACTAGTTTGAGGTTAGATGTGAACTCAGGTCTTCCTTACTTGATGCCTGGTGTTCTATTTGTTGTACCTCTTAACTGCCCCTAAGCTTGAGTTTGTCAAGACTAAAGGTCTCTCTTCTACAAATGACAAATTAATTTAGTGCAACTAAAACCAAGGAGCAGGTATGACATGGAAAGATAAATGCTAGTGAAAGAGGGTCTATTTTTAACTCACTCACACTCAGGATTGCTGTAGAGACATGACCAGAGTTTGGTGTTATTTGTTGCTGGTTTCCCCCCTGAATGTGGAAGTACTTCAATACCCTAATAAAGTATGAATTCATCATTCACATGGTTACACTCTCTATCAAGCAGGGCCCCCTCCATGCATCAGGTGAAAATGGTTTTATAAGTTGATGTGACCAAAATAAAGTCATGGTGTCCAAGCTGTATAAATCTCTCCAAAGCTAATGAGGTTTATTCTCAGATCAACGGGAAGAGACTGTCACCAGATGGACCTTTAGGAGTTGATGTTCCACTGTACATATGCGTAGCACTGGAGTAAGACTTTAGTGGCTATTGGAAGTTAAGTGGCACGCTAGAAAGAATTTTGGACGTGAAGTCTGGAAGACCTGAGTTAAAATCCTATCTCAGTTTGTGACCCTGGGAAAGTTGCTCAACCTTTGTTCCTCAGTTTCTATAAAATGAGGGTAATAATAGTGCCTGTCTCACAGAGCTGCAGTGAGGATCAAATGAGAAAACATGTAAAGCACTTTGCAAGACAAAGTGCTTTATAAATGCTATTATTAATTGTGATTATTATTATTTCAGGAAAAGAACTCTGATAAAATTATCACTATCTGCCCTACCATTGTACCTCGAGTACCCATAAGCCTTGCCATCCACAGCAAGGTGTGGCTAAGTGATGTAGTGGATAGAACCCTGGACTTTGAATCAGAGAGACCTGAGTGCAAATGTAGCCTCAGTCAGACACCTAGTAATTGTGCGACCCTGGGCAAGTCACTTAACTTTTGTCTCCCTCAGTTTCTTCACCTGTAAAATTAGGATAATAATAGCACCTCCCTTCCAGAGTTGTTGTGAGGATCAAATGAGATAATAATTGTAAAGCACTTAGCATATTGTCTTTCATATAGTAAGCACTATACAAATGTTAGTTATTATTATTATTGTTGTTGTTGTTATCATCATCATCTACCCTGCTGTAGCACTCATCTGTATAATGTGGAAATTTATTTTGATTTGGGGACCCTACCTTTGGGCTGAGATTGGAAAGCCTTAGGCCCTCAGGGTCTCTTCTGTGTGGGAGGGGCTGGTGCCCCTCCCCCTCTGCGTCAGATGAGCCCAAAAGCCCCATGGACTGTACAAGATGCCAGGTCAGACAGCTGGGGGGAAAAAGCCCCCAGGTCCTTCCGACCTGAGTGGAGGTATCTGAGAGATGCTGGGCTCTGGTGAAGCCTATGCTGAGGCACGTGAAGCTGGAGCGCACCCCCCCCCCCCCACCAGCCAGAGCTCTGGCTGGCAGATTAGCTTGGTCTGTGGGGGCACAGGAAGCCCCGAGATTTGAGTGGAGATAAAAAAAGGTATATATAGACCTGGGAGTTAGACAGCAGGGGGTCGGATGGACAAGACAGCAAGGGGTTCAGTCAGACAATGAGGGACAAGAGAGACTGAGGAGATTAGAGAGGTTCAGACAGACGAGAGAGGCTGAGAAGAGGTTTGGACTAATGAGACAAGGCGGAGAAGAGGTCAGGAGGTGGCTGACGAGATTAGAAAGGGTGGAGTGCGGCAGACTAGAGACGGGGCTACTAGGACGCAGGAGAAGACAAGAAGGACTAGGAGCAGAGAAAAGAGAGGCCTAAGGGCAGACTGATGGAACAGACAGACAGAAGGTTGGTGAGAGAGAAACAGAGGGGTGCAGTGGTGGCAGTAAGGAGAGG
Source organism: Dromiciops gliroides (assembly GCF_019393635.1). NCBI lineage: Eukaryota > Metazoa > Chordata > Mammalia > Microbiotheria > Microbiotheriidae > Dromiciops > Dromiciops gliroides. Next base: position 340,844,916 of record NC_057864.1, on the reverse strand, counting down.
AAAGTTAGAAGCATGGGGATTTACAAAGTGAAAGGGCTCAGAGTTAGAATAAAGTGTAATGTGCCCTGAGGCGAGAGGTGGCTAAGGCCCTAAGGCCCTTATTGTATTAAAAAAGTTGGAAGCCAGTAGGTGGGAAAGAGACACAGTATCTAGAGATGCATCGCAATGCAGTCAGATTGTACATTTTATTTCCCTGTATTCTTAATTTTAAATAGTATCTCATAAATAAACTCTGCTTTGATTAGTTAGTTAAGAGGCTTCTTAATATTTTGCTTATCAATTTGGGAGTAGAGCATTGTGGTGGAATTTTATAAAAGGCCCACATTAAATTAATAGCAAACAGATAGCCAAACAGTCAAAAGTCCCCAGATTAAGTACCCCAGTCAGATTAGCCCCCCAAATTAGGCCAGTTAATAAAATATTTTCACAATAACAAGGGGATTGGGCTTGATGGCTTATGAGATTTTTTCCAGTTCTAAGTCAATTATGTTTTTGAATCTCTGGAACCACAAATCCCCTTCTAACTTGTCTTAGAAATTTGCTCTTTCTGGGAGCTCTGTGCTTGACTGAATATATATGCATCTCACGCGATATTCTATTTTAATAAAGTCTGGGAGAGTCTTCCCAGAGGACAAAATTCTAAAGCAACCCAGAGACCTGAGCTTTGAATACTGGTGAAAAGACATGACTTGATTTGCCTCTCCTACACAATGCTACGGCATATCATGAGTGTGTTAGCTAGCACTCCTTTGGATATTATTTATCTTAGTTTCTTTGTATGTAGCTATGATACCATCCTACATTTTTCATAAAAAAATTTATTTGATTAATTGAAGGCATGTGTATAAATGAGCTCTCAGTAAAAGGCATAAATATTCTGATTCAATACCCATTCCTATGGCAGAAACACAATCTTATATTGGAGATAGTTGTAGGACTTCCAAATATTTTAATAGTACCTTGCAAAAATCAGTTATAGGCTGTATTCTTCCCACTTTCAGATATACTGTTGAAAGTATTTTTGTGTTTCTTCTTTCTTCATTTCCCAGCTCTGTCTTTGAGACCTTGGGCAAATCAGACTTTCTGGCCTTTGATTTCTTCATGTCTGAAACGAGGGAGTTGAATTTGATTACTTTTTAAAAAATGTAATAAACATTTTTATTTCTCGTTTTGGGTTCCAATTTTTATCCCTCCTTCCCTCCCTCCTTTCCCCCCTACCTGAGGTGGCAAGAAATAAGGTACAATCCCTTCTAGCTTTAAATATATGTCTGTGAACCTATCCTTTGAATGGACAACATAGGATTTTAAATCCTAGCTAGCAAAATCTAGACCTCTAGAAGTCAGTGTTTAGTTAGTACAAGCCCCGGCCTATATCTTGGTTTTGTTTTGTTTTGACTCAGATCATCTGGTTTTGTTTTATTTTTGGAAAGTCAGCAGAAGTAACACACCTTGCCGTGGAGCAGAATTTGATGTAAGGGTTTTTTGTTACTGAGCTGACAAAAAAGATTTCTTAAAGAAGTTATGCCTTAAGTGAGTCTCAAGGGCTTGGATAGAAGGAGGGTTCAGTGTATTTCTGTGGCAGGCACTAATTATGGTGCCCATGAAGGATCACAGAGGGCAAAATTTACAGTATATGCACATAAAGGTAGAGAAGCATACAGGGTCTTAGAGCCAGAGCTCTGGAGGTGAAAGGAACCAGAACTCTGAGATTGTTATTGACAATTTTGTCTTCTCTGATGTCACTTAGTGGGAGATTTATGGTACAGCAAAATGGCTCTGCCATTTGTATAAAATAGTGTCATATAGAGAGAGTGCACCATAATGGATCTAGGAGGAACTGGGTTCAAATTCTGTCTCCAACACTAAATAGCTTTGCCACCTTGGGCAACTTACTTAATGTCTCTGTGATTTAGGTAACTCCATAGCACTAATTTAAAAAGGTATAGATGGGTTGCTACATGAACTGTTAGAGGGAATTCCCATACCAAGAATTCTTGAAACTGACAAAACCACAAATCCTTGTATTTTGTGGATTTGGTGAGTGGTTCTACCATTGTCAGCTATAAGCCATTTGACCAGGAGAAAAACCAAAGCTTTATGTCTCATCTGCAGCTAGATGGTGATGAGTCAAACACCCACATAGAGTAGAGAGAATGGATCTATGAATTGGAAAGTAAAAAACCATAAAATGAGATCCCAGAAGAGACTGTATTAGTGAGTCTGTGGAATGTCAAATTCCAGAAGGACAGGCCAGAAAACCAATCGCCAGAGAAAAGACTCAGATTTAGTCTTTTGAGTGAGCTCAGTAGGCAAAATGCAAGGAGTGCTATGTGTTCTATCATTTACTGGGTCAATATGTCTTCCAGAAATGTTAGTCCTTTTATTCTGTGCTAGCAAAGTCAGAAGGTAAGGTACATGTGCCCTACCTGACTCAGGCAAGTCTAACAGACTTCAAAGTGTAATTGAGACTTGGCAAAATGGTTGGATGTGTGTGGGGATGGTGGAGAGAAGGAGGTGGTTAAGGAGAGGGAGAAGTATAAGGTGACTATGATACATCTACTTTGTAAAACTAGGGACAACTGAAGCCTGCCATAATCTGGTTCACATCTTCTTTTTAAGTTTTATTGTACATTGAGAGAAGAGCCTATCTTTGTAGCCTAGCATATTGCAAATACTTAATAAATGCTTGTTGATTGACTGCATTCTGTACTTATCCATTGTGTTCTAGCCAATATCCTATTTGTTGTTCATCATACATTTGATCCATATCCTGCCTCTGTGTGTCTCTGCAAAGGTTATCTAGTTCTCATACCTGGAACACTCCTTTTCACCTCCTTAAAATCCATGGTTTCCTCCCAAGTGCTACTTCTTATACAAGGACTTTCCTGACCCCAGCCTTTGTTACTGTTCTGTCCCATTGCTGAGATTACTTTGTACATATATATTTTTAAAAAATCTGTGAATAGCTCCCTCCCAGTAGAATGTAACCTCCTTGGAGATGAATATTATTTTTGGTTTTGTCTTTGTATCCCCAGTGCCTGGCACACAGTAAGCATTTAATAAATATTTGTTTTGAATGGTTTTTGAATAAATGGTGAAAGGACTAAGAAGACAAGCTGTTAAAGAACACAGAAAAGGAGTTTTCATATAGGTAGAAGGAAATCCAAGGGGAGAGAAAGGTGGAAGGAATGGTCAACAATATCAGTTGTTAGCACAATCAAGGAGGTAAGTCAATTAAACCACGGGATCAGCAAAGCATCAGCTGCTGCCAGTAATCCTAATAAGTTCATTGGCTGTTCTCCCACTCTGAGGTTGCTTATGGGGCACTCAGGCTCCTGAGCAGGTGTCCTTTTGCTAGACCTTAGGTGTAGAGGTGATTGTGTTAGAAGAGAACCAAGCAAATGCTCTTTATGGCATAGCAACATAACCTTGGGGATTCTGATTAAGTGGGTTGATTTTCCCCCTGTATCTATGTTTGTGTGATTCTTTTTTCATGTATTTTTGGGGAAAAACTTGTGCATTGGGCTGTGCTGTCAGCTACTTGAGATCTTGGGCACAGAATTAACCATAATGTCTGACAATGGTGATAACACAGGCTAAGGTGAGGTGAGTATTTTCTTTAGTATATGTCTATTTCAGAGGTTGTGGGGTCCAACCAGTTAGTGGTTTTAGGACCTTGACATATTGCTTCTGGTGACTAAGGTCTTTAGTGACTATTAGTAAGTTAGTAAAATGTTGGGAACAAAAGACAGATTCCAAGGGGTTGAGGGGTGAAGTAGGTGCTGAGAAAGTGAAGGCAGTGAGCATAAACTACTCCTTTAAGGTATTTGATAGTAAAAATGAGGTGGTGGATGGGACAGTGGTTTAAGGGAACATCTGGTATATTGTGTTAAGTTCTTGGTAACATTATTTAGAAAAGATGTTAACAAATTAGAATGTATCCAGGGAAGAGTGATGTAATTACAAGTGGAAATTATGGCATGGAATAAGAGTTATGGTTTGGAGGGGCAGCTAGGTGGCACAGTGGATAAAGCACTGGCCCTGGATTCAGGAGGACCTGAGTTCAAATCCAGCCTTAGGCACTTGACACTTACTAGCTGTGTGACCCTGGGCAAGTCACTTAATCCTCATTGCCCTGCAAAAATAAATAAATAAATAAAAATAAATAAATGAAAGTCATTTTGTGGAAACTAGTTGTAAAAGGATCTATTGATGACAGGGCATTTAGCCTTGAAAAGAGAAGACTTAAGAGGCGGTAAAGTTGTCATCTTTATTTTCCTCCCATAATATTTTAATAGCAAGCAGTGTGTTTTTGTGAAGAATCTCTCCTCTCCACCTCTTTTTTATTTTTTACTTATATGTATTTTGCAATCATGGGCAAATTAATATATCTTTCAACTAGTAAATTCAATCTTCTTTTCCCCAAAGTTTGGCAGAGGAAATGAGCTTACGTGGATGTTGTGTACTCACAAGTCAAGTGGTTCAAGACTATTTGGAGGCTCATAGAATGCCAGGTTTGTTGTTGTTTAGTTGCTTCTCAGTTGTGTCCAACTCTTTGTGACCCCTTTGGTTTTTTGTTTTGTTTTTGGCAAAGATATTGAAGTGGTTTGCCATTTCTTTCTCCAGCTCATTTTACAGATGAGGAAACTGAGGCAAACAGGGTTCAGTGATTTGCTCAGAATCACATGGCTAATAAGTGAATGAGTTTGGATTTCAATTTAGGAAGGGGTGTGCCCTTATTCCAAGGCTGGCGTTCTATCTACTGCACCACCTAGCTGCCCTAGAATGACAGGTATAAAACTGCAAATCTAGCTTTAGTTAGCAAGAGATAAATTAGCCCAGAGACTGCTGGCTCTCACTGATGAACAAGTATAATAGAAGCAACAGACTAATGTGGCCTGGCTCTTGAAAACCCTAGCACAGGTGATGTTTAAAGGGAGTTCAGAATCAGTTGGCTCATGGTGTCAGGGAGCCAGTCAAGTTCCTCTTCTCTGGCAACCATATTGCAGGTGAAACTTCTCTAGTAGCACCATACCAGAAACCTAGAATTTTGCATTTTGTCAAATGGATGCAAGCTTTGAAGTTGTCTTTGCCAATGGGCTGGCTGACCTGTTGATACATAAACTTAGTAGGGAATAGCAACATAGGGCAACAAAGCATACTTCCCAGAAGTGTGGCCAAAACATCTGCTTGCATGTTGAACCAATAAGACTTGGAGAATTCTTGCTTGGGAATCAAATGGCATCTCTCCTTGTCCAGTCTCCCCCACCTCATCCCACCCCTGAGACCCATTAGGAGTTGGTGATAATTTCTCTAAGTGCTCCATTCTGCTCTGGTGCAAGGTACCTCTCCGGGCCATCTGCAAGGCAACTGGTATTAAAGATTTTGTTAAAATCTGCATAGCGAAGAGGGTATGTAGAGGATGAGATATTTTAGACTTCCTATTAAGGCTTTCCAGACTTTTTTTCAAATTGGTTAATAATTTTAAAAGTCTAATTTCAGGTAATCAATTAACAACCATTTCTTAAGTGCTTATCAAAGGCCAGGTCTGTGCTAAGTACTAAGGATATAAAGAATGACCAAAAAACGGTCCCTGTCCTCAAGGAACTAATATCCCAATCAAGGTAACAAAATAAATAAGTAGGCTGGTCCCAAGTAGATACAGAGTAGATGTAAGGTAACTTTAAAATGAAAGAGACTATCCCTGGGGACACCAGGAAAGATCTGCAGAAGGATGGCATTTGAGCTGAATCTTGAAGGAAGCCAAGGGAATCTAAAAGGCTGAAGTGAGACTAGAGATTGTTTCAAACCCTGGGGACAGCTAGTGTTCTAGGTACTATGCTCAATGCTAAGGATGTAAAGATGAAAATACTTTCAAAGTATTTAAAAATAATATTTTAAATATTGCTGTTACTGTAAATAGCTCAATCCTAAATTTGAGCTGATTATATAACAGTGATAGAGAATGTCCCTGGCTTCTGAAATATTGAGTTTTCATTTCTTCCCAAGGGAATGGTTTCTAAAAATGTTTAACTCCTTAACCAGCTTGTTAGAAGGATCTCAAGAAGAACCAGGCAGCTATTGCTGCTGCTTTGAAAGTGGAGTGTTTTGAGTGTGGTTTTGGTATCGTGGATACAAAAGACTGTTTTGGAAAATTCTTGTGCCTGGGCCCTGTTCCTGGACACATAACATTCATATTTATGAAACCAAGCTGCTAGCATAAACCATAACCTGTTTAATACAGACTACATAATAGAATTTCTGGTGACGTGTTTCTGTAAGTGGAAGATAGGAGGCTTCCACCTGAACTTGTCTTTTGCTACTAATACAGTATTCATTTATGCTCTTCACACTGCTTTACAGGGAGGCAACTTGGTATTGGGCATAGAGAGCTAGCCTCAGAATGAAGGCCTGGGTTCAATTAAGTCCTGATGTGATATAAACTGACTAGTGATTTAATCTCTGTTTCCTTTTATTGTTTTTTTTTTCAGTTGTGTCTGACTCTTTGTGACCCTGCTTGGGCTTTGTTGGCAAAGATACTGGAGTGATTTACCATTTCCTTCTCTAGCTCATTTTACAGATGAAGAAACTGAGGCAAATAGGGTTAAGTGACTTGCCCAAGGTCACACAGCTAGTAAGTGTCTGTGGCCAGATTTGAACTGAGGAAGAAGTCTTTCTGATTCCAAGTCCAGTGTTTGGAATAAGCTTTCAACCCCTAGCTGCCTTCTCACTGCCCTAATAGCTCTTTAAGACTAAATTGCACAAAACAAAAAAACAAAAACAAAAAAAAACCTGAATTGCAGAGAAAGTGTCAACAGGTATTAGTAAGAGTTTGCTTATCTTGGAGTTCCCTATAGTGATTAAATTATAGGTCCAGTTCATATTGCTACTCTAAATTGTTCATGGTGTTCTATGTAATTAAAAGAAAACGCCTTTTAGTTTGATCAGGTAGTTTACAGGTTAACAGGTTAAACATTTACAAACTTTTCAGAAGTAGCTGATTAAAAAACAACCCAGAAAATGAAAAAAAAATTAGAGGACATGGATTTTTCTACCCCTGCTTAAAATAATGCCTTTCATCCTAAGACTTCAAGGTATTTTACAAATGATACTGCAATGTAACCCTAAATTTTCTGATTCTTTCAATATTAACTCATCAACCATTTTTACTAAGTATGTACTATGGTCAAGTTCCTGAGCTGGTTATTGGACAGATGATGATTTAAAAAAATGACACAGCCCCTGAAGTCAAGAAGCTTATATTCCATTGGAAAAATAATTGGGAAAGTGTGAGGACTGATCCCAAACAGGGAGGGAAAAGAATTAGAAGAAGAAAGAGGGAAAATCATTTATATGTATAGAGAAATTTATATATAGAGAGGAATGTTCATGCCCTAAACTCTTCTCAGTACAAATGCCCTGAACTCATTACACGTAGGCTATAGATAGGTCGATGCCTCTAGAATCATGACTGAAATGGTTGATTTTTTTTCAACTTTGAGTACAGAACTCAAGAACTGCTGCTCATTTTTGGAAGAAAGCTTCCATGATATGATGGAGAATATGAATTAGTAATTCTACAAACATTTATTAGACACTCATGTGCCAAGTACTGTGCTAAGCACTGGGGATAGAAAGAAGACAAAAATAGTTCCTGCTCTTAAGGATCTTACACATGGGAGAATCTAACACATGAATAACTAGGAACACACAAGATAGAGAGTAGATGGAGCTTAACCTCATAGGGAAGATGGTTAGCAGCTGAGGAGACCACAAAAACTCTCTTGAAGATAAAAACTAAGCTGATTATTGGAGGAAGGCAGGGAATCCAAGATGTGGAGATGAGGAGGAAGAAAATTCTAGGTATGAGGGACAGCCATGCAAAGGCCTGGAGATTGAAGATCGAATTTGTATAGGAGGTTCAGTAAGTAGGTCAAAGTAGCAAGATTGTAGAGTACATGGGGGAGAATTAAGTGTAAAATGACTTAAAAGGTAGGAAGAGGCCAAGTTGAGAGCTTTATAAAGTGCTATCACTGCTGGCCTTGGGTGAGATCTCCGAATGCAAAGAATGGTGGTCTTGCTCAATATTTGGAGCTAGAAAGACTACCCAATCTGGCACAGATCATTGGCTAGTTGATCCTCTTGAATTTCAGGGATTTGCTTTGTTTAATCTTTGTTGAGTACTAAGTATTGGAGCAGCTAGGTGGTGCAGTGAATATAGCACAAGACCTAGAGTCAGGAAGATGAGTTCAAATCTGGATTCAGATACTTACCAGCTGTGTGACTCTGGACAAGTCATTTAACTCTTTGCCTCAGCTTCCCTCATCTGTAAAATGGACTATAGAAGGAAATGTAAAACCACTCCAGGATCTTTGCCAAGAAAATCCCAAACAGGGTCACAAAGAGGACATGACTGAAATGACTGAACAGCAACAATAACAAATTCTGTATTGGGGTCATTTTTTTGTCCTTAGAAAAGTAGCTGATGGATTCCTCTTTTCTATTACATTTTGGGTAATTTCCATTTGGCTAAATACAAAATGTTATCTATTTGTGAATCAGTAATCAGTGAGAGCTTAACAGATTTTTTTTATAATGAGGAACTCATGGCCTCTTAAGAAAATAAATGCTAAAATAGTTATGAGTCATCCCTTCCAGTATCCATGTTGCTTTGCTCATACCCCTATTCCTCTATCTGCAGCAGATATGCCCAGCAATTTGCTGTCATAACATTGTAATGCCTCTCATTGTAAAATCATCATTTCTAGGAAACATTATACTAATGAATTATATATATAAATCATGCATGTGTATGTATACACACAGATTTTGACCTTAGTTCACTTAATAGCATGGTTGTCAAATCTGACTATGGATGCTTCCGTTTCTCTCTACATACTTCTAAAGTAACCAAGATTTACAACATATTCTCTTATTTCTGACATCTAGACCACTACAAAATATGTCTCTGGTATTTATCTACTGTGGCTTTCAACTCAACAAGTCTTTACTAAGTACCTACTATATGTACAACAATGTGGCTTTGGGGGGAGATTACATGGTATGCTCTATAACAATAAAGGTCTTTCAAGTAGTATTGCTACAGAGACAAGATGAGCACAGGATAGTATGTGAATGAAGTGCAAAACTCTTGGAATTTGAGAGGCAGAGAGGAACAAAGCAAAGAATATCTAAGAATCAGAAGACCTGGTTCTAGTTCAGCTGTTTACTGGTTGTATCATTTTTAGATAAGTAAAATGAGTTTTCTATGAGGTATTAGAAATTAGCCTCTGCAACAGTTTCTTTGCTTAGTCACTTTTTTAGAGAAGTAAATTGTTTTCTTTGAGGTATTAGAGATTAGCCTCTGCAACAGTCTCTGTTTAGTTACTTTCCTTTTGATCTTGACTCCAGTACTGACTTGTGTTGGCAAAGCAATCTCCTTAATATTGAACTGGCTCCAGGTCTCACCACCATCAGAATGGTCTATACATGGCTACCAATTTGTTACTATATCTCTATCCTACCTGTGCTTCTCAGCTATTGTAACCTGTGTCCTACCAAGGGTGAGGCTCTCATGGGGTCTTTCAAACTGACAAAGCTCCTATGAGATGTAGCTCAGAGAATATCTTCAAATGAATGAACTTTTTCTTGTCCCCAAGAATTGTGGGAACATAAATTCCATCCAAAGACACATTTTCCTATACCATATCCCTGATAAAGAATTTACAGTGCCTATAAATGACATCAGGTACATCTGTAAACATATGCCAAACTTTTATCAGTTTACATATAGTGTAGGATTTAGTTATTCCAAATATTCCAAATAATATAATATAGATATAGTATCTAACATTCACATTAGAATTACATATGAAGCCTAGGCATACGGATTCCATGCAGAAACATAGCATACAGCACATGTTACAAAGTTGTTTACGTTAGATCAGCCATCTTCTAGGATATCTAGGTCAACCTAGCTTAGGCATGTTGCCAAGTGAACTGTAAGTGCATCCTTTCTCCCATCAGGAATAGTGGTCCTTCTGATCAATGCCTACAGAGATCATTCCCTTTCCCATCCTAGCGTTCCACTGAGATTTGAGATTCTGCCTTTCTACTAAACTGTCCTGATTTATGAGTTAGGGAGTTAAGGTGATTTTTTTTATCCATTATATCTAGCTGGCCCTAACATGCTGGATATCCCAACAGCCATGGACTAGGATATCAAAATATGTATTTTTCTATCTGCCCCACTGTACTATCTGTACCTCACTCCACCCCTCCTTTCTTGCCACCCTACTTTCCACCTCTTTCTCTTTTAACAGTAGTCTAATCATTACTAACATTACTGATATTCGGGACAGTCTGTCACCTACATCTCCACATACAATCACTATAGCAGTTTAAACCAAAACTCCCTTCCCTGGCTTTTATTTCTCTCTATAGATCATATCACCTTATTAGAATTGAAGGCAGGGACTGTGTCACTTTTGCTTTTTTTAGCCCTAATAACTACCATAGTACCTGATATATGGTAGGTTCTTGATAAATGTTTATTGATTTATTCATCAATATCTTTAACTTCCACATTCCACATCTCTACTTTATCTTAGCTACATTTGGAATGGTCACACCTTAGACCTCTCCATCTTGTTGAATGAATTACTTTACTATTGTTGTACTTGGGATGACATCATTTACAAAAGAGTTAGAGGGAATCTTTGGCCAACTAGTCCAACTTCTTCACCAATCGTCTTCTGAACCATATTGTTGGCAAGTAAAATGCAAGTAGAATTTTCCTTGAGAACAAAGACTATTTTTTTCATCCTCCAGGACATAGCAAGTCTCTGGAACATAGTAGATGTTTAACACATTCTCATTGGGTTGAATTAACCATAGGAGATCACACTTAGTATATAACAATTATACATAGTGACATTGCTTACTACAGATCAAATACAGAGGTCACACGCAACATATGATATTACATAGCTTCACATATAATGTAAGTAGCCAATCTATGTCGGCATACATTTAAACTGATCTGTCTCTCCTGTGTCAGAAACTCAGAGATTTACTTTGGAATGTTTGTGACTTGGTTCAATTACTTGTAATTTACCTTGCTTCCTGTTTTTTTCCTTTTAAAATGCATTACTTTTCATTTATATCTTTTGTGTTTATATCTTCTTAATATACGAATATATCCCTTGCTCTTTCCCTCCCCCAGCAATTCATCCTATTAACAAAGAATAGAAAAAGATAGAGAAAGGGCAGGGGAAAAACAGTCCAGGAAAACTAACTAATGAATCAACCAAGTCTGACAGTGTATTGCATTCTGTTTTAATTAAATGTCTTTTGCTCTGTTCATTTGTCATCTGACTTGGTCTGGCAAAGTGACAATGGGTGGACACTTGGAACTACTGCTTGGAGCAGAAACTGATCCAAATAGTACCATGAACTTTGGAAGTAGAAAGGGGTCCTAGAGTCATATATGGAACCTGTGCATGAAAATATTTTTCTTTATAAAAGTCCTAAATATGTCTCTCTACAAATTCTACACATTGTGTTTAACTCTACTCTGTTAGGACACACAGAACAGGCCTAATCCCTCTTTTTCATGATAACCATCTTGGTTTTCACTCATGAATACCTATGGTATGCAGCCAAAGTAGATAGGAATAACATAACATGTCACATTCTAGTCCTAGAGAAATTAAGGAAAAGGAAATTTTCAATTCTAAAGCTAAAGATGCCTTAATAAGTCAGTGTCTAAGCTAAAAACAATATCTTCTGACAACCATTTTTTGGGCTTTATGATGGAGTGCTTTCTGGACATTGGATGCATCTTTTTTTGGTATGGAAGAGCTCAAACTGCTATTTTTTCCTGCATTAAATGTTTCTCTGTGTAGAATTTGACAAGCATTTCAACCTAGAAAATATTTTATTAAGAAATACCTTTGGGGCAGCTAGATGGCGCAGTGGAGTCAGGAGTACCTGAGTTCAAATCCGACCTCAGACACTTAACACTTACTAGCTGTGTGACCCTGGGCAAGTCACTTAACCCCAATTGCCTCACTAAAAAAAAAAAAAAGGAAAAGGAAAAAAAAGAAATACCTTCTATGCTGTTAATAAGTGACTGCTATGTGCAAGGTGCTGCTGGGTTAGTAGCTGGGAACTTGAGAATTTAAATATGATAGTCCCTGCCCTCAAGATTCTTACATTCATCAAAGTGGGAGGGATATGACATTTACACAAATAAACATAATGCAAAGAGTCTATAACGAGGGCAAAGGAGAGAGTCGAAATGCTCTAGGAATTTTTGAAAAGGAACATTTTTTAAACCTAGGAATATTATTCCTTCTTTCTAATACAATTATGAGATGCATCTCTAATGATTGATGATGCAAATTTCATCAAAATCAATCTATTATATTTATTTGGATGAGAACAACCCTTTTCCCCAATTTGAAATGGGAGCAGGGAGTTCTACAGTCATTTCAGTATTGATGTGCTACAACCCTCACAACTTTCATTTTTAAAGGTTTGAGGTTTTACCTGTGTTCACACAGGAATTTCAACTCATCAAAGTTATGTAGGAATGAGGTGCAAAGTTAATTGTTATCTAGTACAGCCCTTATCTTGAGGGGTTTGATCCCCTCTTCTTTCTCTGGGCTGGCTGTCTTACTCCAACCCACCCTCATACCAGAAGGCCTGGGTTTCACAGAGAAGGACCACTGCCATGTGTCTACTATTCAAATTTTCTGAGGGTCTTAGGAATAATCATATTATTGTTCACTATAGCTCATGAGCCCACACTGGTGTGCTTCCCATTTTTATAAAATCATTCACCATGATATGATTAACTATTAACTATAAAATATTTAATAAATTATAAGGCATAAGCAATATTGTCTTACTTGATATAAAGCAAATAACATTATAAAATATCAGAGTCCAAACACAAACGTAGGTCATTCTCTTACCAATAAACATAGTGTCCGTGGGGACAAGTAGACATAAGCACATGAATCTTGCAAATCTTGACTGTAGGCCTTAATGTTCTTGGCTTCTTCAGGAACAATATTCTCCCTCAAACTCTTTCTTGCAACAGATCATTGTTCTGATAACTATTCCATCAACAGTTCTCTGCCATTCCTCTTCTACTCTTGAATTGATGGAGCAGTGACAATCATCTTTAAAAAGAAAGCATCATACTATTACATAGTTGTCTAATTTAAAAGAATTCATCATAACTACTAAGTTCATCAGGTTGGCATTCTGGGCAAGGCAGACAAGCTTCTTACTCATCAGGATTTCAAAAAAAATCATCTAAACATCTTTTAGCATTTTGTTAGAGCAGAAGTTACAACAAAACTCTTCAGCTTGACTGTCTGGGCAATTTAAACAAACCCAATCAAGTATTCATTTAACAGGGTTCTGCTTGATCCCATCATCTTCAAACCTATGTTTACAACAAATCCATTTGCAGAGCCTAACATTTCCTCTTTCCTTTTGCCTCTCAAACAAGAGGGAGCAGTAGAGAGCTACCAGAAACCTTGGAGATATTTCACCTATCTCAAATTGTAGATGGTATTGAAGGGCAATAACTCAAAGTGTAACAGAATTCAGCTCTCTTCCACTCAGCAGGCCTTCATCCATTTCCTCAGACAATCCACAAAGCAATGGCCCTCTTCCAGTCAGCAGCCAAATACAGTACAAGTACAGTAACCTAAAGCCTTCTGGAAGCCAAATGTTTGGGCTGGCATCTTCTTAACTCATCTCCTGTTGAATTCTTCACTCCTTGACTGACAGGCTTGATCAAAGCCTCCTGGTGGTCAGTAACATCTCTTTTTTAGAAGGTAAAACTCATGAAATCCATTTTGGGAGCAATTATGAAACCAACGGTCCTCACTTAAGTTTCATCTAGTCTTCAAATAGTTATTTGACAATGTTCCTTTGTAAGTTTTAAACTCATGGACTCTTTTTTTTTTTTAATTTAAATTTTAATTTATTTTTTGGCGAGGCAGTGGGGGTTAAGTGACTTGCCCAGGGTCACACAGCTAGTGTCAAGTGTCTGAGGTTGGATTTGAACTCAGGTCCTCCTGAATCCAGGACCGGTGCTCTTTCCACTGTGCCACCTAGCTGCCCCTAAACTCATGGACTCTTAAAAAAAAAGTCATCTGCAAATGACCTGAGATCACATTGTGCTTCACTCTCTTTCTCTTTTTTTTTTTTTCTGCTCTCAAACAAATCCTCCCAGGCCATTCATTTGAGAGGCAGTTCTCTATCTGGTCCTCTTAAGTCCGCCTCTTCTCACATTTCATCAGAAAAAATTTCTTCACGCATGGAGTTTTATCAGGTTTTCATATACAAAAGTTCTTTTCCTACCCCTTTCAGTGCCCAAACTCTTTGAATACAAACCTTAATTGAACTTTCTAAAGTATCTCCTTTATTTACATCAGGAGTTCCTCTCCTTTCTGAAAAGGGCTACTTAAAAGGAAAGAACTCAAGTTTTGCTCTCTTTAGGTTTGGGCCTTAAGTTCTTTTAGTGCCAGGAGAATGGCCAGGCAGGTTCTGTAGCCCTCTCTTACATAACTGGTACCTCTCCCTAGGGGTGGAAGGACATTAGGGAATTCAGTACCTCTGCATCTCTCCCTAGATGAGGAGAGGTAAAAGACAAGCAAAACAGAGTGAGAGGCAGCTTGAGTTGGGGGTAGGAGGTATAGACAAAAGGATACAGTACACATTCCTGCTTCTTCCCTATTCTTATCCCAGTCAGTGGCAAGTACCAGCTGCTCAGTCTATTCAACTTTGTCTGCTCTGGCAGCAACACAGTTACTGTTTAGAAATAAAAAGGTAATATAAAGATGGGCAAATAATACTGGGGAAGACTTTTGGGGGGATTCTTATGAGAGTGGGGGTGGGGGCTGTGGTAGGTTAAGATTTAATATACATATTTTAGTAAACCAAAAATACCTAGTTACTCTAAAAATTCTACATGCTAACCAAAGGGTGAGAAGTAACACCACTTAGCTTATTTATATATTTTTTGAGGGGCAATGAGGGTTAAGTGACTTGCCCAGGGTCACACATCTAGTAAGTGTCAAGTGTCTGAGGCTGGATTTGAACTCGGGTCCTCCTGAATCCACTGCACCACCTAGTTCCCCCCCATCTAATTGATTCTTAACCTGTGCATGTGGCCTTCTTTGAAAAACATTCTGATGACTTTATTTTAATATGATTGGTTTCCTTTGTGACTCTCTGTACTTTTTTTCTTCATTTAAACATGCTTTTCTGTGAAGGGGTCCATACCAAAGGTATGTAGGGCACACATAAAAGAAGCTACTAATCCCTGATCTAATCTGTGGAGGAAGTGTGGTATGTGTGCCCAACAGTGTTGGGTTTGGAGTTGGGAAGAGCTGAGCTTGAATTCCACCTCAGACATTATTAATGAAGTGGACCTCAGATCTTTCTCATGATCTGAAAGGCCTATGATCCCCAGGACCTTGTTTTTATAGGGTTTGATACCCAAATATGAAAAAGAGGCATGGTAAAATACAGAATCTCATTGGTTGATAGACCTTGCTCTTGAGGGCCAAAAATGATGTCACAGATTGGGTGAAGCATGAGGCATCTCTACTAAGTGGTCATAAGATGGTCACCTGCTCATGTTGGACAAGAGAGAGTGGTCCAGAGGCACAAAAATAAATTGGGGGACTTTCCAAAGAATCAAGACATCCTACTCATGCTGGGTTTGGTCATGGAATTTGAGTAAAACAGGATGGAGATTCTTTGTCAGCATTCTTGTGATTGCTCAAGAGAGCTTCATAACTGGTATATAAGTAGTGAACATTACTTTAAAATTTGAGGTCCATTATAAAGACCTACTATAAGAATGTGAGACAGATAAATGAATCAAGTCCATTAGCTTTCCCCTCAAATTTAATAAACCCATCTTTCTATAACCAATAAAACTCCTCTGTCTTTTCCTACATGTTGGTCAGTAGCATTTATTAGACACCTACTATATGTCAAGCACTGTGCTAAGCACTAAAGATACAAAAAGAGGCAAAAGAAAGTGTACTCAAGGAACTCCCAGTCTAATGGGGGAGACAACAAGAAAACAAGTAAAAACAAGCTCTATATAGGATAAATAGAAAATAATTAAGAGAAAACATTAGAATTAAGAGAGGTTGAGAAAGGCTTCCTGTAGAAGTTAGGAAGCAAGGGAAGCCTTGATTTTGGAGGTGAAGAGGGAGAGAATTCCAAGTATGGGAGACAGGAATAAATGCCTGGAGCAGAGAAATGGAATGTCTTGTTGATGGAACAGCCCAGGAGGTCAGTGTCACTGGATCTAGGACTCCAGAGAGTAGGGTGGGGGTCAGGTGTAAGAAGATTGGAGGGGGCAGCTAGATGACGCAGTGGATAGATCACCGGCCCTGGAGTCAGGAGTACCTGAGTTCAAATCCAGCCTCAGACACTTAACACTTACTAGCTGTGTGACCCTGGGCAAGTCACTTAACCCCAATTGCCTCACTAAAAAAAAAAAAAAAAAAAAAGAAGATTGGAAAGGTGGAGGTGGGACTAGACCATGTAGTAAAAGTTCTGTCTTTTTCCTTAAAAAAGGACATATCATATCTTGAAAAACACAGAAGGACCTTTGGATAAATATTATTTTAGATTAGTTTTAAAGCTGAAAGTGTTTTTTTTTTTAAATCAAGGAATATTAATGAAATGGGGAGGTTTTTACTAACTAACCAGAACTTCCTAGATAATACCTTATATTTTTTTCCTGACAGTAGCAAAAATGTCCATTTTTATTGTACTTATAGCTTTTTTTAAGCCACCCTGAGGTGTATTTTGTTTTGACCCTGCAAATGGAATTCTTCTGCCTCACAGAGAAGAGTTGTTGATTTTAAGTTGTCAGTTTAGAAACAAAACTCACTCTCCAACTACATAGCCTTTCTTTCCAACCTGCAGGGAGAATTAGGGACAGATGTAGGACTGAGCTTATAGTCCATCTTTTCCTTCCTTTACAAATTTCTTATAAGTTTTTAATGCCACTTTGAGTTAGACTTCATGAATTTTCCTTGTCATAGTTGATTTAATTTCTAATAATTTTTAACTCGGGCTTGCGGACTACATAATGATTTGAAGGCATCAGCTTGATAGAGAAAAGCATAATGCACTGTGGTCCAGATTACATTTTAGTGGGAGGCCTGTCAGATTCCATGTATCTATATTTAACAGCTATTTGGCTAGGCAGGGCTGGAGGTGGGCAGGACAGGACTCTAAACCACGTTCCATGCTCTATGGCCCTCCTCCTCATACTCCTCCTACATGAAGGGTGGGTTTTAGGGGGGTGGGGTAGGGGAAGGGAAGCCTTGACTTTAAGGTGAGGAGGAAAGATAGAAGGTAAGTTTCCATTAGGACCAGATTACAGGCATCTATTGAGTGAAATAGAGTATTTAGCTGGAAGTCTGTGAAGTGTCCTAATGTAGACATCCCCAGGTCCATTTATAGGATCCTGGGCTCTAATAGGCAAGCTGTGGCCTCATCTTCCCTGGGATAAGGCCTCCCTTCACATCACTTGGTGATTATTCCCGAGCCATGCTGTGATGGGCATATTACCTCTATCCGTTGTCCTCCTCCAGGCTATTGGATTTTCTTTATGTGTTGCCTTCCTCTGTTAGAATGTAAATTCCTTGAAGGCAGGGGCTGTCTTAATTTATTATTTGTATTTTCAGTGTTTGGGGCTGTGCCTGGCACAGAATAATTGCTAATAAATGCTTTAGCATTCAAAATTCCTTCATTCTGTATGAGAAAGGATCTCCAGGGACTCAGGATATCCCAGAGATTGGGCGGATACTGTCTTTTCTCTCCCAGGGTCACCAAAAAGGCTATCTCAAGACTACAGAAGGACCCCACAGGGAGTTGATTAATGCTAAGCATGCACAGGATGAAAAAGAAGGAATTTATCAAGGAGGTGATGACTTCTGTGCAAGAACCCCAGCATTAGTGTAAGGAGTTTTGAAAATCAGTGGGTCCCCCATTTTGAGGAGATCTGGGTGAAAATTATAACTACACAACTTATGTGTCTATGTGGAGCCTTTTCTGAAACTTTAGCTTTGAGTTCCCACAATTAAGTTTTAAAACACTGTCATTCTTTGGGGAAGAGGGAACCTAATTCCAAGGTGGGAAGGAAAGGTGGAAGGCAAATTCCTCCCAGTACCAGGCTATGGGAGTTTGTTCAGTGAAATAAGAGTGTTAAGCTAGAAGTCTGTGAGCTGTCCTAGTGTAGACATCCCAGGGCCCTCTGGGGCTTTCAATTGGGACAAGAAATGAATAAAACATTATCAGGCAAAGCAAGGTAGAAATGCAGTGCCTGAATATTGCCTACTGACAGCCGTTTAGCCAATTGTGTACCTTCCAGATACCATTTTATTCCCTCTCCTTTTATCAAGGGGTATTGTACTTGCTGGAGTTACTGTTTTCTAGCTACTAGATGGATACTCTAATTAGAGGCAAATTGCAACTAAAAAGCTAAATAAATGTTTTTTACGTGATTTAAACCCCCTTTTCTCTGTATGCTTAGATTCCCTCCACCCCCAAGATCACTACAGATGAAATATTGTGGGCCTGCCATAGCAGTAAAATTTTTAAGCTCATCTCTCTCCCTAAATACATAACCAAAATACAGAGAAGTTTGTGGATTTTTGTGTATCATCAGTGGTTCTTTTCATTGTCCTATAGGGCCTCTGAGTGTAGGATAGTAGAAACAGAGAATCTGGGAATTTATTGTTGCTCAGTTGTTTTCAGGCTTGTCTAACTCCTCATGACCCCATTTGGGATACTAAATACTAGAATGGTTTACCATTTCCTTCTCCAGCTCTTTTTACAGTCTAGGAAAATGAGGCAAATAGGACTAGGTGACTTGCCCAGAGTCACACAGATAGTGTCTGAAGCTGGATTTGAACTTGGGAAGATGAGTCTTCCTTTGTCTCCAAGCCTGGCACTCTATCCACTATACTACCTCACCATCCCAGTCTGGGAATGTTTCCTATCAAAGATCTTCAGTTTTATCTGTATGAGTATTCATTCCCAGGACTTAAATAGATCATAATCCCACCAGTCCTTTGTCTTTATTTTTTTCCAATTTGTATCTCCAGCACTTGGCACAATTCCTGGCACATTGTAAGCACTTAATAAATATTTATTGATTATTGACTTTGTAAATG